>NC_037337.1:25480756-25809256 GCF_002263795.3 Bos taurus
CCCTGTTTCAGGAAGATGCCCTGGAGGAGGGCACGGCAACCCACTCCAGTATTCTTGCCTGGAGAATCCCATGGACAGAAGAGCCTGGCAGGCTACATCCCTAGTGTCGCAAAGAGTCAACTCAACTGAAGCAACTTAGCACACACACAAAAGTAGAGAACAGTGGCTAAAGCCTCAAGACCTGGGCTCCTGAGTCTGGGATTCTCACATTAAACTTAGATGAGCAATAGAATTGCCAGAGAGACATTTATAGAAAATACAGACTTCTGGGTCTCATCCCTGCAAACTATGATTCAGTTACTCTGGAATGCAGGGGAGAAAAAAATCTACTCTTTTAAAGAAACTCCAGAGACTTCTGATAAAAAAAAAAAAAAAAATTGGGAATCACTGATCTATCCTAGGACTTTAGTCTCTAAAGTGGGAAGGAAAGGTCTGGGTAAAAAGACAAAGATAATTTAACAAGGATTGGGGAGTATATATTACAACTTATATTGTATTTAAGTTTAAAAATGTGGAATAAGATTGAGTTTTACTAATATTTCATATACTAATTGACACTGGCATCCTCACTTAGTGTATATATCAAATTGTAATAAGTAAAATATTCTGAGAAGGATTCAGGTTTCAAACTGAGGGCTGTTGGTAGTAGCTATTCACTCATTTGTTCCCTTTCAGCTAATTATACTATCGAATGTTAACTAAAGTACACTTTACAAAATGTGTGTGTAACTCCATGGACTACAGCCCTCCAGGCTCCTCTGTCGATGGAATTTCCAGATAAGAATATTGGAGCAGGTTATTATTTCCTACTCCAAGGCATCTTCCTGACCCAGGAATTGAACCCACGTCTCCTGCATTGGCAGGCAGATTCTTTACCACTGCACCACCTGTGTCTTAAAAAATTCCCACAAACAGTGAAGCTGGCAGATAATATTTAAAATGCAGAACGCAAGAAGAAAATAGCAGAGTGGACATGACTTCCTTTCTGCTATTTTCTCCTTGATTTCTGCATTTGCATTTTAAATATTATCAGCCAGCTTCATTCTCTTTGCGGGAATTTTTTTTAAGACAGTGGTGGTGCAGTGGTAAAGAATCAGCCATTTCACAAGAGAAAGCAAAAATAATCCAGGCATATTTCAAAAGAAAGACATCAAAATTGTTTCAGTTATCCAAAAGACAATTTTAAACATGAATTCACAGAACCATTATCGACACACTCAGTAAAAACTTATATATACTAAAAGTAAATATAGTGTTGTGCTGTGCTGTGCTTATTTACTCAGTCATGTCCAACTCTTTGTGACCCCATGGACTGTAACCCTCCAGGTGCCTCTGTCCATGAGGATTCTCCAGGCAAGAGTATTGGAGTTCTGCTCCAGGGAATCTTACCAGCCCAGGGACTGAACCCAGGTCTCCTGCATTGCAGGGAGATTCTTTACCATCTGAGCCACCAGGGAAGCCCAAGAATACTGGAGTGGGTACCCTAACCCTTCTTCAGGGAATCTTCCTGACCCAGGAATCAAACCGGGGTCTCCTGCATTGCAGGCTCATTACAAGCTGAGCTACAAGGGAAGCCCATTATATATAGTGTTTGGACTCAAATGTTTTTTCTGATAGTCAAATGGAAAAGCTTGGGGGAATGCTGAATTGGGATTAGGAGGGGAAGCAATTATTGTTTGTCTTTCTTCCACACCCTGCAAATGCTGTGACCTCTCCTTGTTTCTGTTCAGCTCTTCATGGATGCCCTGCTTCTGTGTACATCAGAGCACAATAGTAAACCCCTGCATCTGCCGTCTGCACCTGGAGGATGAGCAGTGATGAAGAGAACCTCTCATATGTCATGTTGTAGCGTCCCTGTTGAGAAGGCTTTGAGCCCTTAATGAGGAGTCTTGGTGCAAATCCTGGGAAGTGAAGGTACCAGAAGAAGTCATAAACATCGGATATAGAGTGATTACAGGAAATTTCTGCCACAGCTCCCTCCAAAGAGACCACAGTGGGAGACTGAAATACTTGCTCCTTGCTGTCTGCAACTACAGGAAACAAACAAACAAAAAGGTTGTGACTTTGAAATTTAAAACAAATTTTAAAACAAAGGCATACATTTTTCCAAGACCAGATGGTGAAAATGCTTACTCACCCTTCCAGAGAAAGCTGAGGAGGAGACCCAGCCACACTGCTTCCAGAGTGCTCTGCAAAGCCATGGCCAAAATGCAGCTGGTCTCAGGCCACTTGCCTCAAGTGTGACACTCACAGGAAGCTGATTATAGGCTGCCTCTTTTGCATTTTCTTCTGTGTCATGACATCATCAGTCAGAATCTGTGAACCAAGAAGAATCACTACAGTTCTGAGGCTATTTAATAACATCTCTGTACTTGTTTTGAGTAGGGAGTCTTAAAAAAGGAGATGGCCTGGAGGAGGAAATGGCAACCCACTCCAGTATTCTTGCCTGGAAAATCCCATGTAAAGAGGAGCGTGGCAGGCTACAAGTCCATGGGGTTACAAAGAGTCAGACAGGACTTAGCAACTGAGCACACACACATCCTCTCAGAGGTCACCACAGCTGTGCATTTAAGAAGGCACTAAGCATTTAAGAAGTTTGCTTCCTTCATTTATGGTGCCAGAAAGAATCTCACATAGATGGGAGGAGACTGATTCGTCATTCAAACTAAAGTGATAGGTTCACACAAATAGGTACGCTGAACTTATCACATGTAATATAATGCTATGCTAATATATTCAAAATAATGATCATGAAATCTTAGTGCCCGTGGTAGATGAGCAATGCATATTTTTAAGGCACAAAAATTACAATGTAAATTACAATATTCACCAAAGTTTGACTCTGCATCAGAAATTATCTCTGGAATAAGTATGGAAGGAAAATCTCACTTATATTTTTCTGTAACCAAAAGAAACTGCGTCTACAAAGACCCAAAATTGCATCTGGAGATGACCTTTATTGGATAGTGAAAGTGATCAGTCAGTCGTGTCCAGCTCTTTGTGACCCCATGGACTATACAGTCCATAGAATTCTCCAGGCAAGAATACTGGAGTAGGTAGCCATTCCCTTCTCCAAGGGATCTTCCCAACCCAGGGATCGAACCCAGCTTTCCCACATTGCAGGCTTTTGGATAGTACCTATCTTCATTTTATTGCCTGAAGCTGTCCCATCTGTTACTAATGAGGGCTTAGTAGTTCTAGCTGAGAGTTTTATACAGATTTTAATGGGATTTTATTTGAAAAAGAAGAGAACAGCAGATCTGTGGCCATTCAAGTTTCATACAGTAGCATTTATATGTGCACTAGCGCCGCCTAGTGGGCTCCATGGGAACTGATGGAAGGTCATGTCCCACGCAGCCTCCAAGGTCTTCATAGCTTCTCACAACCTGAAGAGATGTTTTTGCCCTTTGCTTTTCTTCAAATTCCTCTCCTTTATTCAATATCCATAGGGATATGAAGACTATAGAGACAAAATAATCACCTTCTTAGAAAACCTTCTGGTTAACAAAAGATGTTCCTCAGTCAGGTGAGTGGTTATTTAAAATACACTTCCATAGAGTGGAATGTTTCCTTTCCTCATCCTAAAATGGTTGTTTTATTCATTTCCTTTTCTATCTTTTTTTACTAGTCTCCCAGGTCAGGAAAGAATTTCCACAGTTTATTGTGATCCATACAGTTAAAGGCTTTGGCATAGTCAATAAATCAAAAATAGATGTTTTTCTGGAACTCTCTTGCTTTTTCCATGATGCAGTGGATGTTGGCAATTTGATCTCTGGTTCTTCTGTCTTTTCTAAAACCAGCTTGAACACCTGGAAGTTCACGGTTCACATATTGCTGAAGCCTGGCTTGCAGAATTTTGACCATTATTACCTCACTAGCATGTGAGATGAGTGCAATTGTGCGGTAGTTTGAACATTCTTTGGCATTGCCTTTCTTTGGCACTGGAATGAAAACTGGCCTTTTCCAATCCTGTGGTCAATGCTGAGTTTTCCAAATTTGCTGGCATGTTTAGTGCAGCACTTTCACAGCATCATCTTCCAGGATTTGAAATAGCTCAACTGGAATTCCATCACCTCCACCTGCTTTGATCATACTGATTCTTTCTAAAGCCCACTTGACTTCACATTCCAGGATGTCTGGCTCTAAGTGAGTGCTCACAACATCGTGATTATCTGGGGCATGAAGCTCTATTTATACAGTTCTTCTGTGTATTCTTGCCACCTCTTCTTAATATCTTCTGCTTCTGTTAGGTCCATACCATTTCTGTCCTTTATCCAGCACATCTTTCATGAAATGTTCCCTTAGTATCTCTAATTTTCTTGAAGAGATCTCTAGTCTTTCCCATTCTGTTGTTTTCCTCTATTTCTTTGCATTGATGGCTGAGGAAGGCTTTCTTATCTATCCTTGCTATTCTTTGGAGGTCTGCATTCAGATGCTTATATCTTTTCTTTTCTCCTTTGCTTTTCACTTCTCTTCTTTTCACAGCTATTTGTAAGGCCTCCTCACACAGCCATTTTACTTTTTTGCATTTCTTTTCCATGGGGTGGTCTTGATCCTTGTCTCCTGTACAATGTCACAAACCTCCATCCATAGTTCATCAGGCACTCTATCTATCAGATCTAGGCCCTTAAATCTATTTCTCACTGCCACTGAATAATCATAAGGGATTTGATTTAGGTCATACCTGAATGGTCTAGTGGTATTCCCTCCTTTCTTCAATTTCAGTCTGAATTTGGCAATAAGGAGTTCATGATCTGAGCCACAGTCAGCTCCCGGTCTTGTTTTTGCTGACTGTATAGAGCTTCTCCATATTTGGCTGCAAAGAAAATAATCAATCTGATTTCGGTGTTGACCACCTGCTGATGTGCATGTATAGAGTCTTCTCTTGTGTTGTTGAAGAGGGTGTTTGCTAGGACCAGTGCATTTTCTTGGCAAAACTCTATTAGCCTTTGTCCCACTCCATTCTGTACTCAAAGCCCAAATTTACCTATTAATCTAGGTGTTTCTTGACTTCCTACTTTTGCATTCCAACCCTTATAATGAAAAGAACATCTTTTGAGGATGTTAGTTCTAAAAGATCTTGTAGGTCTTCATAGAACCGTTCAACTTCAGCTTCTTCAGTGTTACTGGTTGGGGCATAGACTTGGATTACTGTGATATTGAATGGTTTGCCTTGGAAACGAACAGAGATCATTCTGTCGTTTTTGAGATTGCATCCAAATACTGCCTTACAGACTCTTTTGTTGACCATGATGGCTACTCCATTTCTTCTGAGGGATTCCTGTCCGCAGTAGTAGATATAATGGTCATCTGAGTTAAATTCAACCATTGCAGTCCATTTCAGTTCTCTGATTCCTAGAATGTCAACATTCACTCTTGCCATCTCCCGATTGACCACTTCCAATTTGCCTTGATTCATGGACCTGACATTCCAGGTTCCTATGCAATATTGCTCTTTACAGCCTCAGACCTTGCTTCTGTCACCAGTCACATCCACAGCTGTGTATCGTTTTTGCTTTGGCTCCTTCCCTTCATTCTTTCTGGAGTTATTTCTCCACTGATCTCCAGTAGCATATTGAGCACCTACTGACCTGGGGAGTTCCTCTTTCAGTATGCTATCATTTTGCCTTTTCATACTGTTCATGGGGTTCTCAAGGCAAGAATACTGAAGTGGTTTGCCATTCCCTTCTCCAGTGGACCACATTCTGTCAGATCTCTCCACCATGGCCCGCCCATCTTGGGTTGCCCCACGGGCATGGCTTAGTTTCATTGAGTTAGACAAGGCTGTGGTCCTAGTGTGATTAGATTGACTAGTTTCCTGTGAGTATGGTTTCAGTGTGTCTGCCCTTTGATGCCCTCTTTTGACACCTACTGTCTTACTTGGGTTTCTCTTACCTTGGGATCAGGGTATCTCTTCACAGCTGCTCCAGCAAAGTTCAGCCACTGCTCGTTACCTTGAAGGAGGGATATCTCCTCACCACCGCCCTTCCTGACCTTCAATGTGGGATAGCTCCTCTAAGCCCTCCTGCGCCCACGCAGCCACCGCTTCTTGAACGTGGGGTTGGTCCTCCCAGCCACCACCCCTGGCCTCGGGTGTGGGGTAACAGATATTAAACAGAGAAGTGGACCCCTACTAGTCCCTACTGACTAGCTGCTGCTGCTGCTAGTCGCTTGAGTAGTGTCCCACTCTGTGCAACCCCATAGACAGCAGCTCACCAGGCTCTGCTATCCCTGGGATTCTCTACCCTACTGGAGTGGGTTGCCATTTCCTTCTCCAATGCATGAAGGTGAAAAGTGAAAGTGAAGTCGATCAGTCGTGTCCAACTCCTAGCGACCCCATGGACTGCAGCCTACAAGGCTCCTCTATCCATGGGATTTTCCAGGCAAGAGTACTGGAGTAGGTTGCCATTGCCTTCTCCAACTGACTGGCTAGGAAAAGACATTTTATGTGGAATCAGTCACCAAAACAGGAAGTGGAGGAGAAGAAGAAAAGGCACAAGTTCAGAGTCAACACAGACCTAAATCCAAATCCCAGCTCTTGCACCTTGTGACCTAGGGCAACTCTCTCCTTGGAGCCTCAGTTTCTTCATCTGTAAAACTGGGACACTAACACATACTTCAGAGTCAGCCTGTTGTAAACAGTCAGTGGTAAACTGGAATTGCTTCCCATTCCTTTCCTTCTTTTCTAAACTACATGGAAAGAACCATGACCAGTAGAAAGCACTTGTGTAGAAATTATAGTATATGTGACTATTTTTAATGTATATAAGGATCATTCACTCTTCCTTCAAGAAATATCCAGTAGAGAATCCCCTAGCAGTCCAGTGGTCAGGACTCCAAGTTTCCATTGCAGGGTGTATGGGTGGGGAACTAAGATCCCACAGATTGAAAAAAAAAAAAAATATATGTATATATACACACCCAATATAAACTCAGTAACAGTAACAGAAAGAATTTTTTTAACTCTGAAAAAGAGCCAAATCCAAAAGATATCTTAATGTTAGTTGAATCAGCCAATTGCAATAATCCATACACGTTAAATACTCACATTAATGTGGGAAAAGTAGTGGTATGTTGAGTCCTTTGCTCATATAATATGGGAAAGGAAAATCACTAGAAAATATTTGGGGAACACTTCTTCCAGGTCTAAAATTATTGAAAGTATTCTAAGTAAGCAACTTTTTCATTTTCCCATGGAAAAGATCAATGAGTGCTGATGACTTCTAGTACCATTTTGACACAGTATATATGAAATACCAAGAATGGAATCATCACCTTCCCTTCAGTACCACGTGGAGAAGAAAGATTTATGAGGGGGTTAAATATGCTAGAATACCTTGTACAGAAGTAACCTAAAAGGGTCACATTTTAGAATCAGCTCGTTGCAACAGCGACCCCATGTGGTAAATATACTTGGACAGAAGAAATGTTTCACAGGAGTCAGTAGGCCTCAATTCAGTTCAGTTCAGTTCAGTCGCTCAGTCCTGTCTGACTCTTTGCGACCCCATGAATCGCAGCACGCCAGGCCTCCCTGTCCACCATGAAATTTATGGGCCGCCCATCATATTTCTTTGTTAAAGGTAGAAGCCAATAGTTTCACTTGATCACGTAGACCATGGGGTCTATTTAAGGCAATGGGAAACATTCTGAATGAGGATCCAGACAAACCAGTTGCGAGCAATTTTCTGGATGTGATATTTGTGCGATTTTATGCAAATCACTTATTTACTAAGAAGCAGTTTCTTCACTTCTATAAGAGATTATGTAGATTAATTAATCAATTGTGGAGGTTAATTAATTAATTTGACTTAATAAAGAACTTCCATAATAAAGTTCTTTTTAAATGACATATTTCTATATAAATACAACTGTTTAACAAAGGAAATATCACAAGACCAAAACAATGATCCTACTTTTCAGAACAGCAAATAGAACTTGATTTTTCTCTGTTGCCATCTACTAAATGACTTAGGAAATTATTATTGTATCAAACAACAAAAGGAAGAAACATTAGAGGCTTTTCTATGCTGCAGCCTTAGGAATGAAAGTAATCATTAATGATTGTGTTGTTACGGGCTGAATTTTGTCTCTTCCCACCTCCCCCACCCACTCAAAATATATGTTGGAGACCTAATCCCTAGTACCTCAGAATGTGACTTTATTTAGAGAGTGGTCTTTAGAGAAATAATCAAGTTAAAATGAGATGTGCGTGGACTCTAATCCAACATGACTGGTGTCCTTATAAAAAAGGGAAATTTGGACACAGAGATGAGACTAATAAAGGGAAAACAACATGAGGAGAACAGAGGAAACCTGTCCATCTACAAGCCAAGGAGAGGGTCCTGAAACAGATCCTTCTCTCACAGCCCTTGGAAGGAACCAGACTTGCTAACACCTTAATCATGGACTTTGATTCTCTACTTCAAGACAACAAATTTCTATTGTTGAAGGCACCCATTTTGTCACAGTGGCCTTGGAAAACAACTATATGGTACTAATAATTATGTTATATAACATATATTCTCCTTTGAAAACCTTTTCTGTGTTCAAGAGATCTGGGTCAACACAGGAATATAAGTTCAGTTCAGTTCAGTCACTCAGTCGTCCGACTCTTTGCGACCCCATGAATCATAGCACACGAGGCCTCCCTGTCCATCACCAACTCCCCGATTTCACTCAAACTCACATCCGTCGAGTCAGTGATGCCATCCAGCCATCTCATCCTCTGTCGTCCACTTCTCCTCCTGCCCCCAATCCCTCCCAGCATAAGAGTCTTTTCCAATGAGCCAACTCTTCACATCAGGTGGCCAAAGTATTGGAGTTCCAGCTTCAACATAAGTCCTTCCAATGAACATCCAGGCCTGGTCTTCTTTGGGATGCTGGTTGGATCCCCTCGCAGTCCAAGGGACTCTCAAGACTCTTCTCCAATACTACAGTTCAAAAGCATCAATTCTTCAGCACTCAGCTTTCTTTATAGTCCAACTCTCACATCCATACATGACCACTGGAAAAACCATAGCCTTGACTAGATGAACCATTGTTGACAAAGTACTGTCTCTGCTTTTTAGTATGGTGTCTAGGTTGGCCAGAACTTTCCTTCCAAGGAGCAAGCATCTTTTAATTTCATGGCTGCAATCACCATATGCTGTGACTTTGGAGCCAAAAAAAATTAAGTCTGACACTGTTTCCTATGTTTCCCCATCTATTTCCCATGAAGTGATGTGACCAGATGCCATGATCTTCGTTTACTGAATGTTGAGCTTTAAGCCAACTTTTTCACTCTCCTCTTTCACTTTCTTCAAGAGGCTCTTTAGTTCTTCTTCACCTTCTGCCATAAGGGTCATGTCATCTGCATATCTGAGGTTATTTCTAGCCCAGCGTTTCTCATGATGTACTCTGCATGGAAGTTAAATAAGCAGGGTGACAATATACAGCCTTGACGTACTCCTTTTCCTATTTGGAACCAGTCTGTTGTTCCATGTTCAGTTCTAACTGTTGCTTCCTGACCTGCATACAGGTTTCTCAAGACGCAGGTCAGGTGGTCTGGTATTCCCATCTCTTTTAGAATTTTCCACAGTTTATTGTGATCCACACAGTCAAAGGCTTTGGCATAGTCAATAAAGCAGAAATAGATGTTTTTCCTGAATTCTCTTGCTTTTTCCATGATGCAGCAGATGTTGGCAATTTGATCTCTGGTTCCTCTGCCTTTTCTAAAACCAGCTTGAACATCTGGAAGTTCATGGTTCTCATATTGCTGAAGCCTGCCTTGGAGAATTTTGAGCATTACTTTACTAGCATGTGAGATTTGTGCAATTGTGCAGTAGTTTGAGCATTCTTTGGCATTGCTGTTCTTTGGGATGGGAATGAAAACTGACCTTTTCCAGTCCTGTGGCCACTGCTGAGTTTTCCAAATTTGCTGGCATATTGAGTGAAGCACTTTCAAAGCATCATCTTCAGTCCATAGCAGTGACTAAGTTTCTCATTGCTATGCCTCCCTCAAAACCCACTTCTACTCACGGTCCAACACATATGTACAACAATCCTCACAACAGTCCTTCCAATTATCTCAATTTTATGATTTAGGAGATGAGGCACATAGATTGTAAATGGCTGATCCACTCTGACATACTAAGAAGAAGAATCATAAAATATAATTTATGCTTAGTCCTCTTTCCATACCGTCCTTAAAATGAGATAAAAGAGAGGATAAAAATGAATATTATAAATAAAAATTCCATTGAATGTCTGGTTTTACTTAAAAGTTACCTGGTTATAACAAACATTTTCCAGAACATTTTTCCAGTAAAGGAAAAAAAGAATACTAAGCTAAGTTTCCTCCTCAAGGTCAAACAAGCCAATTACCAGGACCAAATGACAAAACAGAACTTCTAATGAAACTTATTTGCTCCCTCCTAGCCACCTCAGTTGGAGAAGGTAATGGCAACCCACTCCAGTACGCTTGTCCAGAGAATCCCATGGATGGAGGAGCCGGTAAAGGCTGCAGTCCATAGGGTCACGCAGAGTCAGACAGGACTGAAGGGACTTAGCAGCAGCAGCCACCACCTCAGTAAATGGGGGGAATATAGATCTGAGCACACAATGTCCCTTCCCTAGTCCTCCATTATAAAAGGCTCTTCCTTAGCCATCCTCCACATCATTGCCTCTGAGAAGTCCACTGAGTCAAGGATATATCTCTTCTAGATCTTGCTCTGGTTACTCAGATCCCAGGATTCCCTGCACACAAGGATTCCCCAGATCCACTTTTAAGGTCTGCATGTGCTTCTTGCAAGGACCTTCTTCCTTGATGTAGATATTCCACCAGTGTATACACAACCCAAGCCAAAGGGGTAGTCGAGGAATGGCCCTTTGCAAGGATTGTAATCATGTTGGGCTAAGGTATGCCCGTCAAGAATAGAATCCAAAAATAGATCCGGGTATATATAGGAAATTAGTATACTATAAATGCAGTATCCCAAGTCAATGGAGCAAGTGTGACGTTTTCAATAAATAAGTAGTGTTCTTATGAATGTCGATCCATTTGGAAAAAATAAAGAAATGTAAGTCTCTACATAAAAATTAATTTCTTTGGGATATACTCCTTTGAATCATGTGGTTCAAATGGAGCTGCTAATTTCTTACAGAATCATCCCCCAGACACCACTAATTAATTGGTCAAATGTAGAGCAAAGCTGGGCTAATCCTAGTAGCCACCACAACTTGTCCAGGGAGCAGCATCTGGCTCACACTGAGTCAACCAGAGCCCTTCCTGGGAGGTTCTAAGTTGAAAAGAGGAAAAAAGAGAGACATTGAGTCCAGTCCTTCACAAGGGTATAGGTAAGAAGATGTGAGCACAGGAGCTATAATCGGCCTACACGTTCTTACAACATACTTAAATCCTCCATTGTTTTGAATCCTCCTCACATTCTGTCTCACTTGCTTCCTCTCTTCTTCCTTCAAATTACCTCTACTTCCTTTTGTCACATAGCATTTTATGCACTTCTCTGTCTGAGCACTTACCAAACTGTTTTGCATTATCAGTTTACTTTTCATTCCTACAACCAACACTTTTTATTAACGGGGACTATTTTGGGAATGAGGGCTACATCACTGTTGAAATTGTCTCATGCCCAGAGCAGCCTATACGCTAAGGAGAAGTGGAGTGGTTAGACTACATGCCTGAGAGGCAGGCTGCCTGGGTTTCAATTTACTGTTGAGCAGTTCTGTGACTTCAGTAAGATACATAAATTCTCTGAGCTTGAATCCCTTCATCGGCAAAGTGAAGCTCATGAGAAGAGTTGTGAGAACTAAAGGGGTTCACAAATGCTTGGGATCACACCTGGCATCTGCAGATCAAGGATGGTTTCTTTCACCTCTTTATCATCAGTGCTCAGCAGAGTATCTGGGACACAGGATTTATTTCAACATATACTTGTCCAATGAACAAATTGTGTGGCTTTACCAAAAAAAAAAAAAAAAGTTATAAAGAAGGACAAATCCCAGAGCCACACCGCCACCTTGTGGAGGGACATTAAGGCTTCAGGAGCATGGTTTTCTGTGCTCAGGGGTTTGTATTCAGCTCTCCCTGCGGCCCCCACCACTGTGTCCCTCACAGCACAGAAGTACAAGGCAGAGTCACTCCCTTGAACAGATGGTTTCTTTAGGTGGAAAGAGGTTTGGCTCTTGTTAAATTCAGCCTCAAAACCGTAGTTGCCTTTAACCAAGCTGTCCCCTCCGATGTATTTCAGAAGGAACTGGAGACTTTGATTGCGATACTGGGCATACCAGAAAAGATAAGGGCTCCCTGAAACTGAATAGGTGCACTTCACAGTCACTGGATCCCCTTCCGCGACAGGGACCTCAGCTTCTGGCTGAGTCACCGACTGAGCTCTCAGCCCACCTGTAAAGTAACGCACATCAGTGAAGCTTCTGAAAAAGAACGTAAGCGGGTAATACAAGTGGAAAACGGGAAGGGAACATCACTCACTGAGTGTAAACAGAAACCCAAGTGTCCAGATGCGTGCAGAGGCCATGGTTCAAGCTGAGCTGGATGGGGGCTCCTTTGCAGCTCACCTTTGCTGGAGATATGTCACCACCCCAGAGACTATGTTCTCCACAAGCACAGCGTTTTACAAATGCCCCCTGGTGCTTCCTGGCACCTGTATCTTCTCTGTAGAGCAAGCTCTTCTCTCAAACCTCCGTGAGAAGAAAGACTGCAGCACCTCCTGCACTCAAGACAAACCACACAGTGCAGCGCCCCTTAGAGCCCACTTAGAATCAGGAGACTTTCTAGAGACTTTCTAGCAGCTGAGCTTCTTGGAGAAGGCAATGGCAACCCACTCCAGTACTCTTGCCTGGAAAATCCCATGGACGAAGGAGCCTGGTAGGCTGCAGTCCATGGCGTCGCTAAGAGTCGGACACGACTGAGCAATTTCACTCTCGCTTTTCACTTTCATGCATTGGAGAAGGAAATGGCAACCCATTGCAGTGTTCTTGCCTGGAGAATCCCATGGACGGCGGAGCCTGGTGGGCTGCCGTCTATGGGGTCGCACAGAGTTGGACACGACTAAAGCGACTTAGCAGCAGCAGCAACAGCAGCTGAGTTGCTTAACTAGTGACTCAGCAGTAAAGATTCGGCCTGCCAATGCAGGAGACTTCAGTTCCATCTTGGGTCAGGAAGATCCTCTGGAGGAGGAAATGACAACCCACTCCAGTATTCTTGCCTGGAAAATTCCATGGACAGAGGAGCCTGGCGGGTTACAGTCCATGGAGTCACAAAGAGTCAGACACGACTGAGCGCGCCCACACACACACACACACCCCTGGAGCTTCCAGGTCTTATCACAGGACCGGTCCTCTGGATGTCTACATTTTCCATCGGTGTTCAAGGAGAAGAATCAGGGATGTGTGAACCAAAGTGGGAAAAAATTCATCCTGAGTGGTTTAAATGGCTTATGCTCTCTCAAGATAATACAGGGACAGAAAGAAGGGAAAAGCATATTTTGATAGGATGGGGAAATAAATAGAAAAATAAGAAGGGAAAGCATAGCGTTCAATGGAGAGAGAAAGAAAAGTGAGAGACAAGAAAAAACAAAATAAAGGAAAAGAGTAAGGCAAGAGAAGATGAATGGTAAGAATGAGCTTATTTGTGTCTTTAGAAATAATTTAGAGCTGACATCCAATTAAACCTCTTTGACCACAATATAACTTGGGTTTTTCTCTTGGTTAGGTCTGTTGGGACCCCTCCCTATGATATTTAAATAGTCATACAAGAAGAACTTGAACCTTCTCTTTAAACATTTTTAGAGAGAGAAAAGGAGGGATGGCGTTATTCTGCTGCTGCTGCTGCTGCTGCTGCTAAGTCGCGGCAGTCGTGTCCGACCCTGTGCGACCCCATAGATGGCAGCCCACCAGGCTCCCCCCTCCCTGGGATTCTCCAGGCAAGAACTCTGGAGTGTGTTGCCATTTCCCTCTCCAATGCATGAAAGTGAAAAGTGAAAGTGAAGTTCCTCAGTTGTGTCCGACTCCTTGCAAACCCATGGACTGCAGCCTACCAGGCTCCTCTGTCCTTGGGAGTTTCCAGGCAAGAGTACTGGAGTGGGATGCTATTGCCTTCTCCGGATGGTGTTATAAACTTGTTATAAATACTTGTCCTATTAAATAGTGGTTTTACAGCTAAAAAACTTCTATGAAGGTTTGCAAAAACAGAAATTTTCGACATAGAGAGACTACTTAAAACAGACTTCGGATGAAATACA
Organism: Bos taurus; assembly: GCF_002263795.3. NCBI lineage: Eukaryota > Metazoa > Chordata > Mammalia > Artiodactyla > Bovidae > Bos > Bos taurus. The sequence continues at coordinate 25,495,012 of NC_037337.1, forward strand.
CATGGATTAAAAGTTGATGGTTACCTAGGCTCGAGGTATTATGATGATGACAAAGAGTTCATTTTAAGGGGAACACAGGCTAAAGTTTTACACTAAAAAATGTCACAGTAGCAGCAGAGTGATTATTCAATAGAGTCGAACTTAAAGAAAATAAGCAAGTATCAGTATAAAGAAGTTGTTTCTTTGATTTTCCTTATTTTTCCTTTAAGTAATATATAAAGAAACTGCACAATTTAGAAAGAGGATAGAAAATCTCTTTGCTTTCAATCAGAAAAAAAAAAAATGTGGAACATACCTATTTCTCAAAGCTTTGCTAAGGATCTCATACTTAACTAATTGAAACCTTGACCCTATTACAATGTCTTTCTTTGAAATATGTAAGTTATCTTTAAATAATAATCTTCAAGTCCCAAAGAAGCTTATGATGAATGGGAAAATAGAATAAATTTCTTCTCTTTCTGTCTAGAGTTTAAGTGTTAGTGTTGTATCGTAAAAGGGACTGGCAGTCATCTCCAGAGGAATGATTGGGAAAAGCTTAAAGAAAGGAATATTTTTAAATACATGTGCAGGATTAGGGGAAATCTCCAAGACAAGGTAAAGCACCCTGGCACCAACAACAGTAAGAAGGCTTCACCAGTCCTAGGCTTGAAGGGACAGAGGAGGAAGAAATGATCCCAGCCTGGGAGACCTGTCACGGAGGTGGACCCACAGGACCTGTGGATTTCAGCACAGGAAAGAAAACATAGCAGAATATAAACAGGCTGACCACTGTTTCCTGCCAGTGGCTCCCACTGGGCCAAACCCAACTAGAAGCAAAAAAGACAAGTGCATTGAAGTCAGACTCCTGGGTGTAGAGCAGGGTGGAGAGTAGATTTGGAGAGGAGAACAGAGAACAGCCAGTTCCCTGACATTGGGTTTAGGGTTCCGCTGTGGTCATGTATGGATGTGACAGTTGGACTATGAAGAAGGCTGAGCACCAAAGAATGATGCTTCTGAACTGTGGTGTTGGAGAAGACTCTTGAGAGTCCCCTGGACTGCAAGGAGATTCAACCAGTCCATTCTGAAGGAGATCAGCCCTGGGATTTCTTTGGAAGGAATGATGCTAAAGCTGAAACTCCAGTACTTTGGCCACCTCATGTGAAGAGTTGGCTTATTGGAAAACACTCTGATGCTGGGAGGGATTGGGGGTAGGAGGAGAAGGGGACGACAGAGGATGAGATGGCTGGATGGCATCACTGACTCAATGGATGTGAGTCTGAGTGAATACGGGGAGTTGGTGCTGGAGAGGGAGGCCTGGCGTGCTGCGATTCATGGGGTCACAAAGAGTCAGACACGACTGAGCAACTGAACTGAACCGAATTGATCAATCAGGCAAAATGTGGGTTTATCCTAAATGTCTGCTCAGGCATATCTATATAGCACTTTGATTGATGTAGCAAGATAAATAAGTCAAAACCATAGTCCAATATAGACTTTTGTGCCATAACTAAATTTTCCAGGTAATTGCCTAATCTCTACTTCTCCTCTCCTATACAGATACAGCATACAAAGCGTGTAGAACTATGCCTAGATAGTGCAAGTGACTCACTGTGCTTACCTTCAACTATTTATTAATCAATTCCAAGAGACACAAATTAACTAAACCTTTAAGAGGCTACACATCCAAAGGATTCCTAGGGCATCAACTGAGCTTTCTGAATTGAACAAAATAGACTCACTAGCTATCCTTCTTATGTGCTTTATGAGATTGATGAGGGTATTATTCATCAAATGTCTGTTGTGAGCATAATGTTAAGCCTATTACATTTCTTGACTTATTTTTCCTCCTAATATTTTAGAGATGAAAATATTAGGAGTTCAGGAATATTCAGTTATTCAAACCATCCTTAAAGAAACGGAACAAAGATTTTAACCCATACTTTTCTGACTGTAAAAGCATAAATATCGATGAGAATGTCAATTTTAATCATTTACTTTTTTAAAATACCCTAAAAATTTGGAAAATAATTCCATTATCCTAATAAAGTTATACAATCATATTCTTATGTGCTACTTACCTTTAGAGGCTATCTTTTAATTGGGTATATACCAAATACTGACTTCATATGTATGTGCCACTTAATCAAAGCAGCCCCTAGATCATTGCTTCTACAAAGTCCTCAGACATTGAAAGAACTGAATGAGCTACTGACCCCAAGGAAACATTAGCAGCAATGCGAATATGACAGCAGCAGGCAGAGCAGATCAATCTAGGGACACCTTGGACAGCTCTGTGCCCACTGCATTGGACTCTCCATGTTTAGTCTCAGCCCTGCTGGGCATCTTTAGTCTCAGGAGTCTTAGAATGGCTTTCTCAACCAGGAATTTTTTATGATAAATAAATCTCAAAAAAAAATGGAAATTTCTATATACGTACAAACTTCCAGGATTTGGGAGTACAGGGCATTTTACTCTCCTGTGAATGTTTCACAAGTCACCATCGAACTGAGAGCTTCATGACGCTTTTGACACTGTGCTGCCACTGAGCTCTCCTCTTCATGAATGCTCTCTCATCAGCTGTATTTTCCCCTTCTTTTATTTCATTCTTGTCCCACTTCCCCTTTGGGTAAGAACACCTTTAGTGTTCTACATGTAAGCTGGAAAAAATCAAGTAAGAAGACAAGTTCTTGACAGTTTAAACAATAGAATCAAAACACCAACATAAAAGGTAGGGTTTTCAATATGTCACTCCTCAATGAACTGAAAAGAACTTCCTGTACGAACAAAAGGAAATTTCTGTCTCTTCTTGCTTGCCAAAGCAACGAGGGGCCATGCGCTTATTCACTCTTTGTGGAGCAGCAAGAGCACAAGTGTGGAACTCATGGAGAAGACGCACACGTGGCTCATACTCAGATATTTTATTTGCTGAAAAGGCAATATTAACACAGTTTTAAACACACAATAACCCAAAACAGAATATGCCTAAAGAAGTGGCACAAACATATATCAATGTATATGTGTATACAATTTGGATGTTACTAAAAGCAGAGAATGGGCTTCCCAGGTGGCGCTAGTGGTAAAGAACCCACCTGCCAATGCAGGAGACATAAGACACACAGGTTTGATCCCTGTGTCAGGAAGATGCCCTGGAGGAGAGCATGGCAACCCTCTCCAGTATTCTTGCCTGGAGAATCCCATGGACAGAAGAGCCTGGCAGGCTGCAGTCCCTAGAGTCACAAAGAGTCGACTCAACTGAAGCAACTTAGCATAGACACAAAAGAAGAGAATAGTGGCGAAAGCCTCAAGATCTGGGCTCCTTAGTCTGGGATTCTCACATCAGACTGGGATGAGCAATAGAATTGCCAGACAGACATTTATAGAAAATACAGACTTCTGGGTCCCATCCCTGCAAACTATGATTCCGTTACTCTGGAATGCAGGGGACAAAAAAAATCTACTCTTTTTAACAAAACTCCAGAGACTTCTGATAAAAAAAAGAAAAAGTGGGTATCACTGATCTGTCCTAGGACTTTAGTCTGTAAAGTGGGAAGGAAAGGTCTGGGTAAAAAGACAAAGATAATTTATCAAGGATTGGGGAGTATATATTACACTTATATTGTATTTAAGTTTAAAAATGTGGAATAAGATTGAGTATTGCTAATATTTCATATACTAGTTGACACTGGCATCCTCACTTAGTGTATACATCAAACTGTAATAAGTAAAATATCCTGAGAAGGACTGAGGTTTCAAACTCAGGGCTGTTGGTAGTAGCTATTCAGTCATTTGTTCCCTTTCAGCTAATTATACTATTGAATGTTAACTAAAGTACACTTTACAAAATGTGTGTGTAACTCCATGGACTATAGCCCTCCAGGCTCCTCTGTCGATGGAATTTTCCAGATAAGAATACTGGAGCAGGTTATTATTTCCTACTCCAAAGGATCTTCCTGACCCAGGGATTGAATCCACATCTCCTGCATTGGCAGGCGGATTCTTTACCTCTGAGCCACCTGTGTCTTTAAAAAATTCCCACAAACAGTGAAGCTGGCAGATAATATTTAAATGCAGAAAGCAAGAAGAAAATAGCAGAGTGGACATGACTCTTCCTCTCTGCTATTTTCTTCTTGCTTTCTGTATTTGCATTTTAAATATTATCAGCCAGCTTCATTCTCTTTGCGGGAATTTTTTTTAAGACACAGGTGGTGCAGTTGTAAAGAATCAGCCATTTTACAAAGGAAAGCAAAATAATCCAGGCATATTTCAAAAGAAACAGATCAGAAGTGTTTCAGTTATACAAAAGAAAATTTTAAACATGAATTCACAGAACCATTATTGAAACACTCCGTAAAAACTTATTTCCCTATGTACTTTTAGTATATATGGTGCTGTGCTGTGCTGTGCTTATTTACTCCGTCGTGTCCAACTCTTTGCAACCCCATGGACTGTAACCCTCCAGGCGCCTTGCTCCATGAGGATTCTCCAGGTGAGAGTACTGGAGTTCTGCTCCACGGAATCTTACCAGCCCAGGGACTGAACCCAGGTATCCTGCATTGCAGGCAGATTCTTTGCCATCTGAGCCACCAGGGAAGCCCAAGAATACTGGAGTGGGTACCCTAACCCTTCTTCGGGGCATCTTCCCGACCCAGGAATCAAACCGGGGTCTCCTGCATTGCAGGCTCATTACAAGCTGAGCTACAAGGGAAGCCAATTGTATATAGTGTTTGGATTCAAATGTTTTTCCTGATAATGAAAATGGAAATGATTGGGGGATGCTGAATTGGGAGTAGGCGGGGAAGCAGATACTGTTCATCTTTCTTCCACATCCTACAAATGCTGTGACCTCTCCTGGTTTCTGTTCAGCTCTTCATGGATTCCCTGCGTCTGTGTACCTCAGAGCACAATAGTAAACCCCTGCATCTGCCGTCTGCACCTGGAGGATGAGCAGTGATGAAGAGAACCTCTCATATGTCATGTTGTAGCGTCCCTGTTGAGAAGGCTTTGAGCCCTTAATGAGGAGTCTTGGTGCAAATCCTGGGAAGTGAAGGTACCAGAGGGAGTCATAAACATCGGATATAGAGTGATTACAGGAAATTTCTGCCACAGCTCCCTCCAAAGAGACCACAGTGGGAGACTGAAATACTTGCTCCTTGCTCTCTGCAACTACAGGAAACAAACAAACAAACAAAAAAAAGGTTGTGATTTTGAAATTTAAAACAAATTTTAAAACAAAGGCATACATTTTTCCAAGACCAGATGGTGAAAATGCTTACTCACCCTTCCAGAGAAAGCTGAGGAGGAGACCCAGCCACACTGCTTCCAGAGTGCTCTGCAAAGCCATGGCCAAAATGCAGCTGGTCTCAGGCCAGTTGCCTCAAGTGTGACACTCACAGGAAGCTGATTATAGGCTGCCTGTTTTGCATTTTCTTCTGTGTCATGACATCATCAGTCAGAATCTGTGAACCAGAAAGAATCACTACAATTCTGAGGCTACTTAATAACTTCATCTGTACTTTGTTCTGAGTAGGGAGTCTTAAAAAAGGAGATGGCCTGGAGGAGGAAATGGCAACCCACTCCAGTATTCTTGCCTGGAAAATCCCATGTACAGAGGAGCCTGACAGGCTATAAGTCCATGGGGTCACAAAGAGTCAGACAGCACTTAGCAACTGAGCACACACACATCCTCTCAGAAGTCACCACAGCTGTGCATGTAAGAAGGCATTAATCATTTAAGAAGCTTGCTTCCTTCATTAATGGTGCCAGAAAGAGTCTCACAATGATGGGAGGAGACTGATTCCTCATTCGAACTAAAGTGATAGGTTCACACAAAAAAGTACGCTGAACTTATCACATGTAATATAATGCTATGCTAATATATTCAAAATAATGATCATGAAATCTTAGTGCCCGTGGTAGATGAGCAATGCATATTTTTAAGGCACAAAAATTACAATGTAAATTACAATATTCATCAAAGTTTGACTCTTTGCATTCAAGGTGATCTCTGGAATAAGTATGGAAGGAAAATCTCACTTCTATTTTTCTGTAACCAAAAGAAACTGGGCCTAGAAAGACCCAAAATTGCATCTGGAGATGACCTTTTTTGGATAGTGAAAGTGAAAGTCACTCAGTCATGTCCAACTCTTTGTGACCCCAAGAACTATACAGTCCATGGAATTCTCCAGGCAAGAATACTGGAGTAGGTAGCCGTTCCTTTCTCCAGGGGATCTTCCCAAGCCAGGGATTGAACCCAGGTTTCCCACATTCCAGGCTTTTGGATAGTACCTACCTTCATTTTACTGCCTGAAGCTGTCCCATCTGTTACTAATGAGGGATTAGTAGTTCTACCTGAGGGTTTTATACAGATTTTAATGGGATTTTACTTGAAAAAGAAGAGAACAGAAGATCTGTGGCCATTCAAGTTTCATACAGTAGCATTTATATGTGCACCAGCGCCACCTAGTGGGCTCCATGGGAACTGACGGAAGGTCATGTCCCACGCAGCCTCTGAGACGGTCTTCATAGCTTCTCACAACCTGAAGAGATGTTTTTGCCCTTTGCTTTTGTTCAAATTCCTCTCCGTTATTCAATATCCATAGGGATATGAAGACTATAGAGAGGAAATAATCACCTTCTTTTTTTTTAATTTTATTTTATTTTTAAACTTTACATAATTGTATTAGTTTTGCCAAATATCAAAATGAATCCGCCACAGGTATACATGTGTTCCCCATCCTGAACCCTCCTCCCTCCTCCCTCCCCATACCATCCCTCTGGGTCGTCCCAGTGCACTAGCCCCAAGCATCCAGTATCGTGCATCGAACCTGGACTGGCAACTCGTTTCTTACATGATATTTTACATGTTTCAATGTCATTCTCCCAAATCTTCCCACCCTCTCCCTCTCCCACAGAGTCCATAAGACTGTTCTATACATCAGTGTCTCTTTTGCTGTCTCGTACACCGGGTTATTGTTACCATCTTTCTAAATTCCATATATATGCGTTAGTATACCATATTTATGTTTTTCCTTCTGGCTTACTTCACTCTGTATAATGGGCTTCAGTTTCATCCACCTCATTAGAACTGATTCAAATGTATTCTTTTTAATGGCTGAGTAATACTCCATTGTGTATATGTACCATAGCTTTCTTATCCATTCATCTGCTGATGGACATCTGGGTTGCTTCCATGTCCTGGCTATTATAAACAGTGCTGCAATGAACATTGGGGTACACGTATCTCTTTCCCTTCTGGTTTCCTCAGTGTGTATGCCCAGCAGTGGGATTGCTGGATCATAAGGCAGTTCTATTTCCAGTTTTTTAAGGAATCTCCACACTGTTCTCCAGAGTGGCTGTACTAGTTTGCATTCCCACCAACAGTGTAAGAGGGTTCCCTTTTCTCCACACCCTCTCCAGCATTTATTATTTGTAGACTTTTGGATCACAGCCATTCTGACTGGTGTGAAATGGTACCTCATAGTGGTTTTGATTTGCATTTCTCTGATAATGAGTGATGTTGAGCATCTTTTCATGTGTTTGTTAGCCATCTGTATGTCTTCTTTCGAGAAATGTCTATTTAGTTCTTTGGCCCATTTTTTGATTGGGTCGTTTATTTTTCTGGAGTTGAGCTGTAGGAGTTGCTTGTATATTTTTGAGATTAGTTGTTTGTCAGTTGCTTCATTTGCTATTATTTTCTCCCATTCTGAAGGCTGTCTTTTCACCTTGCTAATAGTTTCCTTTGATGTGCAGAAGATTTTAAGGTTAATTAGGTCCCATTTGTTTATTTTTGATTTTATTTCCAATATTCTGGGAGGTGGGTCATAGAGGATCCTGCTGTGATGTATGTCAGAGAGTGTTTTGCCTATGTTCTCCTCTAGGAGTTTTATAGTTTCTGGTCTTATGTTTATATCTTTAATCCATTTTGAGTTTATTTTTGTGTATGGTGTTAGAAAGTGGTCTAGTTTCATTCTTTTACAAGTGGTTGACCAGATTTCCCAGCACCACTTGTTAAAGAGATTGTCTTTAATCCATTGTATATTCTTGCCTCCTTTGTCAAAGATAAGGTGTCCATATGTGTGTGGATTTATCTCTGGGCTTTCTATTTTATTTCATTGATCTATATTTCTGTCTTTGTGCCAGTACCATACTGTCTTGATGACTGTGGCTTTGTAGTAGAGCCTGAAGGTAGGTTGATTCCTCCAGTTCCATTCTTCTTTCTCAAGATCGCTTTGGCTATTTGAGGTTTTTTGTATTTCCATACAAATTGTGAAATTATTTGTTCTAGCTCTGTGAAGAATACTGTTGGTAGCTTGATAGGGATTGCGTTGAATCTATAAATTGCTTTGGGTAGTATACTCATTTTCACTATATTGATTCTTCCAATCCATGAACATGGTATATTTCTCCATCTATTAGTGTCCTCTTTGATTTCTTTCACCAGTGTTTTATAGTTTTCTACATATAGGTCTTTAGTTTCTTTAGGTAGATATATTCCTAAGTATTTTATTCTTTCCATTGCAATGGTGAATGGAATTGTTTCCTTAATTTCTCTCTCTGTTTTCTCATTATTAGTGTATAGGAATGCAAGGGATTTCTGTGTGTTGATTTTATATCCTGCAACTTTACTATAGTCATTGATTATTTCTAGTAATTTTCTGGTGGAATCTTTAGGGTTTTCTATGTAGAGAATCATGTCATCTGCAAATAGTGAGAGTTTTACTTCTTCTTTTCCAATTTGGATTCGTTTTATTTCTTTTTCTGCTCTGATTGCTGTGGCCAAAACTTCCAAAACTATGTTGAATAGTAATGGTGAAAGTGGGCACCCTTGTCTTGTTCCTGACTTTAGAGGAAATGCTGTCAATTTTTCACCATTGAGAATAATGTTGGCTGTGGGTTTGTCATATATAGCTTTTATTATGTTGAGGTATGTTCCTTCTATTCCTGCTTTCTGGAGAGTTTTTATCATAAATGGATGTTGAATTTTGTCAAAGGCTTTCTCTGCATCTATTGAGATAATCATATGGTTTTTATTTTTCAATTTGTTAATGTGGTGTATTACATTGATTGATTTGCGGATATTGAAGAATCCTTGCATCCCTGGGATAAAGCTCACTTGGTCATGGTGTATGATCTTTTTAATGTGTTGTTGGATTCTGATTGCTAGAATTTTGTTAAGGACTTTTGCATCTATGTTCATCAGTGATATTGGCCTGTAGTTTTCTTTTTTTGTGGGATCTTTGTCAGGTTTTGGTATTAGGGTGATGGTGGCCTCATAGAATGAGTTTGGAAGTTTACCTTCCTCTGCAATTTTTTGGAAGAGTTTGAGCAGGATAGGTGTTAGCTCTTCTCTAAATTTTTGGTAGAATTCAGCTGTGAAGCCGTCTGGACCGGGGCTTTTGTTTGCTGGAAGATTTTTGATTACAGTTTCAACTTCCGTGCTTGTGATGGGTCTGTTAAGATTTTCTATTTCTTCCTGGTCCAGTTTTGGAAAGTTGTACTTTTCTAAGAATTTGTCCATTTCTTCCACGTTGTCCATTTTATTGGCATATAATTGCTGATAGTAGTCTCTTATGATCCTTTGTATTTCTGTGTTGTCTGTTGTGATCTCTCCATTTTTGTTTCTAATTTTGTTGATTTGATTTTTCTCCCTTAATAATCACCTTCTTAGAAAGCCTTCTGGTTAACAAAAGATGTTCCTCATTCAGGTGAGTGGTTATTTAAAATACATTTTCATAGAGTGAAATGTTTCTTTTCTTCATCCTGAAATGGTTGTTTTATTCATTTCCTTTTCTATCTTTTTTTAATAGTCTCCCAGGTCAAGAAAAATTAGTTTCTTCCCCAATATTTTTTTCTTTTTTTACTGGGAGATTCTTTAATAATGATGAGATGATCACTTAGGACTTCTTTTTTATATATAGGTATTCCCAGGTGGTGCTAGTGGTAAAGAACCCACCTGCCAATGTAGGAAACATAAAAGATGGTTCGATCCCTGATTTGGGAAGATCCCCTGGAGGAGGGCATGGCAACCCACTCCAGTATTCTTGCAGAGGAGCCTGGCAGGCTATGATCCATAGGATTGCAAAGAGTCAGACATGACTGAGTGACAAACACTGAAATGACCACAAAAAGCTTCCAAATAAATTACAGAATTTCAGTATGGCTGTAAAATTAAAATAGAGGAATAAAAGACAAGTGGACACAGATTCATTTAGTAGAAAACTAATATAGCTACTATGATTAATTAGAGCTCTGAATTTTCTGAGAACTGGAACATAAAAGGTAACACAAAGAAAATACAGTTATACAAATAACTGATTAAGGGTTCAGGCAGCTTCTTCTTTGAAGCCAAATGGTCTACAGCTATAGATACTCTTTTTAGATTACTGGGTATGTACTTCTGGTTCACAGCTTCTAAATACTGCAAAATGTTTTACCATGGGCTTCCTCCACATTTACCTATCCAATCCCCTAGTGATGGACTCCAAGGTTGCCTCTAACTTTCATCAACACAGCAATAAATGTTTCTGTATTTCCCCTTAACTATGCAAGAACTTCTTTGGGATACGTATCAATCAAGGATGTTGTTGTTCAGTCACTCGGTCGTGTCCGACTCTTTGCAACTGCATGGACTGCAGCATGCCAGGCTTCCCTGTCATTCACCATCTCCCAGTGCTTGCTCAAACTCATGTCCGTTGAGTCGGTGATGTAATCCAACCATCTGGCCCTCTGTCATCCCCTTTTATATATATATAGTGTAAGATAAATGCAAAGCAAAGACATTACTTTGCCAACAAAGATCTGTCTAGTCAAGGCTATGGTTTTTCCTGTGGTCATGTATGCATGTGAGAGTTGGACTGTGAAGAAGGCTGAGCGCCAAAGAATTGATGCTTTTGAACTGTGGTGTTGGAGAAGACTCTTGAGAGTCCCTTGGACTGCAAGGAGATCCAACCAGTCCATTCTGAAGGAGATCAGCCCTGGGATTTCTTTGGAAGGAATGATGCTAAAGCTGAAACTCCAGTACTTTGACCACCTCATGCGAAGAGTTGACTCATTGGAAAAGACTCTGATGCTGGGAGGGATTGAGGGAAGGAGGAGAAGGGGACGACAGAGGATGAGATGGCTGGATGGCATCACTGACTCGATGGATGTGAGTCTCAGTGAACTCCGGGAGTTGGTGAAGGACAGGGAGGCCTGGCGTGCTGCGATTCATAGGGTCACAAAGAGTCGGACATGACTGAGTGACTGAACTGAACTGAACTGAAAGAGAAATGCAGCTTTATTTTTCTCCATAGAGCAGGACAGTTTTCCCAACACTATCTACAAAATAACCCACCCTTCTTCCACAGATCTGTTTTACTATGTTTATTATACATAACGTTACCTATGAATTTGCTTTGTTCTTGAGTTTTATATTTTATATCATTGATCTAGTTGTTTCTTTAACACTAATACTACCATACTCTTTTATTAGCTTTATAAAGCAATATGCTTTATCAAGACCTCCCTTTAATCAGTCAGATTTTCAGATGCAATTCAATAAAATCTACTCTGACTGGTTTATGCAGAAAAAACTAAGAGATATTAAAAGAAGAGGTAGGTAGTGAAGATTCAATGCTATATAGTTAAAAAGAATTCTCAAACACATCTCATACAATGCTCTAATCAAGCAATCAAATGTCATCACCACTCAGCCCCAGCACCACAAATTCACTCCACCAGGAACAAGGACATTAAGTACTGAGTATTCAAAGCTCTTGAATTAGTATCCATTAGTATATAGACACCAACCTCACTATATACATTAATGAAATCATCAGCACCACAGCTACTACTGGAGGACTACAGTGAACAGTACAATGATAATGGTCACTCCTATCTTTCCTAGACCATGAAGACAGTGCACCTAAAATATTCCCATAAAGACACTTCCTTTTTAGCCTGGTACTTGTTCAGTTTTTGAGAATGTCCTATGTGTTATGGAAAAGACTACACATTTTTTATACATCTCATCAAGTTCTCTTTAAGTAAGTTTCAGTAAGTTTCTACCTCTAAACTCCTATCTCTATAGGAAACCTAAAGTTCAGCTATTTTTGACAAATTACAAATCAATAAGGACTGCCTGCTAAGATCAGAGTGGAAATAAATGAAGTAGAGACTATTAAAAACTAGAGAATAACAAATGAAACCAAAAGTTAGTTCTTCATAAATATCAACAAAAGTGACAAACCATTAGCCAGTTTGACTAGAAAAAAAGAAAAAAAACAACACTATAATTATCAAAATTGAGAATGAGAGCATTAATACTAACCTTACAGAAATAAAAAGGATTACAAGGGGATACTATGAACAGTTATATCAGAAAATTTGATAACCTATGTGAAATGGATAAATTCCTCAGAAGACACAAATTACCAAAACTGAATCAAGAAGAAATGGAAAATCTGAATAAATCTACAAGTTAAAAAAAATCAAATTAGTAATTAAAAAAAAATCCCAGAAAAAAAAAAGTCTAGGCTCAGATGGCTTCCCTGGTGAGTTGTACTGAATGCCTAAAGATTGAACCCCAAGCCTCCATAAACTCTTCAAAAAAAAAGAAAAACTGAACAAAAGGGAATGCTTTCCACTTTATGATTATGAGGGAACATTGAATGCTGAGAACATTCATGATTCTGCCCAAGCCGAATTCTCCTAAAACTTATCAGAATACTTCTTTCCATTCTTGTCTGACTTCTCGCCCTTTTCATGGGCATTCCTTAAGGTTTCATTTCTAGACCCTCACCTCCTGCTCTTTATCTCTCTGGTAGTCTTTTCAAAGATGAAACTTTGGAGAAGTAGGTGAACCATTTATTTTTAAATATGTAACCCAACAAGCTCTGCTTATAGTCATACAAGTGTGTACCTCCCAACCCCAGGAGAATGCCTCCTATCACAAATCCATTGATTTGTATCTCTATTACAATTTTTCATCAAATTGTATCTCTATTACAAAATTTCGGCAAATTGAGACTTTATCTCACAAAAGTCAGTAAATTGCAACCACATTACAACCTATTGTCATTCACATAAAAGTGCCATAATGACCTAACTCCAATATTCCTAGTGAGTTAGGACCACAAAGGTAACTCATGATTTCTTAACAGAAAAATTCAATTCTCTTAAGACATACTATTATAAAGAAGCCAAAATCTGAATTATCCTTTTCAGACAAAGCCTGCTTCTCTTGCTGACTTTCAATTCCTGTGATTGTTTCCATCATTCACCTAGATTTGAAATTTTAGGCTAGTTCACTCACCCCTCTGTACACAACAGAGTAAGTTTAACCTGCCCCTGAAATATAACAAGAGGCACAATAAAGGAGTTGATGATGTTTGCTGTGATTAAGATGCCAATAGGACATCTACCAGGTGTACAAAGGCGGCTTGAATACAGCCTCTGAGCTGACCAGCCTCCCCTGATGGCAAAGCACTTTTGCTCTTGCTCTTGTAGTCTATCTAAAGCAACAGGTACTGATTCTACAAAAACCTTCTAATGTCTGTTATTTCCAGTTTAGTGTTTTTGAAATCAAAGTAATAATGTCAGGTTTCCTTTTCTGCTTTCTTTCCGGAATTCACCTTTAAATGCTGCACAGTATTCTAAGTGTGACTAGGCTCTGTGCTTCTCTGCCCCCTGGATATGTTCTGGGTGCATAGCTTGGTTCATTGGCTACATTGATTCATCTACCTAAGTTAATCACCTTGTATTCACGACATTTTTAATAAGGTCCACTGGGGAACCCAACTCCTTTGTTAACTACCATTCTTAACACAGAGAAGTATTTGGAGACCAGAGTAATCAGTGAGAGCAAAAGTTATAATGAATCATTAGAGGCATCCTCTGGTCTTATCTATGATGTTGGCATGCAACAGAGGAACACAGGAGATTAATTAAAAAGATGAATTTTCCTCTGGGTCATCTTAACAGGCAGTCCTTATTGACCTGTAATTTGTCAAAAGTAACTGAACTCTAGGCTTCTTTTTTCTCTGAACTTTGTGTGTTCACATTACAAACACCTAACCTCTTGAGTACCATTTGACCCAGCAGAATGGAAGTAAATTACTACCCTACAACTCTATTCCTCGGTGCACAGCTTCCTTCATCATTAAAGAAAGCACAGTGTAACAGAGGATTTTTAACCTAGATGCTAGCCAACTACTTCACCAGGGCCCTGTGTGGGTAGTTAATCCATACCATTCACTTATTCTTTTCATTTCCAGCTGAATCTGAATCTGTCTGTTGTCATAGGCCCAATTAGGGTGGAAGTTCAAGATAATAAATTCTTATCATCTAAAAATCTAATAAATTCTTATCATCTAAGTGAGAAACCTGAGTTTACCTGCTGTAGCCGATTCATCTTACAGGACAGAAAGCAGACACTCCAAAAGGTTACGTGACTTGCCTAATATCACACAGAAAGTTTGGGATTGAACAAATCTAAAGTTAGAACTCTAGTTCTGTAGTTCAGTGTTCTTCCAATGAAAATCATTAGAGTATCTGCCACGTGAAGACAAGTCTGGGAAAAAAAGAGATTGCTTTCATTGAATTGTGGTTAGGAAAATATTGATGTCATATGTTTTTTTTTTTTTTTCCTTTGAAATGTTGAAATCTCTCTCACCACTTTCCTTTTCTCTCTATTCTCATTGACACTGTTCTTATTAACTCATGTTCCTAATGTCAAGGTCTCTGCACAGGTTGGAAAAGAATTTCCAGACATGAGGCATAGAGAGAAGAAAATAGTTTATTAGAATGGGAGATACTGTTAGAACAGCTGGCTGACTCGAGGGGAAGCTGACACCTTTCAAAGGCTAGTAGCCAATTTTTATAGCCTCAAGACAAAGAAAATTCCTGCTGGAAGGGTGGCATCAGGTGATTTGTTAGGATGCTCTAGGGTGGGTAATAGGGTGGGTATTTTTACCTAGTATGGATTTAGGTCCGAAGGCTTGTGGGAAGAGTTGCTATGGGCCTTGGTTAGTTCCAGAGATTACCTTGGTGCAGGGCTCCATTTCTGTGGCCTTGGTACAAGGCCCTGCACCTGTGACCTTGGAATAGTGCTCCACACCTAATGCTACCACAGCCTCCTTTCTTTGGCTTCTACATGCCAGTCATTTCTATTTCTCATCTATCCTGCATGGTGGTAGTTTGATGGTTTAGTCACTAAGTTGTGTCCGACTCTTACAATCCCATAGACTGCAACCCACCAAACTCCTCTGTCCATGGCATTCTCCAGGTGAGAATACTGGAGTTGCAATTTCCTTCTCCAGAGGATCTTTCCAACCCAGGAATCAAACCCAGGTCTCCTGCATTGCAGGCAGATTCTTTACTGACTGAACTCTGAGTGAAGTCCTCTATTCTGCATATCACTGACAAATAATCTTCCTGAAAGAATATCATTTTCCAATCTGTTTACTAAAATAAACCATAATCTTTTAAAATAATTTTATTTAGTTTTGTCTATGCTGGGCCTTTGGTACAGCTTGAGCTCTTCTCTAGGTGCGGTGAGCAGGGACTACTCTCTCGTTGCGGTGCAAGGGCTTCTCATTAGGGTGGATTCTCTTGTTGCAGAGTACCTGCTCTAGGGTGCATGGGCTTCAGTAGTTGGGGCTCCCGGGCTCAGTAGTTATGGCTCGCAGGCTCTAGAGAATACGCTCAATACTTGTGGCCCATGGGCTTAGTTGCTCACAGCATACGGGATCCTTCCTGACCAGGGATTGAACCCATGTTTCCTGCATTGGCAGGTGGATTCTTAACTACTGAGCCACCAGGGAAGCCCCCTAAACTATAATCTTGATGTCACTGCTCTGCTTAATTACCCATGTGATGTTAAGTGCAGGGGTTATAATTCTATTTTTTGCTCAAATCTCCATTTGATGGCTCCAAAATAACTTGTTTAAATTTGTCTAATTCATGGAAAGGGAAATTGCAAAAGTGCACAAGAAAATTTGGGGGAGTGATGGTTATAATTAATTTGTGATGATGGCTTTATAGATGCCCACATACGTCAGTATTCATAAAATTGCATATGTTATATATGTTTAGTTTATTGTATGAAGGTTATACCTCAATAAGGCAGTTATGAAAAATAAAAAAGACTTTCTGAAGTAGCCATTATGAGGTTTTTTGTGACCTTCACAGGACTGGGTTCTATAAAGAGTAGTGTAAGGCGAGTATGGAGAAAGGAGAGTGATCTGGGCAGTCAGGGAAGAAAAGGAAATTTGTTAAAGGGAAAATGAGCTGGTGACTGGCCCTCAAGAAGAACCAGTGCCCTCCCTTTCTGACAGGGTCCTTCTTATATCCAACCAATGAAAAATTCTCTGAGAGGGTGGTTAATTTTTAACCTGCAGCTGGAATCCGGTGGTTGAGTAGCCTTGAGAAAGCAGGCGCCAGAGGTAAAATAGAATGTTGCTTGGGCAATGTGATCAGTCTCAAGGGTCACTGTGACTTCATTCTTTGTTTGCAAGGTCAACATAAATGAGCCATTTTAACCATGAGCCCCTACATACGCCCTATCAAGTAGGTCTGTGGACTGAAAATTTATGTCTTCCCAAAACTCATACTATGACATCTTAAACCCAATATGATGTTGTTTGGAGGTAGAGTCTTTGGGAAGTAATTAGGGTTAGACTAGGTCATGAGGGTGGTGCCCTCATGATAAGAGGAATGCTCTTATAAAAAGTAGAGAAAACACAGGATTTCTCTCTCATCTATCTACCATCTGAAAATATGATGAGAAAATGATCATCTGAAAGCCAGAAAGTGGGCTCTCACAAGACATAAATCCACCAGCATCTCAGTCTTGGACTTCTAAAAATGTGAGAAAAAATGTTTCATGTTTAAGTCATCTAGTCTATTTTTTATAGCAGACAAAACAGATTAACAGATATAGAAACCCAACTGCAAGAAGAGTGAGTGCATAGCTAGTACTGGAAGCAAATAATTTGTTGATGAAGTAAAGAAAAAAATAGGATAAGAGCTCAGTCAGGCAACAGAACCACAGATAGAAATTGTTTAATTATAGGAAAGATCTAAGCATGTTTACAGGCTGAGGGGATTGATTAAGTGGGAATAAAATTGAAGATGTCAATGAGGAGGTAGTAAATGGTGTAGTACAGTCCTGAGGGAGAATGGAAGATCCCACAAAAATTCAGCATCTCCCTCACACAAAGAATTTGGGAGACAACCCCAGAAATATACGATACAGATATATCCCTGCAAGTCTCCTTAGCAACTTTGAAATCTACTTGGATTTGCCCAGGTGTCTTTAAGACCAATTCTACCTCTGGGATGTTTTCCAAAAATGACTCCAATTCTCCGAAACTTCACTTTAATGCACCATCTTACTAAACTCTTTGAACATAGACTGCTTTTGGATGATAAAACCCTGTCAAATTTCTCTCAGCTCTAAACCCAGCTTAGCTAACTTCACCCACCTTGCTGTACATTTGAAGCAAAGGGTTTTCCACACATTGTTCTCTGAGTTCTTCTCACAGTATCTATTACAACACAGAATTATTTTCCACTCTCTTTTCTGCCCTACCCAGGATACAGTAAGTATCTTAGGGGACATTCTAGTTTTCATGAGAAAAATTCCAGATACTATATGTCCATAAATTGAATTCCCCAGAAAATGGAGTTCTGTTCCCGAACATCCTTTGGATTTCTGGTATCAAAGCACGGATGATGGAACTGAAGCTGCAGGACATTCAAACTTTTTCCAATTCCTGAAGCATCATCATCAGGGAGCACTATAGAGCTTGAAAATTTTCAGGTCTGCACAACACTGAAGGAAGAGAAATAAAGGAAGGATTAGCCTATGACTTTCATACAAAAGAATGTTCATGAGTTGAAAGGCAGCCAAATAGAATGTGAAAATTTTAGCATATTTAAGTCTACATTCAGCATCTTGTCTTCATAAAAACATACAATATTAGAGCTGGATAATAACTTAGAGGACATTTAATACAACTTCCTGGTTTTATAAACAGAGATACTGAGAGCAAAAAGGTAAAGGCAGTCCATCAAAATCACACACGTAGTGAATGGCAGGCTAGAACTCAGATCTCTTGACCATACCAGACTCCAAAACCGGTCACAGTCAGGAGATCTGTCCTCATCACAATGTTGTTATTTCTAGCCTAATTTCAAGAACTCTTACTAAATCCAGTAAGATATTGAGATGAATAAATTAGTGTAACTTTCTCATTAAAATCTTCTATGTACTCATCAACATTTCACACAGTAAATTCTGATAAACCCTTCATTTATTGAATATCTACTAAAACCCAAGATTTGTATTTAATTATAACTAAGTTACTTATTTAAATAAACTAATTAATTTAATTTTAATATATTTGTAATTATATATACTAACTACTGAAGAAAGCTGAGTGCCGAAGAATTGGTGCTTTTGAACTATGCTGCTGGAGAAGACTCTTGAGAGTCCCTTGGACTGCAAGGAGATCCAACCAGTCCGTCCTAAAGGAGACCAGTCCTGGGGTTCATTGGAAGGACTGATCCTGAGGCTGAAACTCCAATACTTTGGCCACCTGATGGGAAGAGTTGACTCATTGGAAAAGACTCTGATGCTTGGAGGGATTGGGGGCAGGAGGAGAAGGGGACGACAGAGTATGAGATGGCTGGATGGCATCACCGACTCAATGTACATGAGTTTGGGTGAACTCCGGGATTTGGTGATGAACAGGGATGCCTGGTATGCTGCGATTCATGGAGTTGCAAAGAGTCAGACACGCTTGAGCAACTGAACTGAACTAACTACATGTATAGTTTTATTAATGCATTTATTTTCATATCTGGACTAGGAAATGGCAACCCACTCTAGTATTCTTGCCTGAGAAATCCCATGGATAGAGGAGCCTGTCAGACACCACTTAGCAACTAAACAACAAGAAGATTTTCACATCCGTCCTATGAAGTATATATTACTATTTTCAATTTCCAGCAGGAAAAATGAAGATTAGAAAAGTTCTGCAAATTTCCAAGATCACTCAGTTAGTAATAGGCAGAATCAGGATTTGAACCCAGATCTTTGTGGTATCAGCTTCTATGCTCTTGCCTCTCCCACACTGCCATTTTCTCCCATATATGCAGCATTATCATTCTTATCTGTAAGTACATGACTTATATTGGAATTAATATTTGTATCGACAAATCTTGTATATGTTTGTCAGTGTCCAGGTGGTAAAACTAATGAAAGCAATTTTTTTAATTGCTAATGAGTTTGTTTTCAAACCAGTTTGATAATCTGTCTTAGGATAGGAACGTGGCAGGGGGTTGGCAGTTCTAGGGAATAGACTAGAATTATATACCTTAATTTGCTTCTGTTTCCATGGCTGCTGAAGACAAGCCCTTCACAAGTGTTTTTAAAACCATAGATGCTAATTAAAATATATATTATATGTATATATTCAATAGTGTATATAATTTTCAGAGTGATGTCTTTTCTGGGGACATTGGTGGTCTCTATTAATAGTGTATTAGTCGTTTAGACACCTCCTGGACGAGGATCAAAAACATACAGCACAATTGTTATTGCTTATTTGTTAACACTCCTCACTTTATTTGCATTTTTATGTGCAATTATATCTCTATAAATAGAGTAATTGCCACATTAACAAGAAAGTGAATGTCTAGCTACCGAACATCTAACACCCAGAGAGCAGCTCCATCACATTATTTTCTCCTAATTCTGGTTCTCATCTGTCTTATTCTGGAGGGAGGCAGATCCTTTCACCATGGGAAACCAACTAGAAGTGATGATTCCACAGAGACACAAGGCTTTTTATTTACACTAAAAAAGGAGTGGAAAAGATCCCTCCTCAGGTTCATGGGCTCACTCTGTCCATGGGTGATAAAAAAAAATTCCAAATTAAACCAGTTCCTTCATATTCAAGTCCATCCTAAAGGAAATCAATCCTGAATATTCACTGGAAGGACTGATGCTGAAGCTGAAGCTCCAGTACTTTGACCACCTGATGCAAAGAACTGACTAATTGGAAAAGACCCTGATGCTGGGAAAGATTGAAGGCAGGGGAAGAAGGGGTCAACGGAGGAAGAGATGGTTGGATGGCATCATCAACTCAATGGACATGAGTTTGAGCAAACTCCGGGAGATAGTGAAGGACAGGGAAGCCTGTCGTCCATGGTGTTGCAAAGAGCTGGACTCAGCTGAGTGACTGAACAAATCAGGGAAAGGAAGGGATGCAGAGACAAGGGAGGAGCAGTCAAGAAACAATAGCACAGCCTTGGGGACAGGGTCCTGGTTTCCTCTCAAGGGATATACAGAACAGTGTCTTTGAGCTCTTCCACTAGCACCACCTGGGAATTCCCTGCAGAACTAAGTGAAAGTGAAGTCGCTCAGTCGTGTCCGACTCTTCGCGACCCCATGGACTACAGCCCACCAGGCCCTCCATCCATGGGATTTTCCAGGCAAGAGTACTGGAGTGGGGTGCCATTGCCTTCTCTGTTAACAGCAGCTAGGCATATTATATTTACTTGGAGCTGGTATACTTGGTGACAGCCTTAGTGCCCTCGGACATGGCGTGCTTGGCCAGCTCCCCAGGTAGCAGCAAGCGCACGGCGGTCTGGATCTCCCTGGGTGTGATAGTCTAGCGCTTGTTGTAATGCGCCAAGCGCAATGCCTCGCCAGCGATGCGCTCGAAAATGTCCTTGAG
Source organism: Bos taurus (assembly GCF_002263795.3). NCBI lineage: Eukaryota > Metazoa > Chordata > Mammalia > Artiodactyla > Bovidae > Bos > Bos taurus. Next base: position 25,515,714 of record NC_037337.1, read on the forward strand.
GAAGGAGTTCATGATTCCCATGGCCTTGGACGAGATGCCGGTGTCCGGATGCAGAACTAAAACCCCCGGCAAATAGAAGACCTGATGAAGCACTCTTCATTCCAGGGAAAATCACAGTTTGCCCATCATCATATTTCCAGATGATCTCTGGAATGAAGGAATCCAGACCCTGCACACACCCTGATCCTGATCAGCAAACCCCGCCTTCCCCCCAACCCCACCCCCAGCTATAAGACTCCTCACAGGTCTCCTGCAACCCCAGGTTGGGACGCACAGTTTTGAGGGCACTAGCCCATTGTGGCCCCTTTGCCTGGCAAACAATAAAGCTATCCTTTTCTACTTCACCCAAAACTCTTGTCCCTGAGATTCAATTATATACTGGTTTTCAGAGGTCGAATTTTAGGCTACAAAAGCTAGAGCAAGTTTCTCTACAAAGTGAACATGTGCTTTTGAAATTGGTCATAGTTTTGTGTCACAGAGTCTATTCCCACCGGTGTGGGGGGGAAAGGAAGCAGAGATACATCTAAGCATGCTTGCATTGTTTTTGAAGTCCAATTTTTTGAAAACTTAGGTCAGAATATAATCTCTAAAAGAATATAATCTCTAAAATCTTTATAATTTCTAAAAGCTACAATTTAAAATCATAGGATGTTGTTAAAACTTGAAAGATTCTAATCCATCTCATTTTCTTCATCATCCTTCTCCTAAGCACTTTACAGAAAATGAAAGCCAGATTTAATCTGATGGATGTTTAGAGTAATATTGGCTGTGTGGTGGCAGTGGAGCTGGTAGTGGTATATACGTGAAAGAGAAAGAAGGAGAATGAGAATAAATGACAGATAGCTAGACAAACTACACCTATGAATGAAAAGGTCAGCCTGTATATAATTAATCTGAAATTTGTGAAGCTTCTAAAGAATAAATTCTCATTTCTATAACAATGAATGAGATGAATGATTTCGCCTCTTCTGTAGAAAAGGCAATAACATCCTATGTCCCACAAAATAGTATGAAGTTCCACTTCTTCATTTATCTGACCTGATGTTTATATCTTATCATCTCACTATCATATACAATCAAGCAAATTCCAATTATATATTAAGTTTTCAAAACCATTCATTAAGATTTGAACACATGTGAACTAAACTGGAAGAAAAGCAACACAAAATATAACATATTCTATTGTCCATATCATAACGTTAAACAACAAAGGTTTTTAAATTCAGCATCAGTATGGATGTAATGGCTGGAGCTCTAGCAGCCATCTTGGGCAACATGGATAAGGTCCATAGATGGTGAATCAGAGTTCTAGATGTGAGACAGGACAGGGACATGACACTGAAAATGACAATAAACACAACTGAAGACACAACATAAACTGCTTAGAACCAACCATGTCCAAGATAATGGATGAATTCTAATTTCTCCACATTTCACCAATACTAATTATTGTCTATTTTATTATCACCATCCCAGTGGGTTTGAAGTGTTATCTTATAGTTGTGACACGTCTTTCCCTGATGACTAACCATGATGGACATCATTTCATGTGCCATTTGTATATCTCTTCTAGAGAAATATCTATTCGGATCCTTTGCCCATTTTTAATTAGGTTATTTTTCCTTTCATTATTGAGTTCTAAGAGCTCTTTGTATACTCTAGATACAAATCCAATGTCAGATATATGACTTGCAAATATTTCCCCCATTTTGTAGGTTGCCTTTCATTTTATTTTATTGATGGTTTCTTCTGAAACACAAAAACTTTTGAATTTTAAAGAAATCCAAAGAATCTATTTTTCTTCTTTTTTGTGTGTGTGCTTTTGGTGTCATTTCTAAGAATCCATTGCTAAATCCCTGATTATGAAGATTTACTCCTGTGTTTTCTTCTAAGAGTTTCATAGTTTTAACTTTTCCATTTAGGTCTTTGGTTTATTTTGAGTTAATTTTTGTATACAATATGAGGTGGGGGTCTGACTTCAGTCTTTTGTATATAGATATCCTAGAATCATCTGTCAAAGAGACTATTGTTTCCCTCACTGAAAGGTCCTGGCACCTTTGCTGAAAATTGGTTGACTATAGACGTATGAGCTTATGTCTGGACTCTCAGTTCTATCCCATTGACCTACATGTTTATTCTTACACCATTAACCCACTGTTTTGATTACTCTGACTTTGCAGGAAGAGTTGAAATCTGATAATGTGAGTCTTCCAACTTCATTTTTCTTTTTCAAGATTATTTTGGCTGTTTTGTGTTCCTTACAATTCCACATGAACTTTAGGATTTACTTTTCAATTTCTAGATAGAGATTGCATTGAGTTTGTCAACTATTTTGAGTAGTATTGCCATCTTAACAAAAGTCCTCAAATCCATGAACACATGATGTCTTTACATTTATTTAAATTTTTAATTTTGCTCAGCAATGTTTTGTAGTTTTCAGTGTACAAGTCCTGTACTTCCTTGGTTAAATATTTTACTAAACATTTTTATACTATTACACATGAAATTATTTTCTTAATTTCACTTCCCCCTTCTTTTGTTTCTCATTTTCCTTGTTGTACTCAGTTGATTTCAGAGAGAAAGTTAATAGGCAGATAAGTCTTTATTCTGCATCTTCCATGTCTAACTTTTCAAAGCTAACATTTGTTGAGAGTTTAATGTTCTTTTTGTTCAGTCGTGTCTGACTCTTTGTGACTCCATGGAGTGCATGCAGCACGCCAGGCTTCCCTGTCCTTCACTATCAACCCGAGTTTGCTCAGATTCATGTTCATTGAGTCAATGATGCTATTTAACCATCTCATCCTCTGATGCCCTTTTCTCCTTTTGCCTTCAATCTTTGCCAGCATGAGAGTCTTTTCCAAAAAAGGCATCAATTCACATCAATTGCCCAGAGTATTGGTGTTTCATCATCAGTCCTTCCAATAAATATTGTGAGTTAATTTCCTTTAGGATTGACTGGTTTGATCTCCTTGCAGTCCAAGGGACTCTCAAAAGTCTTCTTCAGCACCACAATTCAAAGGCATCAATTCTTGGGTGCTCAGCCTTCTTTGAAAGCTTAGTATGTGCTGAGATTTTACATTAGTTAACTATTCATCTTAACTACAAGCCCACGATAGGCATTGTTATTACACCCAGTTTGCACATGAGGAAACTACAGTGGAAAAGCATTAAGTAATATGCTCAAGGTCACACTGAAAGTAAATGGTGGAGTCAGGGCTTGGATCCAGATTTTGATCACATTTGACTCTTATCATGGTGCTAGTTTTTATTTTAACATTTAGCTATAGTCTCCCTCCTATGTCTCCCTTCTGGAGTTAATACTGAATAAATACCCAAGATAGCAAACTATAGTACCGAGGGCCAAATTGGGACTATAGATGTATATTGTGCGTCTAATGTAATGGATTTTAAATGTTTTCTTAGTTAACAATGTTTTTTAATTGGGCTATTTTTCAAGCATCTCAAGATTTCCACCTCCTTTTGGTCTAGCAGTACTGGACCTACATGCCCACGTAGCAATGGTTAGTTTTTTAAGTAGTGGCCATTTATTTTAGAAGACACATTCCCTCTCTGGTTCACCATAGTCGCTACTCTTGATTCATTTATATTACCTGCCTGGCCCCTGATGCATAGGAGGCATCTGAATTTGTAACCCTTTGTCTAATTTCTCCTTAATAGGAGAAACTTCAAAATGTTTTTTACCATTAACTCTGTGAACCTTTGTAGGAAATCATTTTTTTCATTGCCTGATTTCCAACTCCTTCATCATTCTTGTTTCCCCCAGTAGAATTTCAGAATTTGTGAATACAGCAGAAGTAAACTGATGGGGAAACATTCTCTTTTTGAACTGTGAAAGATTAATTTATGACATACAAATTGTATAGAATCATGTATATTTTCCACTAGAACTAGTTGGGAACTTGTTAGACATATCAGGCCCCACCTTAGATGTACTGAATCAGAACTTTGTGTTTTAACACATCCTCCAGTTAATTCAAATGCATGCTAAAATTTGAGAACCACTGTTCTAGACAGCTGTTTAAAAAAAAAAAAAAAGCTTAACTAACAAAATACATGATTTGAACTCAGTTCCAGCATCAATCCTGACTCCAAACATACATCCTCCTTTTCACTTTGTTTTATTGTCTCCTTGGCCAGCAGTCAGTACTTAATTTGCTAAATAATCACAAATCTTCATCCAATGTATCCATTATAGAAATACAGAAAAGATTGATATCAAACTAATTATCTGTGGCTTCATGGTTAAAATTTCTAATTTTTTTGAATTATAAGATAGCCTCCCAATTTGACAATAATCTCACATGTATCTTATTTTCCAGGATTTTTCAAAGACAACCTCCCCCACCAAAAACATGTCCCTCTGCAAGCAATGAGATCTATTCTGGGGCCTCCTTACAACCTATTCTGGTAACCTCTTCTTAAGTGAATAATAAGCAACTCCATTCATTTGAAAAATCTTACTTCTACACGTAGCACGTGTGTGACAACTTTACACTATTACAGGTTCATATGACTAAATATCACAGAAAATTCAAGAAAATACCTCCAGCGCTATCATCAACAAGTTGCAACTACATTAACAAAACACCCATTGCTTAGTCTGAACTCTGTACATTTAGCCTTCTGGAAAAAAAATTAGAAAAAACTGTCCTGGGGTCTCAGTGAAGAGCTCCTTGTCAGAGACTATTTACTAACACAACAATAAAATCTCAAGGTGTTGATCCTTGGAGTCCTGCTTCCTGAAAAGACACATCAGTTTCTTATGACTCTGGAAATTCATTCTGTTGAGACCTCAAATTGAGGAGTTTTATCAATTTCTCCAGAAACTGATGACTGCAGAAATGAGTGGCTTCTTCCCAAAACAAGAGACCAGGTACTAATTGCTGAAGTAAAGAAACTTCTACCAAAGAAAACTCAGTTGTGTCGATTCTTTGTGACCCCGTGGACAGCAGACCATCAGGCTCCTCTGCCACTCATTATCAGAGAAATGCAAATCAAAACCACAATGAGGTACCATTTCACACCAGTCAGAATGGCTGCGATCCAAAAGTCTACAAGCAATAAATGCTGGAGAGGGTGTGGGAAAAAGGGAACCCTCTTCACTGTTGATGGGAATGCAAACTAATACAGCCACTATGGAGAACAGCATGGAGATTGCTTAAAAAACTGGAAATAGAACTGACATATGACCCAGCAATACCACTGCTGGGCATACACACCGAGGAAACCAGAATTGAAAGAGACACGTGTACCCCAATGTTCATCACAGCACTGTTTATAATAGCCAGGACATGGAAGCAACCTAGATGTCCATCAGCAGATGAATGGATAATGGATAAGAAAGCTGTGGTACATATACACGATGGAGTATTACTCAGCCATTAAAAAGAATACATTTGAATCAGTTCAAATGAGGTGGATGAAACTGGAGCCTATTATACAGAGTGAAGTAAGCCAGAAAGAAAAACACCAATACAGTATACTAATGCATATATATGGAATTTAAAAAGATGGTAACAATAATCCTGTATGCGAGACAGCAAAAGAGACACAGATGTATAGAACAGTCTTTTGGACTCTGTGGGAGAGGGAGAGGGTGGGATGATTTGGGAGAATGGCATTGAAACATGTATATTATCATATGTGAAACAAATCACCAGTCCAGGTTTGATGCATGATACAGGATGCTAAGGGCTGGTGCACTGGGATGACCCAGAGGGATGGTATGGGGAGGGAGGTGGGAAGGGGGTTCAGGATAGGGAACACGTGTATACCCGTGGTGGATTCATGTCCATGTATGGCAAAACCAATACAATATAGTAAAGTAAAAAAATAATAAATAAAAATATTATTTTATAAATAACAAAAAAAGAAAATAAATAAATAAAACAAAATCAAACATCAAAAAAAAAAAAAGAAAACTCAGTTGTGTCGATTCTTTGTGACCCCATGGACAGTAGCCCGTCAGGCTCCTCTGTCCATGGGATTTTCCAGGCAAGAACACTTGAGTGGGTTTCCATGCCCTCCTCCAGGGGATCTTCCCAACCCAGGGATCGAATCCAGGTTTCCCACTTTGCAGGCCGATTTTTTACCAGCTGAGCCACCAGGGAAGACATCAAAGAAAACAATAACATTAATTTTCTGATTCTTCACCCTTTTTCTTTTCCTTTACTCTATCACTAATCTTGTTTATTATTGTATTCTAATCCCTTCTATTTCTTGACTAACAGGTTTATCAACGTGATCTCTCCTATCTTCATAATGTTGATGGTCTTCTACCACTTAGGGAAAAAACATAATTCTCCTGTGTGTCTTTCTCAGACCAAAATCATAGGTTCAACTGATTACCAGATTTGTAATCCCTCAGCTAATCCTACTGACAAAAACATAATAGCTGCTCCTTTAAACACTTCTGAAAGTAAATTTCCTTCTACATATCTGCTATCGTACTTCTCTTTTTTTTTTTTTTTTCTTAATATAGTTTATTTATTTTATTTGGTTGCATTGGGTCTTAGTTACAGCATGTGGGATCTAGTTCCCTGACCAGGGATCGAACCCAGGCCCTCTCCATTGGCAGCAGAGTCTTAGCCATGGACCACCCAAGAAATCCCTCATATTTAGATTTTTCTCACATAATTAGTCTTAAGTTTTGGTCTTATAAAAATTGGATTTTGACAACAGAATCTTCTTCTGGAGTCATTATAATCCTAACCACAAAAGTCAATTGATCAGAAATGGAAGCTAATATTGAGACTATCTTTGATGTAATACTCAGTTTATTCTGAGTATTATAAAAGTAAGACCTTCCAGCTTATTTTGCAGGGGTTAACTCCACTTTTTTAAAAAAAACTACCTTCCTTAAGATGAACCAAACATTGTCTCACTCCTGTTGAGTTGAATAATGCTTATCTTCTCAATAGAGTCTCTGTCTTACTGAGTCAATGCCATTTATGAAAATACAACTTATGCTTTGGAATCCCAAAAGGTAGTTTCAATTCATTAGCTAGAGTTTTCATGGATAACAGGGAGCCGTGGGTGCGCGGGTGCAGGAGGGCCTAGAGGAGCTATCCCACGTTGAAGGTCAGGAAGGGCGGCAGTGAGGAGATACCCCTCATCCAAGGTAAGGAGCAATGGCTGCGCTTTGCTGGAGCAGTCGTGAAGAGATACCCCACGCCCAAGGTAAGAGAAACCCAAGGAAGACGGTAGGTGTTGCAAGAGGGCATCAGAGGGCAGACACACTGAAATCACACTCACATAAAACTAGTCAATCTAATCACACTAGGACCACAGCCTTGTCTAACTCGATGAAACTAAGCCATGCCCGTGGGGCAACCCAAGACGGGAGGGTCATGGTGGAGAGATCTGAGAGAATGTGGTCCACTGGAGAAGGGAATGGCAAACCACTTCAATATTCTTGCCTTGAGAACCCCATGAACAGTATGAAAAGGCAAAATGATAGAATACTGAAAGAGGAACTCCCCAGGTCAGTAGGTGCCCAATATGCTACTGGAGACCAGTGGAGAAATAACTCCAGAAAGAATGAAGGGATGGAGCCAAAGCAAAAAAATACCCAGCTGTGGATGTGACTGGTGACAGAAGCAAGGTCTGAGGCTGTAAAGAGCAATATTGCATAGGAACCTGGAATGTCAGGTCCATGAATCAAGGCAAATTGGAAGTGGTCAATCGGGAGATGGCAAGAGTGAATGTTGACATTCTAGGAATCAGCGAACTGAAATGGACTGGAATGGGTGAATTTAACTCAGATGACCAGATTTAGTAGATGATATCTACTACGGCAGGCAGGAATCCCTCAGAAGAAATGGACTAGCCATCATGGTCAACAAGAGAGTCCAAAATGCAGTACTTGGATGCAATCTCAAAAACGACAGAATGATCTCTGTTCGTTTCCAGGGCAAACCATTCAACGTCACAGTAATCCAAGTCTATGCCCCAACCAGTAACACTGAAGAAGCTGAAGTTGAATGGTTCTATGAAGACCTACAAGACCTTTTAGAACTAACACCCCAAAAATATGATCTTTTCATTATAGGGGACTGGAATGCAAAAGTAGGAAGTCAAGAAACACCTGGAGTAACAGGCAAATTTCACCTTGGAATACAGAATGAAGCAGGGTAAAGACTAATAGAGTTTTGCCAAGAAAATGCACTGGTAATAACAAACACCCTCTTCCAACAACACAGGAGAAGACTCTACACATGGACATCACCAGATGGTCAACACCAAATCAGACTGATTATATTCTTTGCAGCCAAAGATGGAGAAGCTCTATACAGTCAGCAAAAACAAGACCAGAAGCTGACTGTGGCTCAGACCATAAACGCCTTATTGCCAAATTCAGACTTAAATTGAAGAAAGTAGGGAAAACCACTAGACCATTCAGGTATGACCTAAATCAAATCCCTTATGATTATACAGTGGAAGTGAGAAATAGATTTAAGGGCCTAGATCTGATAGATAGAGTGCCTGATGAACTATGGAATGAGGTTCGTGACATTGTACAGGAGACAGGGATCAAGACCATCCCCATGGAAAAGAAATGCAAAAAGCAAAATGGCTGTCTGGGGAGGCCTTACAAATAGCTGTGAAAAGAAGAGAAGCAAAAAGCAAAGGAGAAAAGGAAAGATATTCCTATTTGAATGCAGAGTTCCAAAGAATAGCAAGAAGAGATAAGAAAGCCTTCTTCAGTGATCAATGCAAAGAAATAGAGGAAAACAACAGAATGGGAAAGACTAGAGATCTCTTCAAGAAAATCAGAGATACCAAAGGAACATTTCATGCAAAGATGGGCTCAATAAAGGACAGAAATGGTATGGACCTAACAGAAGCAGAAGATATTAAGAAGAGGTGGCAAGAATACACAGAAGAACTGTACAAAAAAGATCTTCACGACCCAGATAATCACGATGGTGTGATCACTGACCTAGAGCCAGACATCCTGGAATGTGAAGTCAAGTGGGCCTTAGAAAGCATCACTACGAACAAAGCTAATGGAGGTGATAGAATTCCAGTTGAGCTATTCCAAATCCTGAAAGATGATGCTGTGAAAGTGCTGCACTCAGTATGCCAGCAAATTTGGAAACCTCAGCAGTGGCCACAGGACTGGAAAAGATCAGTTTTCATTCCAATCCCAAAGAAAGGCAATGCCAAAGAATGCTCAAACTACTGCACAATTGCACTCATCTCACACGCTAGTAAAGTAATGCTCAAAATTCTCCAAGCCAGGCTTCAGCAGTATGTGAACCGTGAACTTCCTGATGTTCAAGCTGGTTTTAGAAAAGGCAGAGGAACCAGAGATCAAATTGCCAACATCATCTGCATCATGGAAAAAGCAAGAGAGTTCCAGAAAAACATCTATTTCTGCTTTATTGACTATGCCAAAGCCTTTGACTGTGTGGATCCCAATAAACTGTGGAAAATTCTGAAAGAGATGGGAATACCAGACCACCTGATCTGCCTCTTGAGAAATTTGTATGCAGGTCAGGAAGCAACAGTTAGAACTGGACATGGAACAACAAACTGGTTCCAAATAGGAAAAGGCTGTATATTGTCACCCTGTTTATTTAACTTATATGCAGCGTACATCATGAGAAATGCTAGACTGGAAGAAACACAAGCTGGAATCAAGATTGCCGGGAGAAATATCAATAACCTGAGATATGCAGACGACACCACCTTTATGGCAGAAAGTGAAGAGGAACTCAAAAGCCTCTTGATGAAAGTGAAAGTGGAGAGTGAAAAAGTTGGCTTAAAGCTCAACATTCAGAAAACGAAGATCATGGCATCCAGTCCCATCACTTCATGGGAAATAGACGGGGAAACAGTGGAAACAGTGTCAGACTTTATTTTTCTGGGCTCCAAAATCACTGCAGATGGTGACTGCAGCCATGAAATTAAAAGACGCTTACTCCTTGGAAGAAAAGTTATGACCAACCTAGATAGGATATTCAAAAGCAGAGACATTACTTTGCCAATAAAGGTCCGTCTAGTCAAGGCTATGGTTTTTCCTGTGGTCATGTATGGATGTGAGAGTTGGACTGTGAAGAAGGCTGAGTGCCAAAGAATTGATGCTTTTGAACTGTGGTGTTGGAGAAGACTCTTGAGAGTCCCTTGGACTGCAAGGAGATCCAACCAGTCCATTCTGAAGATCAGCCCTGGGATTTCTTTGGAAGGAATGATGCTAAAGCTGAAACTCCAGTACTTTGGCCACCTCATGCGAAGAGTTGACTCATTGGAAAAGACTCTGATGCTGGGAGGGATTGGGGGCAAGAGGAGAAGGGGAAGACAGAGGATGAGATGGCTGGATGGCATCACTGACTCGATGGACATGAGTCTGAGTGAACTCCGGGAGTTGGTGATGGACAGGGAGGCCTGGCGTGCTGTGATTCATGGGGTCGCAAAGAGTCAGACACGACTGAGCGACTGATCTGATCTGATCTTTCATGGATAAACACATAACTCAATTTCCTCTTAGCTAGACGACAAAAACTTTATGCTATAGCAAACTCTTCTTGATACATCTATATAAATAATAGGTTGTTAAGTAAAACAGTTTATAGGTAAGCTAGATAAAAGCCTCTAGTTCTCTAGAAAAGACCATCTTGTTATTTGGTTAAGTTTCTATTGCCTGAGTTTAATCATTTAAGCTCTTGTCCTCAGGATTTAATACAAGGACTAATAATTTTCTTATTCCTGGCAATTGCCTGTGTTGCCAGTAACCAGTGTTGTTGTTGCTGTTTAGCAGTTATAAGTTGTGTCCAACTCTTTTGCAACCCAATGGGCTGTAGCCTGCCAGGCTCCTCTGTCCATGGGATTTCCCAGGCAAGAATACTGGAGTGCATTGCCATTTCCTTCTTCAGGGGATCTTCCCAACCCAGGAATTAAATTCATGTCTCCTACACTTCCTGCACTGCAGATGGATTTTCTACCGTTGAGCTAACAGGGGAAACCCATTAATCAGTGTATACTGTTAATATTCTTATATGTCATTGCAAATGCACTGTCATGTTAAAAATTCAACTACGACTGTATGGAAGAAATTAACACAACATTGTAAATCAACTATACTTCAATAAAACTTTTAAATTATTGCCGGCTGATTTAGTGATTTTAGTAGAGTCACTTTTCAGAAGTGACCATGTCACCTTTGATCTTTTTAAATGGAGAGAATAGAACGGAAAGTAGGAAAGAGTCAAGGAATACCAAAGAATCAGTGAAGCCAAAGAAGAATAAAAAATTATCCCTTCCTTATACCTATGAAAAAATTCTATTTAACTTAATAAGCAACTCTTAAAATTGAGATATAATTTACACATAACATTATATTCGTTTCAGGTATACAATTAATGATTTAATGTTTGTATATGATTCAAAATGATCATCACAATAACGTCCATCACCATACATAGGTACAATATTTTGTGTGTGTGAGGAGAACTTTTAAGATCTACTCTCTTGGCAACTACAGTCACCATGCTATGCTTTGTATCCCCATGAAGTATTTATTTTACAGCTGGAAGTTCATACTTTTCGACCCCCTTCACCCCATTTTGCCCACTCTCCACTCCCTGCTTATAGCAACTGCCAATCTATTCTCTGTTTCTCTGAGATCATTTTTTTGTTTTTTTGGTTTGGGGGGTTTTGTTTGGTTGGTTGGTTGATTGGTTGAGTTTCTTTTTACTCAGATTCAACATATAAGTGAACAAGCAACACTTTTAAGTATGCACCTCCTAGAAGTGGTAAGATAAAAGTTATTGCTCCTTTATAAATGAATCCACATGAAGTAAGAGACTAAACACTGGATTCAACAGCAGATTGCCTGTGTTTCAGCCCTGGTTCAGGGGCTTACCTGACGTGTGAACTCTGTGAAAATCACTTGACATCAAGTCCAATTTTTCTATAGTGCTCTCTTCCTTACAGAGGTGCTGTGAAGACCAAATAAACAATAACCATGAAGGAGTTTTTCAAACGCTGAAGTGCAGTTCAAGTTTAAACAACTGCTTTCATTTATTCTGTGAAGGAAATAGGGACACACAATTTTGGAGCATAAGGGATTTTTAGGGATGGAGAGCCTGAGTGGAATAATCTATGTGGCTCTCTGTGTACAGTCAGAGGGTAGTAGTAGGCCAGGGGAAAGGGTTACAAGAGGAATAGAAATTATAAAGATTTTGAAGATTAATTTCTCAACCTTGCATTTTACCAATAACAGTGATAATAGTAACTGGCCTACAATCAATTGAACATCATTTTCTATATTGCTCTTAGTGTATTATGCCTGTGATAAAGTATCTCAATTCCAAATGTTCAGCAGATTAGCGTGGTCTGCATCTCTCTCTTCCTCATGTATACACGATTGCCAAAGTGACAATACAAGTCCCGTGTTAGCCAACAAGCATTATCTGTAAGTTCTGAAAGCACTGGGTTTTTCAATATAGTCAAGTCTGGCCTCTGATTAGTGGTAATGAATCCAACAAAAAACTGGGGGAAAGGAACCCAAGCCACAAGACTGAATTTTCAGTCACTTCTAACCCTTTTCCTCTTTTACCATCTTCTCTTCCACATGGAGGGTTAGCTAAATGCTTACTTCTAGCTCCATACCCTTTATTTTGGACATCCTAATCACAAAACTCTTCAATCTTGAAATTCAAAGTATAATCTTCATCCCTCCCCTTTGGAATCTTCTTTTACTAATGTATACTACCAAACATATATCTAAACAGAGAAAGCAAAATGGGAATTAGAGCTGTGCTGTGTGCTTAGTCGGTCCAACTCTTTGTGACCCATGGACTGTAGCCCACCAGGCTCCTCTTTCCATGCGGATTCTCCAGGCAAGAATACTGGAGTAGGTGGCCATGCCCGCCTCCAGGGGATCTTCCGAACCCAGGTCTCCCACATTGCAGGTGAATTCTTTACCATCTGAGCCACCAGAGAAGCCCCCTTGGATTCTTCTTTTACTAATTTATACTACCAAACATATATCTAAGCAGAGAAAGCAAAATGGGAATTAGAGCAAGAGGTTCTAAATTTTCTTTATCTAAAGTAATGAATACGTGATGGGGGGGTGGGAAATTGGCTAATTAGTGGTGGCTTTTGGGTTTGTTTCTTTGAATTATATGTCACACAATTATATTAATGTAGATAACACTTTGTAAAGATTTTAACAGCTCTAAAAAAGAGTTACCATTTTTATTCATATTTAATGGATGAAACAAGGAGGCCTCCAGGTTAAATAACTTACCCAAATTTACACTTAGAATGTTGTAATCTGTATTCAAGCAATAAGACTCTAGAATTCCAACACTTGACCTCTCTGCAGAGAACTGATTAAGTTTTTAACTCCATTGCCCATTCCTCAGCTGTATGCTTTTTATGAATTAAAAAACAGGAAAGCCCCTAACCTAATACCTAGCACATAGTATCCACCCATCACCTCTCAGTCATGTTCAACTCTTTGCAATCCCACAGACTATAGTCCTTCAAGCTCCTCTATCCGTGGGATTTCCCAGGCAAGACTATTGGAGTGGGTTGCCATTTTCTCCTCCAGGGGGTCTTCCCTACCCAAGAATTGAAGCCGTATCTCCTACATCTCCTGCATTGCAGGCGAATTCTTTACCACTTGAGCCATCCAGGAGCACACAGTAAGTAATCGCTAAAATAATAGTTCATTTAATCACATGTTAACACGTCCTAAAGATTTAGATGTTAGTCCTGCTTTCTCATTAAATGCCCTTAGCAGTGACTGCGAAGCCCGTAACTTCAGTCCCCACAGAGTTAACTGTTTCTAACTGGTGACTAGGGGAAGCTGATGTCATTGCTTAAGAGTTCCCATGAAGCCTACATAAGTCAGGTATAACACCACCAACACTGCAGCTGCCCTTCCCAGCTGCTTTCTATCTCTACAGATTTCCCTTCAGTACTTGAAGGTAGAATAACCCACCTAAAACTAGCAAGACAAACTTTCCACCTAGAGAGTGTGCTGCGAAGAAAACACGTTGCTTCAGTTACACTGGTTCTGAACAGTTAGGTCGAGTTTTGTGTAGACATGTCCTGGTAAACTAGTGGGCCTGCAAAAGAGGTTGGCAGTGGCTTTCCATCCCTTCTGCTCATCACTACAGCCTGACAAAGTGCAAACAAGATATCATTCCTATACCACATAGTCAACTGACTGAAAACCAATTCCAGAAAATCTTAGAGCAGAGCTGTATTCTCTACACATTGAAAAGCATGATAATAACAAAGGTCTGATTTTGCAGAAATGCTGAAGTACCTCTGGTAAAATATCACCAAATATATCTACTGTGACTTATTGCCAAAAAGTGTGAATAAGAACCAAGGGAATTTCAAGGGCTCTGATCTTCCTTGTAAAAAAGTCAAGGTAAGTGGGGCTATTTGATTAGTCGAACTTAAAAATGAATTTCTATTTCTACTGGAAAATAATATTCTCTTTTTTTTGGCAACTGTTTTATTAAGTCAGATGGAATTGCATGTACATTCAGAGGCACAGCACTTGAATATTTATGTGAAAATTCACAACTGATAAATCATTCCACAGTAGACTTGGCAGTTCAGGAGGACTGCACACAGTATTGTTCAATCTTTTAAAACCCATGCCTCCTTTTTAAAAAAATGTCTAATAATTATTTTTAATTTATTTATTTTTATTTGGATGGTATCACTTTATAACACTGTGTTTGTTTCTGCTATACATCAACATGAATCAGCCATAGGTTTACATAGTTCCCCTCTCTCTTGAACCGCCATCTCACCTCCCAATCCATCCCACCCCTCTAGGTCATCACAAAGTACCAGAAAATAATACTCTTAATATTGAAAATACAAGACTAACAATTCAGTTCTCTTTGGAGGTGCTGAGAGCATCAGAAACAACCCAAGGTGAGTTTTATAGACTTTTTCTTTTTTTTTATGTCTCTGCTTTTAATTGTTTTTTCCTGTTTTCCTGAAATGTATGCAATAGGCACTAGATTTTTGATGTGTGAATCATACTTTTGATATAAACTAATCACAAATCCCTACTATGGTTGAACACATCCATTTCTCAAAACATTATTTCCTGTGGCTCCACAGAAATAGAAAAAAAATACAATGGCAATGGGAAAAGTGTAGTTAAAAATGAATATCCATATCTTCTGGTGAGGGAACAGCCTTCATTTCAAACCTAGTTCTCAGACTGCACATTCTTCTCTATCTGTGCTGGTAAAATTTTTCTTACTGATTTTAAAATAAACCCCTGGCTACATTCTTGGCTAGTCCTTCAGCTTTCAATTTTGCAATCATCTTTTTATAACGTAATAAATTGTAAATGAAAGTGAAGTCATTCAGTTGTGTCCAACTCTTTGCGACCCCGTGGACTGTAACCTACCAGGCTCCTCTGTCCATGGGATTCTCCAGGCAAGAATACTGGAGTGGGTTGCCATTTCCTTCTCCAGGGGATCTTCCCGACCCAGGGACTGAACCTGTGTCTCCCGCCTTGCAGGCAGACGCTTTAACCTCTGAGCCACCAGGAAAGCCCACAATAAATTGTAAAGATAACATCAGATCAGATCAGTCGCTCAGTCGTGTCCGACTCTGCGACTCCGTGAATCGCAGCACGCCAGGCCTCCCTGTCCATCACCAACTCCCGGAGTTCACTCAGACTCACGTCCATCGAGTCAGTGATGCCATCCAGCCATCTCATCCTCTGTCGTCCCCTTCTCCTCTTGCCCCCAATCCCTCCCAGCATCAGAGTCTTTTCCAATGAGTCAACTCTTCGCATGAGGTGGCCAAAGTACTGGAGTTTCAGCTTTAGCATCATTTCTTCCAAAGAAACCCCAGGGCTGATCTCTTTCAGAATGGACTGGTTGGATCTCCTTGCAGTCCAAGGGACTCTCAAGAGTCTTCTCCAACACCACAGTTCAAAAGCATCAATTCTTCAGCGCTCAGCCTTCTTCACAGTCCAACTCTCATATCCATACATGACCACAGGAAAAACCATAGCCTTGACTAGATGCAACTTCGTTGGCAAAGTAATGTCTCTGCTTTTGAATATGCTATCTAGGTTGGTCATAACTTTTCTTCCAAGGAGTAAGCATCTTTTAATTTAACATATAAATCACCAAACATTTAAAATAGTTTTCTGGAGGAAAAACTTTAAGTGGACACTCTAAGAAAAAGTTTGAAATAGTAAAATCAATCCATAGCTATTAAGATGTAACTGTAAATATTAATTCAAGCACTAGATACTGTGTGTGAGTTTAACTTAAATGATGACTGAAGGACTTCTCTGCCCTCCAAAATACCATCTTTGTGACAGATCTGCTTTGCTAGTTCCTTGATTTGACACTGACATTAGTCTTTCCTCTGATACAGACAACAAAAAAAGGCATTGTCTGCAGAAGAACATCATAATGAGGCATAGGAAATATTTGAGAAGAAAGGGCAATGGAGCAGAAGTGAAACGTTTCCTTTATTCTCTTTTCATAAACAGTGTGCAGTTGATTCATTTGACTGACAGAAAGCCTGATCTTGAGGACAAAATAAAGAACCTGTAGTCATCAAGGTAAAAAGCAGGATAGGATGAGATAATCATGTGTGCTCTTTGCCACACTATGGACTGTAGCCAGGCTTCTCTGTCCATGGGATTTCCCAGCAAGAATACTGGAGTGGGTTGCCATTTCCTCCTCCAGGGGATCTTTCTGCTCTGGGATTGAATTAGTGTCTTCTGTGTCTCCTGCATTGACAGGCAGATACTGCATCACCCGGGATAGGATAATAGTACCTGAGGAACCAGGAGGACAGCTTACTTGGGTGGGGCATCCCTGGAAGGCTACACTTCTAGGCAGTGGCACATGAGAGGCAAACCTGAGAAAAGAGGCTTCCCACAGATGCCCACCCAACCTGCCCCATGAACCTAGGAGAGTAAAAGAGAGGTTGTCACTGAGACATACTGTACTTAATACCACCATTATGTCAATTACCACAAAAATTCAGATCAGAGAGGTAGTAAAGAAAGCCTGGACCAAAAGTTAGGAGGCCCAAGCTCTAGACCCAGTTATTACCCCAGTTTTTTATAAACTTGGGCCAGTTGCTTCATCTCTCTGTGTTTTGTTTTCTCTATTTATTTAAAAAAAAAAATGTTAGGTAAACTCTCAGATCCCATTAAGAACTGAGACCTTCAGCAGATATGAAGCTTGATTTATTTTGAGGGACATCGTAACAGAACTGAAATTGTGGAAACGGTTGATAGCGTCCCCTTCCTGGAATACAAACTACGCACAATAGACCATGACAAGAGACCATCCCCTCTCGTCTTCTCTTCCCACAACCCATATTATTTTGCACCGAAAGATCTCAACAACAAAAAAGCTAAAGTATGTCATAGAAATAACCTATGAATACTTTGCATAAACAAAAATATTTTCTTCAAATATTGTTCTCCATCCCTATTCATCCACATTCTTTCAAATGTGATTATCATAATCTTTCTGATCTTGTCTTATACATTAAACCAATATATACGTAAATTAGATCATCAAAAAAAAAAAAGAACTGAGACCTTGTGACTCTATATAATATATACATTTCGTTTTTTAATATTTGTTTACTAATTTGAGTGCACCACCAGGTCTTAGTTGCAGCATGTGGGACCTAATTCTCTGACAGGGATCGAACCCAGGCCCCCTGCAGTGGGAATGTGGAGTCTTAGCCACTGGACCACCAGGAAAGTCCAAATATATACATTTTTTACAAAATTAGTGATGCTTGGGTCAAAAGTAGGCTAATCTTTTTTAAAAGCAACTACTGTTGATTTACCGTGGTGCAGTAAGTCAGACAAGAGAGTTGTAATTTAAAAGAACTGAGGATAATCTAGCCAAGACAGTGATGCTGTTAGGCATGGATTTTGACCTCCAGATTAAGAATGAGCAAGTCTGTCCTCAACTCAGAGGTGGAGGAGAAGCAAGCCTCCCTGTACCCTCTCTAGATTTCCTAAGTTTTCCTGGGTTCGATCCAGCCTCCTCTAAAGTATTGTTCAAAGAACATCTCAGCCACATTGCCAGCAGCTTGGTGAAAATCTTCTGCCTCCAGAAATCTAGATTACTGAAATTACAGTCTCAGGGTATGATGGCAGAGCAAACAAGGAAGTAAGGGTGTGGGCTAGTGAACATGTGGTCAACAGGACAATAAAGAAAACTATGTTCAAGGTCAGAATTTGTATAACCCTGGAAAAATTACTTATTGAGAGTAAGAAGAACCTTCATTTCTTCTCCTATAAAAATCTGTAACCTAAAGCTAAACACTGATATTTTATACAATAAGGGAGAAATAAGTTATTTGATTTCTCCCTGCCCAAGATTGTTTTACATCTCTTAGTGAATCAATTTTTTCTATTCTTTTGTTCCAAAAGTGTGTGTTTAGCAACTGCTATGTGTCCAGCATGATTTAAGATGCTGAATGGGGATTTTAAAATGAGATACTTCACTAGAAATTCTAGATGGAGAGAAGTCATAAACACAGAAGAACCTAAGTGGCCAAATGAGTGATGCAGATATTAAGTGGGTTTTTTTTTCTAATTTTCGACAGGAGTGTCCAACGGTGAGAATGGAAGAGGCTGTTCTACTCAATCAAACAACTGTAGTGACATGTTTTCGGCTCAGAGGTTTATCTATCAATCAGAATGTGCAGATGGCTGCATTTGCCATGTTCCTTGTTTTCTATGTCCTGACACTGATTGGAAACATCCTCATCGTCATAACTATTATCGATGACCATCATCTCCATACCCCCATGTATTTCTTTCTCAGCAACCTATCCTTTATCGATGTGTGCCACTCCACCGTCACTGTCCCCAAGATGCTGATAGACACCTGGTCAGAGGAGAAGCTCATCTCCTTTGATGCCTGTGTAACTCAGATGTTCTTCCTGCACCTCTTCGCCTGCACAGAGATCTTTCTCCTCACTGTCATGGCTTATGATCGGTATGTGGCTATTTGCAAGCCCCTGCAGTACATGACAGTGATGAGCTGGAAAGTGTGTGTGCTGCTGGCTGTGGCCCTCTGGACAGGGGGTACTATCCACTCCATAGCGCTGACCTCGCTCACCATCAAGCTGCCCTACTGTGATCCTGATGAGATTGACAACTTCTTCTGTGATGTGCCTCAGGTGATCAAACTGGCCTGCACTGATACCCACATCATTGAGATTCTCATCGTCTCCAACAGTGGGCTGATCTCCGTGGTCTGTTTTGTGGTCCTTGTGGTGTCCTACGCAGTCATCCTGGTGAGTCTGAGGCAGCAGATCTCAGAAGGCCGGCGGAAGGCCCTGTCCACCTGTGCAGCCCACCTCACCATGGTCACACTCTTTCTGGGACACTGCATCTTCATCTATTCCCGTCCATCCACCAGCCTCCCAGAGGACAAGGTGGTGTCTGTGTTTTTCACCGCTGTCACACCCCTGCTGAACCCTATCATCTACACCCTTCGGAATGAAGACATGAAAAATGCCTTGAACAAGTTAATGGGGAGGGTGAAGGGAAGAGAAAAAAAATGAAAATGTCTAAGCCCTTATGGTGCTTGGTGTTCCAAATTAAAGAAATGCCTAGCAAAGATATGTTACAAGCCACATTTATCAATCTATATGATTTGTGAAACTATATTCCAGTCCAATATCTGACAATCATAGCAATTACTATGATTTTTAATATCTTCCACAGGCTGGAAATTGTTCTAGGCACTGCGCAATTACTTAATTCTCACAACAACCCTGTGAGGTATGTATAAGCTTGTTTACACATGAAGAAGCCAAAGCTCAAAAAAGCAAACAGCATGCCCAAGGTCACCCAGCTAGGAAATGATGAAGGTAGGATGTTAAGCCAAATGTATCAACACAAACATGTTATTTTCCTTACATCATGGTTCCTATCCCTGCTTTTGTGTTAGGGTGATAACCAAAGTCTAAACAAATGTTCAGATTTCTGGGCAGCACTTGCCAACATCATTCACTCAGACACTTGCCTCAATAGCTTTGCAAACACTGGTAAAGCAGACAAAGTAAGTTTGCAAATGACTTCAGTAATGCAGAAGGAAGACTTTGAACCACTGAAGTTGATATCCTCAAGTGTTCAGCAAAAACTCTTCCAAGACAATACAGTGGGGATATCTTATTATCCATTCATCTGACAAATATTTACTGAGCGTCTATTATGTGCTAAGTACTAGGTTAGTAATCATAAATAAAATACATAGTCCTCCTTTTACGCTGTTTAGAGTTTAGTGAGAATAGAAGACAAAAATATGTGGGAAGAGAATTTGGGGAAGAATGGATACATGCATATGTATTGCTGAGTCCCTTAGTGTTCACCTCAAACTATCACAACATTGTCTGTTAATCAGCTATACTCCAATACAAAATAAAAAGGTTTTTTAAAAAAGAAAACAAAATATAAGCAAATTTCAATTACAGATCATGACAAATGCCATGAAAGACAATGATGTTAGAGAGTTATAGAAGAGACGGTCTCTAGATTGCTTAGTTAAGAAGGGCCTCTCTGAGGAAATGCCATTTACGCTAAGATCTGAAAGATGAAAAAAGAGCCAACCACGAGAAAAGAAAGGTGATGAACTTTCTAGGCACAGGAAATGGCAGATGTAAAGATCTATGTTTAGAAAGAACTTGGCCTGTTCCAAGAAATAAAAGACCAATGTGGACACCACCCTTATGGCAGAAAGTGAAGAGGAACTAAAAAGCCTCTTGATGAAAGTGAAAGAGGAGAGTGAAGAAGTTGGCTTCAAGCTCAACATTCAGAAAACTAACATCAAGGCATCTGGTCCCATCACTTCATGGGAAATAGATGGGGAAACAGTGGAAACAGTGTCAGACTTTTTCTTTTGGGGCTTCAAAATCACTGCAGATGGTGACTGTAGCCATGAAATTAAAAGACGCTTACTCCTTGGAAGAAAAGTTATGACCAACCTAGATAGCATATTCAAAAGCAGAGACATTACTTTGCCAACAAAGGTCCATCTAGTCAAGGCTATGGTTTTTCCTGTTGTCATGTATGGATGTGAGAGTTGGACTGTGAAGAGAGCTGAGCACTGAAGAATTGATGCTTTTGAACTGTGGTGTTGGAGAAGACTCTTGAGAGTCCCTTGGACTGCAAGGAGATCCAACCAGTCCATTCTGAAGGAGATCAGCCCTGGGATTTCTTTGGAAGGAATGATGCTAAAGCTGAAACTCCAGTCCTTTGGCCGCCTCATGCGAAGAGTTGACTCATTGGAAAAGACTCTGATGCTGGCAGGGATTGGGGGCAGGAGGAGAAGGGGACGACAGAGGATGAGATGGCTGGATGACATCACCAACTCGATGGACGTGAGTTTGAGTGAACTCCGGGAGTTGGTGATGGACAGGGAGGCCTCGTGTGCTGTGATTCATGGGGTCGCAAAGAGTCAGACACGACTGAGTGACTGACCTCAACTGAATTGACAAAAATTGAATATATTTAAAGTGTACAACATGATAATTTCATTATTACCACAATCAATTCTAATTAACACATCCATCACCTCACACAGTTACTGTGCATCTGTCTGTCTGTCTGGTGAGGATACTTAGGATCTGCTCTCTCAACAATTTTCAAGTATACAATAGAGTATTATCAACTATTGTTATCGTACTATACATTAAATCCCCAGAACTTATTTATCTTACAACTGAAAGTTTGGCTGAATTATTTTCTGAAGGCAATAGAAGAGAATCCATTTCCTTCCCTTTTTCAGTTTCTAGAGACCACCCAGATTCCTGTTAGTAACCCCCTTCTCTGTCTTTAAAGCCAGCAATATCGAATCTCTCTGACTTTTGTAGTCATATCTCCCTCTGATTCTCCTTTGTTTCCCTCTTCTATCTTTAAGAACATTTGGGATTACATTAGGTCTACCTGGATAATCTAGGCTACTATTTCTATCTCAAAGTCAACTGACTAGCAAACCTTAATCTCTGTTTGCTGTTCAACCTGAAATATTAACAGGTTCCAGAGACTGGATGCAAACATCTTTGGGGGACTCTCACTTTGTTTACCACATCACCTGTAACACTTTCTTCTTTCCTTTGTCACAAATTCCAAAAAGCTCTAACTAAATTTAGTATTTAATTGTAATAACTAACTCATCACTATTTCCTGGTACATGTAATTACTCTAATTCTTATAAATTCTGATTTCTCTTTTATTGAACATTACTATTTTTTATATTTTGATATTAAAAGCTACCATAAATCACATTTTTATAAAATAGAAAAGGAACAGTTTCAGACCAATAACCACCACAATGTAGATTCAAACATTCTTCACATAATAGCAATATGTGAAAACAACAATCAGTAATGTTTTTAAAAAAATAATGCATTATGACTATATACAGTTTATCCCAACAGAGCAAAGAAGTCAAGCATAAAATTGTACATAGTGTATGATTCAATTTACATGAAACTCTAGGAAAGACAAATTTAGTTTACAGCAAGAAAAAATCAGATGCTTGGGTGCTTGGGTGGGGATAAGATTATTGGCTGGGAAGGTTCTGAAGAAATTTTGGGGGGGTGATAGAAATGTTCTATATCTTGACTAGGGAGATAGTTGCATAAGTGAACCTTTGTCACATTTTATCAAACTGTACAATTTAAATGAGTACCTTTTATGTAATTAATTTCTACCTTAACAAAGTTTATTTTAAAGTAAGTTCCAATAGATCTCCACCTTGATTTTGTAAAAAATAAAGTACTACCAAAAGTACAGACTGTGTGTAGAGATAAATAAGAGAATTACTCTCAAAGTGCCAAAGTTTAATTCAATATAAATATGTTGCTGTTATAGTTTTAACTGCTAAGTCATGTCCAACTCTTTGAGACCCATGGACCTCCTCTGCCCATGGAATTTCCCAGGCAAGAATTCTGGAGTGGATTGCCATTCCCTTCTCAAGCGAATCTTCCCAACCCAGGGATTGAACTCACATCTCCCTGCATTGGCAAATGGATTCTTTATCTCTGAGCAACCATGGAAACCAATAAATACCATATAAAGCTTAAATAAACATCTTGAAAATACATTTGAAAGTAGGATCCCTATAATGTATAAAACACAGGTATAATGTACAGCTTCCCAGAGGTAATAACCTACAGAACTGTACAAATCAAAAAAATAGGTTCTCTCAGAACTCTACATGTTCCTGAAACTAAGACTATGCCCCCAAAGTCTGTGTGTTCTTTTACTGGTGAAACTAGAAGTTTTCTTTAAACTTGTCCCAATCCTTTTCCCTTACATGTTACAACAGGTATCTTTTCCTTTATTTAAGCAATAGTTGATAAGTCCCCCTCTTTAGTTCAGAAGTCTGGCCTGAAATGACTCTCCAGGTCATTTCACCTAATAACTTAGATTTCTTACTCTTAGTCACTCATTAGAGATATGACCAAAATAATATCTATAATTCCATGTCCATCATGTACACGATTTCATGGAAAAAACTTGCCTCTGTCGGAGACGCTTCATGGCATTTTTTACTTCCTCATTCCTCAAGGTGTAAATGAGGGGATTCAGCACAGGGGTGACCATCGTGTAGAAGACAGATACCACCTTGTCACTGGAGAAGTTGGTGTCTGGGTGAGTGTAGAGGAAGATACATGGCCCAAAGAAGAGGGCAACCACCATGAAGTGGGCTGAGCAGGTAGACAGGGCTTTCCTGCGCCCTTCAGCTGACTGTTTTCTAAGAGAAACCAAGATGACCATGTAGGAGGTGACCAAAGCCAGAAAACAGAAGAGGGAGATGGTTCCACTATTGGACACAATCAGCATTCCTGTGAGATATGTATCTGTGCAGGCCAGCTTGATGACAGGAGGAACATCACAGAAGTAGCTATCAATTACATTAGGGCCACAGTAAGGTAGGCGAATGGTCAAGAAGGTCTGCACCAGTGAGTGAATGGTACCCCCCAACCAGAGAGCAAAGACAAGCTGTACGCAGACCCTCATGTCCATCACATTGGGGTAGTGTAATGGCACACAGATGGCTACATAACGATCATAGGCCATAACGGTCAGCAGAAAGATCTCAGCACAGGCAAACAGATGTAGGAAGAAGAGCTGTGCAATGCAATTGTCAAAGGAAATGGTCTTCCTCTCCAAAAGCAAACCCTCCAGCATCTTGGGCACTGTGACAGATGAGTGGCAGATGTCAATAAAGGACAGATTGCTCAGGAAGAAATACATGGGGATATGAAGACGTGGAGTAAAGACTATGGTAACCATGATCAGAATGTTCCCCAAAAGGGTTAGCACATACATGACTGAGAATGCCATGAAAAATAATATCTCCAGTACCCAGTTATCAGTGAGTCCCAAGAAGACAAATTGAGTCACTCTTGTTTGGTTTAGAGCATCCATCCGATAAGCTTCCAAAGGACCTTTTGGGGAAAAAAAAAAAATATGAACAGTAATTTAGCCTTAATGCTATAGGAGTGGAACTAACAGAAGTGACTCTGAATTTCTATCTGGGTTGCTTATTTATTATCATGGTATGTAGAGTATAAGATCAATTTAATTACAATTGTTATAATATCCAATCTTCCTTGGTGACTTAGTCGGTAAAGAATCTGCCTGCAATGCAGGAGACCCAGGTTTGATCCCTGGGTCAGGAAGATCCCCTGGAGAAGGATGACAACCCACTCCAGTATTCTTGCCTGAAAAATCCCATCGATACAGAAGCCTGACGGGCTGCAGTCCATGGGGTTGCAAGAGTCAGACATGACTTAGCAACTAAACTACATATTATACCCAGTATATATCAGGAGACATTCCATGCACTTTATATACACCATTCTGTTTAGCCATAACTGTACCATTGCATGGGCTTCTGCACTGGCTCAGCAATAAAGAATCTGCCTGCAATGCAGGAACCGCAAGAGATGTGGGTTTGATCCCTGGATGGGGAAGATCCCCTGGAGCAGAGCATGGCAACCACCTCAGTATTCTTTCCTGGAGAATCCCATGAACAGAGGAGCTTGGCAGGCTACAGTCCATAGGGTCACTGATAGTCAGACAGAACTGAAGCAACTTAGCACGCATAAACGCACCATTGCATAAGCATTATTGTTCCTGTCTTGCAGGTAAGCGAGCTCTACAAGAATAAATAAATTGCCCAAAACCCTTAGCCACTAGTTGGGTGATTTTTTCATTTCAGTCTAACCCACAGGCAACACCAATTTAGAATTCTAAAATACAACTCCCAGCTAAAATCATTCACTACTTCACTCTTCCTATCAAAAATACCTTCAAAGCCTGCAACTGTCTGCTACATTTATTTGCTACTTCCATCTTGTTACTTTCCAAAATCCTTGTTTGTTATTTATGTTGTTCCCTCTGCTCAGAAAACATAACCATTTAATCAACTGTACTCTCTTCATTGCTGACTCTCAAAATACTATTCATCTTCTAAAATTACCTCAAAGAGCAGTACCTTTAGGAAAACACAACTGATGCAATCAAATCTTATCACTTCCCTTCATACTTCTTTTATCTAAAAGAAAGTATAAAATAAGATATCTGTTTCTGCTCCCCATTAAATCAAGATTTTCTTGAAGAGCAATGGTCACATATAACTTATCCCTTGCAGCACGTAACATGGCTTCTGGCACACAGTAAGTATTGAACTGAACTGAACTGAAGGTATGCAAAAAATACTTGTTTTTGAACTGAAGCTAACTTGTCAGGTAACCTGCAAAAGAATCCAGTCCTTCACAATAGACTTAAAAAGTGACTTTAAAGCTTAATTTTTTATTCTGTAATATGATTTGGGACTTTGCAGGTTGCTCAGTGGCTAAAGAATCCGCCTACAATTCAGGAGATACGAGAGACACAGGTTCAATCCCTGGGTCAGGGTGATACATTTTATTAAAACATTTAGCAAAATGAAGTACTGGACATAATCTGAATATTTATCTAAAGAGGAATAGGGAAATAAATTTTAGTACAGCCACAGTGTGGAATATTATATAGCAATTAATAAGAATGAGTACGATCTATGTTTATTGATTTAAACAGTGGTTTTCAATGTAGCTGCACTTGAAAACCATATAGTTGGGGTTTCTAAATTTTGCTGCTCAGGCCTCATCTCAGAAAATTAATTCAGAGTCTCTGGAATTTGGACCTATCAGTACTTTTAAAGTTCTCTGGTGACTACAACATACAGCCAAGATGGCAAACTATTAAATTCAAAAAATGTCAACAATACATTATTAAGTGAAAACAGCATATTATAAATATATTTTTGCTCTATAACACAGGGAGCTCAACCCAATGCTCTGTAGCAACTGAGAGAGGTGGGGTGGGGGTAAGGGTGGGAGGAAGGTTCAAGAGGAAGGGGCTGTATATATACCTATGGTTGAGTCATGTTGCTCTACAGCAGAAACTAACACAATATTGAAAAGCAATCATCCTCCAATTAAAAATAAGTTTAAATAAATAAACATATTGTGAACGAGGAGGAAAGGAAGGAATAAACAAAGTGAGTGAGTGAGTGAAGTCGCTCAGTCGTGTCTGACTCTTTGCGACCCCGTGGACTGTAGCCCACCAGGCTCCTCCGTCCATGGGATTCTCCAGGCAGGAATACTGGAGTGGGTTGCCATTTCCTTCTCCAGGGGATCTTCCCAACCCAGGGATCGAACCCAGGTCTTCCTCATTGCAGGCAGATGCTTTAACCTCTGAGCCACCAGGGAAGTCATAAGAACGAATAAAGGAAGGAATCAAAAGTGTTTATGTATATATATGTGAATATGAACATATTGAAACATATATAGCCATGAATTCTGTTTTTATGTATTTATTCCTAAAAGGAAAGATGATATGTATTGAAGACTACACACTTATTTTAACACTAGTTGCCTGTGGAAATACTAGTGCATTTTAGATTTCAACTTTAAATTTAAAATACTAGCAGCATTTAAAATTTTTATATTACACTCTGTAATTATTCAAGTTTGTCCATAAGCATGAACTACTTTGTTTGTTTTTTTTAACTACTTTGTTTTAAAACAAAGTATTAAAACCATGCATGGTGGCTGCATACAGAAAGGAAATGTAAATGCTGACTTCGTGGGATTATGAGTACATTTTTCCTTCTCCAAGTCAAGTCTAATATGGTTATATTTCTTATGAAGCAAATTCTATGATAGGGAAGCCTGTTCTCATAAACTCCTGGTCAGCAATGCATTCATAGAAAAGAACCAAGAGTTGTTTTGCTTTCAACTAAGAAGGAGAAGGTAGAAGGCTCTTCATAAGAGCACATGTGGTGAATTCATATAACTATAACGTTTGGCCTTCACTTCCCTAAGCCTCAGTTTTCTGAACTGTAGCATAGGAACTAGACATCTTTTCTATGTGATTAGTTGTAGCAGATGTCTAAGTTTTCTGTCAAAAAGATCAAGAGAGAAGCCAGGGTATGGGAAGAATTTCTGACTTTGAAGGATATCATAAAAAATTGAAGCCCATATTCATGTTTAAGAAAAAATCTAAACAACTGACAAAAGATTAATTTCCAAAATATGCAAGCAGCTCATACAGCTCAATACCAGAAAAACAAACAACCCAATCAAAAAGTGGTAAAAAGACCTAAACCGACATTTCTCCAAAGAAGACATGCAGATGGCTAACAAACACATGAAAAGATGCTCAACATTGCTCACTATTAGAGAAATGCAAATCAAAACCACAAAGAGATATCACCTCACACCAGTCAGAATGGCCATCACCAAAAAGTCTAAAAACAATAAATGCTGGAGAGAATGTGGAGAAAAGGAAATACTCTTGCACTGTTGGTGGGAATGTAAATTGGAACAGCCACTGTGAAGACTGTGTAGAGATTCCTTTAAAAACTAGGAATAAAACCACCATATAACCCAGCAATCTCACTCCTAGGCATATACCCTGAAGAAACCAAAATTGAAAAAGACACATGTATCCCATTATTCCTTGCAGCACTATTTACAATAGCTAGAACCTAGATGTCCATCAACAGATGCATGGATAAAGAAGTTGTGGTACATATACACAATGGAATATTACTCAGCCATAAAAGGAATGCATTTGAGTCGGTTCTGATGAGGTAGATGAACTAGAACCTATTATACAGAGTTAAGTGAGTCAGAAAGAGAAAGATAAATATCATATTCTAACACATATATATGGAGTCTAGAAAAATGGTACTGAATAATTTATTTTCAGGGCAGCAATGGAGAAACAGACATGGAAAATAGACTTATGGACATGGGGAGAGGGGAGGAGAAGGTGAGATGTAAGAAAAGAGTAATATGGAAACTTACATTACCATATTTAAAATAGATAGCCAACGGGAATTGGCTGTATGGCTCAGGAAACTCAAACAGAGGCTCTGAATCAACCTAGAGGGCTGGGGTAGGGAGGGAGATGTGAGGGAGGTTTAAAAGGGAGGGATATATGTATATCTATGGCAGATGTTCAAGCTGGTTTTAGAAAAGGCAGAGGAACCAGAGACCAAATTGCCAACATCCGCTGGATCATGGAAAAAGCAAGAGTTCCAGAAAAATATCTATTTCTGCTTTATTGACTATGCCAAAGCCTTTGACTGTGTGGATCACAATGAACTGTGGAAAATTCTGAAAGAGATGGGAATACCAGACCACTTGACCTGCCTCTTGAGAAATCTATATACAGGTCAGAAATCAACAGCTAGAACTGGACATGGATCAATACACTGGTTCCAAATAGGAAAAGGAGTATGTCAAGGCTGTATATTGTCACCCTGCTTATTTAACTTCTATGCAGAGTACATCACGAGAAACGCTGGACTGGAGGAAGCACAAGCTGGAATCAAGATTGCTGGGAGAAATGTCAATAACCTCAGATATGCAGATGACACCACCCTTAGGGCAGAAAGTGAAGAGGAACTAAAAAGCTTTTTGGTGAAAGTGAAAGAGGAGAGTGAAAAAGTTGGCTTAAAGCTCAACATTCAGAAAACTAACATCATGGCATCCGGTCCCATCGCTTCATGGGAAATAGATGGGGAAACAGTGGAAACAGTGTCAGACTTTATTTTTGGGGGCTCCAAAATCACTGCAGATGGTTATTGCAGCCATGAAATTAAAAGACGCTTACTCCTTGGAAGGAAAGTTATGACGAACCTAGATAGCATATTCAAAAGCAGAGACATTACTTTGCCAACAAAGGTCCATCTAGTCAAGGCTATGGTTTTTCCAGTGGTAATGTATGGATGTGAGAGTTGGACTGTGAAGAAAGCTGAGTGCCGAAGAATTGATGCTTTTGAACTGTGGTGTTGGAGAGGACTCTTGAGAGTCCCTTGGACTGCAAGGAGATCCAACCAGTCCATTCTAAAGGAGATCAGTCCTGGGTGTTCTTTGGAAGGAATGATACTAAAGCTGAAACTCCAGTACTTTGGTCACCTCATGCGAAGAGTTGACTTATTGGAAGAGACTCTGATGCTGGCAGGGATTGGGGGCAGGAGGAGAAGGGGATGACAGAGGATGAGATGGCTGGATTGCATCACCAACTCGATGGACGTGAGTTTAAGTGAACTCCGGTAGTTGGTGATGGACAGGGAGGCCTGGCGTGCTGCGATTCATGGGGTCACAAAGAGTCAGACACGACTGAGTGATTGAACTGACTGATGGCTGATTCATGTTGAGGTTTGACAGAAAACAACGAAATTCTTTAAAGCAATTATCCTTCAATTAAAAAATAAATTTAGAAAAATCTAATGAAAAGTACTAAACTTTGGGATTGGCTGAAATTTTCAAAGCCAAGGTAGTTTCTTTTATGTCCTTAGGCTGTTCCCAGGGGCACCAGATGGTAGTTATTGCTTCTTTAGCTCCAGAGAAATTTATTTACCGTTAGTAAACAGAGTTTTTGCTCTGGTTTTAAAGAGAGGTGGGCTGAGACTTTGAAAAAAGGTCACTTTAGAAAAATTATGTAGCCTCTCTGAGCTTCAATTCAGTTCAGTCGCTCAGTCATGTCTGACTCTTTGTAACCCCATGAACTGCAGCACGCCAGGCCTCCCTGTCTATCACCACTCCCGGAGTCCACCCAAACCCATGTCCATTGAGTCGGTGATGCCATCTAACCATCTCATCCTCTGTCGTCCCCTTCTCCTCCTGCCCTTAATCTTTCCCAGCATCAGGATCTTTTCAAATGAGTCAGCTTTTCGCATCAGGTGGCCAAAGTATTGGAGTTTCAGTGTCAACATCAGTCCTTCCAATGAACACCCAGGACTGATCTCCTTTAGGATGGACTGGTTGGATCTCCCTTGGACTCTCAAGAGTCTTCTCCAACACCACATTTCAAAAGCATCAATTCTTAGGCACTCAGCTTTCTTTATAGTCCAACTCTCAAATCCATACATGACTACTGGAAAAATCATAGCCTTGACTAGATGGACCTTTGTTGACAAAGTAATGTCTCTGCTTTTTAATATGCTGTCTAGGTTGGTCATAACTTTCCTTCCAAGGAGTAAGTGTCTTTTTATTTCATGGTTGCAATCACCATCTGCACCATCTGCAGATTTTGGAGACCAAGAAAATAAAGTCAGCCACTGTTTCCACTGTTTCCCCAACTATTTGCCATGAAGTGATGGGACTGAATGCCATGATCTTAGTTTTCTGAATGTTGAGCTTTAAGCCAACTTTTTCACTCTCTTCTTTCACTTTCATCAAGGGGCTCTTTAGTTCCTCTTCCCTTTCTGCCATAAGGGTGGTGTCGTCTGCATATCTGAGGTTATGGATATTTCTCCTGGAAATCTTGATTCCAGCTTGTGCTTCTTCCAGTCCAGTTTCCTCATATGTACAAATCAATCCCTGGGTCAGGAAGATCCCCTGGAGGAAGAAATGGCAACCCGCTCCAATATTCTTGCCTGGAGAATGCCACAGACAGAGGAGCCAGGCGGGCTATAGTCCATATAATCGGACACGACTGAAATAACTTAGCACATAGGCACGAACGCACAGAAACCTACTTCACAAACTGTTATTCAAGTGGCTAACATATAGCCTGGCACTTGTAATGCATAAAAGTCTGTTCTTTTTATTATAACTAAGAGATATCTGCAAAAAAACCATCCCAGAAATCCCTAAGAGAGAAAATGTAGGTCATGTATTTAGTAGCCTAAAACAAGAACCACAAAAAAGTAGGCGAAAAAAAGTGAGAGGGACTTCCCTGGTGGACCGGTGGGCTAAGACTGCAGGCCCCAAGTGTAGGCGGCCTGTGTTCAATCCCTAGTTGGGGAACTAGATCCCACATACTGCAACTAAGAGTTCATATGCTGCAACTAAAGAGCCTGCGTGCAGGATCTTTTCTTGCATGCAGGATCATTTATTTGCATGCAGCGAAATAAATAAATCTGAAAGAGAGAGAGAGAAAGAAAAAGAGAGAGGGCTCATTGCTTAATCAAACAATATTTAGTGAATGCCCCAACAGTATCTGTGCCCAAGGAATATTCTTTCCCCAGACTTCCCAGGGCTCTATCTTTCTCATTTTTAAGGTCTTATCTCAAATATGACCCTCTCATGGAGTCCCTGCAGACAACTATAACCAAAAGAACAACCCCTCACTTACACAATATCCTAGTCCATCTTTTTTGTAGCACTTATAAAGACTTGAAATTATCTAAATTATTTGCATTCATATCTACTGTCTGCTTTTCCAAATATAAACCCTTCAAGGACAAAGACTAGATCTCTTTTGTTTATGACTACGTCCCCCAAAATTTTGTTCAGCAGTGAATGAGATACCAACTCTCAGCCATAATAAGTTCAGCAGTGACTAAGACTTCCGTGCTTTAAACTACAGAAGCCCCTGAAGAAATGCTAAGCCATTTCTGCCCTAAAGAGTGCATAAAAACAAAAACATATAAGATAAAAAATAACAACAAGTATACACTGCCAGTTGAAAGTATATTTTAACAGTCTCCTGGTTTTTAAAGATTTCATTCTTCTGAAAAGATGCAGAGCACCTCCTTCAACCATCCCATTACCTCTTTCTCTGCTTCTCTTCAACCTTTGCACCCTTTGTCCACCATCATGCTGATCTGTTTTATATTTATATTATATTTTATATCTGTTCTATATTTTTTCTTCTGCCTGAAAATAAAAAAGTCTGGAGGGCTGAGGAACTGTAATCAAAAAGTTGAAGAAGTGAGGCACATTGAAATGACCAATATACCTGCAGAGAAGAAATGTACACAAAAAGCATTGTTCTTCTTAGTTTTTGGTGACACATGATTAGTGCTATCTTGCTGTAAACACATTAAGTTTCACTCCTTCCTTGAGTCATTCAGTAAACTCACAGATGGACCGACCCATAAATAATTTTGCAGATGGGGACCTTTAAGTGTAGAAACATAGAACAACAGTATTAGCTCTACAAATACTTTTGCATGATTATAAACTCTCCAATATTTTAAATTATTACTTTTAGAAATTATTTATTAGAAATGAATTTACTAGCTCAAAAATTGTGACTCAAAATACAATGTTGTCAAACTGCTTTCCAAAATGTTGTCAGGGTTGAGTTAATTTACTCAAGGTCACTCAGTTAGCAGTTGGTTGAAATAGGATTTGAGTTTCCTGTTCAAAAGATTTTCCTGTTTCCAAAAGCCTACACTCTCAACCTCTGTGCCATGCTGCTTAAATGCAAAAAATATAAAATGTCCTTTAAGGAAGAAGAAAGTACAAGTATGCACCTCCTGAAGGAAGGTAAATATCTCATTCATTTTTCTACCCACATGGTAAAGTATGTGGCACAAAGGAGAAACTCACCAAATATTCCATGAACTAATTGAAAAAAATATTTGTAAAGTAACACTGAAATGAAGTTTCAAAATTTGGGAGAAAGTTGATCTGTGCATTAAAATATTTGCCTAGATTTTTAAGGAAAACCATAAAAATCTTATCTACAAAGGGGCAACTGAACAAAAAGGACTAGAGTCCCCACTGGATATCACTGTTGTTATGTTGGTGTTATTGGTATTCTTCATAAAATGCTATAAGAAAATACAAATCTGTCCCTTCCTATCCTTTCCCTGCCATCTGCCTTTCTCCCAAGAGCTCCACAGTTCCCACACCAGCTCTGCAATGGAGACAGTAAGAATTTTCCCATATTTGAAATCACTCTTCTCAGGAGTATAGTGAATTGTCAGGGATCAAACATTGTAAGCTGCAGCCTCCTTTAACTCGTGAATCCCCAGTTTCAGTCCAGTTATCTTTACTGTTTGTTCAGAGATACTCCAAACCCCATCTTTACCTGCCTCTTCTCTCTTTGTTGCCACCTGATCTCTAGTTCAACACTACAGGCTCAAGCCTTGGCAAAGATACACTTAGCAACGACTCCCTTTGCCAAGGGGAAACTGAGCTCCATCGTGGTAGACTATTATCATTTTAGCTTCAAAACGGAATTTGTAAAACCCTGAGTTGCCACGATCTTTTAGCTTTTTATGTTGTGTTAGGGTATACGGGCTTCCCAGGTGTGGCTAGTGATAAAGAATCCACCTACCAATGCAGGAGACGTAAGGGATATGGGTTAGGAAGATCCCCTGAAGAAGGGAATGGCAATCCACTCCAGTATTTTCGCCTGAAAAATTCCATGTACAGAGGAGCCTGGCAGGCTACATCCACAGGGTCACAGTCGGACAGGACTGAAGTGACTTAGCACGCATGCATGCACAGCCGATGAACAACGCTGTGGTTGTTTCAGGTGAACAGCGAAGGGACTCAGCCATACATATACATGTATCCATTCTCCCATTCTCCCCCAAACCTCCCCGCTCCCCATCAACCAAGCTGGCACATAACAGTGAGTAGATAAAGTTCCATATGCCGTACAATGGATCTTTGTTGGTTGTCCATTTTGAATATAGCCGTGTGTACATGACCTTCCCGAACTCCCTAACTGTCCCTTCCCCCAGCAACCATAAGTTTGTTTTCTAAGTCTGTGAGTCTCTTTCTGCTTTGTGAGTTCATTTGTGTCATTTCCTTTTAGATTCCACATATAAGGGATGTTATATGATATATCTCCTTCTCTGATCTTGCTTGGAGCCATCTTGTATGAGAGAAGTGCCTGTGTCAGTTGAAAGCCAGGGGCTTAAACCCTAAAGAAGAGAGAAGGCAGAAGCTCCTAGGGATGCTCTAAACTTTGACAGCTTTATTTCTCTAATAAAGTGGGGTGCAGCTAAGTTCAGAGATGGTGTGTGGCTTGCCCAGCTTTTGCATGGCAGAATTGGGACTCTGTCCCAGTTCCCCTGCACTTGGATTTTTCCACTACTCAGCAGTTGCCGCCAGAGAGCTGAGCTAGGTGAACTCCTAAATCTTTTAGTATTAATATATTTTACTTAGTTTCCTTTTTAAAGATTTTATTCTTCACAGCATACTGTATTTTTTTTAATGCCATAGACTCATTTTTTAAGATATTTTTGATGTGAACCATTTTTTAAAGTCTTTATTGAATCCATTACAATATCATTTCTGTTTAAACATTATGATTTGGACATTAATAAATGGTTTTCTATTTAAATAGTTTCACCCTTTTAATATTGGCCTCTGAATTTATTAATCCCCTTCCTTCTCTATAAATTTTGCATTTCTCCTTTTCAATACCCTTGCCTTCTTATGGCCAAGAAAGGTAAAACTAAGCCTATTTGCCACTCCATTTCAATCATTAGCTACTATGAGAACCATTAAAACTATATTTGAATAAGAATATTCAAATATTCAAAACTATATTTGAATAAGAATCTGTTACTCAAAGGCCATTTATTCATTCAACAAACATTTATTATGGAGAGTATTTGTCTTCAGTTAATATAAATAAATTGCCTATTTTATGAAATATGACATAATATTAACTTTAGGCTTAAAATTTTGTGTCAAGAATATGTAAAAGTGTTTTGATTTTAGTAATCATGTCACAACATATATATGCAGCAAATCACCACATTGTCACCTTAAATATATATACTTTTTATCTGTTCAAACTATTCAAATATTCAAATATTCAAAACTCCATTTCAATCATTAGCTACTATGAGAACCATTAAAACTATATTTGAATAAGAATATTCAAATATTCAAAACTATATTTGAATAAGAATCTGTTACTCAAAGGCCATTTATTCATTCAACAAACATTTATTATGGAGAGTATTTGTCTTCAGTTAATATAAATAAATTGCCTATTTTATGAAATATGACATAATATTAACTTTAGGCTTAAAATTTTGTGTCAAGAATATGTAAAAGTGTTTTGATTTTAGTAATCATGTCACAACATATATATGCAGCAAATTACCACATTGTCACCTTAAATATATATACTTTTTATCTGTCAGTTATACTTCAATAAAGCTGGGGAAGAAAACATAAAAGTTTTTAAGGAGTTGTGTCAAATCAAATCCAGCTAATTTTACGTTCTACTATTGCCCTGCTGAACTAAAAAACATTATCAAGTGAAGACCTGCACTTCCCTGGTGGCTCAGGATCCCACATACCACAGCACAGAGCAACTAAGACAATGGTGGTGGTTTAGTCGCTAAGTCATGTCCGACTCTGCAATCTCATGGACTGTAGCCCACCAGGCTCCTCTGTCTGTGGGATTCTCCAAGCAAGAATACTGGAGCGGGTTGCCGTCTCCTTCTCCAGGGGGATCTTCTCCACCCAGAGATTGTACCCGGGTCTCCTGCATTGCAGGCAGATTCTTTACCAAGCCCATACGTGGCAACTACTGAGCCTGTGTTCTAGAGCCCAAGATTAGCAACTACAGAAGCCCGTAGGCCTTAGAGCCCGTGTTCCACAACAAGAGAAACCACCTCAGTGAGAAGCCCATGCACCGCAACTAAAAGAATAGCTACCACTCATGACACTAGAGAAAAGCCCACTGAGCAATGAAGATACAGTACAGCCAAAAATAAATAAATAAATAAATAATTTTAAAGGGTGGATTAAAAAAAAAGTGACAACCT
Source organism: Bos taurus (assembly GCF_002263795.3). Taxonomy (NCBI): domain Eukaryota; kingdom Metazoa; phylum Chordata; class Mammalia; order Artiodactyla; family Bovidae; genus Bos; species Bos taurus. The sequence goes on from NC_037337.1 coordinate 25,551,779, forward strand.
ATTTCATGCATTAATGTATCTAAAAATTTCAATAATTCTTTTTACTCCTTTAGTCAACTTATCTCTCACTTGGGCAAGTCACCTGACTTTATATTCATTATCTGGAAAGTAAGTAACAATTTTGCCCCTTTAATTATTGTGACAGTTAATTTTATATGTCAATTTGGCAAGGCCATCATACCCAGTTGTGCAATCAAGTATTATCTAGATGTTGTTATGACAATGTTTTCAGATGTGATTAACTTTTAAATCAGTAGGCTTTGGGTAAAACAGATTACCCTTAATAATGTGGGTAGGTCTAATACAATCAGTGGAAATTCTTAAAAGATTAAGAACCCCAAAGGAAGGAATTTGGCCTCCAGACTGTCTTTAGACTCAAGACTGAAAGACTGACTCCTGAAGAATATCCAGTCTGCAGCCTGAGCTGCAGACTTCAGATCTGTCAGGCCCCAGAAACTCACCAGTCAATTCCTTAAGATAAATCTCTCTCTCCTTCTCTCCCTCTGTATAAAATTTATTTAAGACAGACAGATAATAAACTGATATATATAAACTGAGATCCTATTGATTATGTTTCTTTAGCAAACCCTAACTAATACAATTACCTTCCTTGCAATGATTTTAAAGGTGGCAATGTGGCTTAGGTTTAGGAAAATTTAGGTATACAGAAAGACCACTATTCATTTACCACTCTAGGAAGTTAAACTTCTCTTAAAGATCTTATTATCTCCTCTCTTCCCCACCTCAACATCCTCTTTAAATAAGTAGAAATTATCATTACCACTTTATAAAGGTGAGGCAAAAAGAAGATAGGAAAACTCTGTGTCATCAAGTCAAATCAATTGACCCAGAAGCTCTGCTAAATTCTGGACTCTCTTTTAAAGGCCAAAATAACATTTTTTCAATGTTTAATAGGTAACATTTGTTTACCAACTTACATTGCTTGTTTAAAATAGATTTTCCTCTGATAGCAAACACTTACCATCTATTCCTATATCTCCTCTAATGACTCAGTTCTCTTCTTACACTCTGTTACAGAAGTCTAGGATATAAAATCACAGAGCACAGAATTCTGTACAAGGTAGATCTCATGCTTGAAAGCTTTGTGATTTTTATCTATCTGACATTAGATTTTCAAGTGATCATTGCATGACTATAATTGAACTTGCTACCAATGAATACTCAGGGGTATTATTAAGTTTTCTGTTTCAATGAATTTCCTGTTATTAGTTCCATTCACTTAGCAATTTAATAAATGGACAATAAAACTAGCACCTTCAAATATGGAAGAGTTCCAAACCTTTGGCAATTTACAATACACACCAGGGATTCAAAGTCTGCTGACAGGTGAAAGCTCACCCATGATTACTAAGATGTATCAATCCATGGGCTCCCAAAATGCCCAGTAAGCAGCGTGGAACTTAGTTTCCAGAATTATCTGACTCAACACCTGCTTTTTCTATTGCTTAAGTAAAAGTTTAGAGCCAAAAGAAAAAAAGTACAGATCACTTCACAGATGGCCTACATGAAGTAATCACTTTAAACAAGCAAAATATAACCAAGATACTTTGTAACCAGCTAATTTTTTAAAATACTTAAAAATTTTTTGACTACTCAAAGCAAAGATAATAATGATGCATTGTGGCATTTGTAGCATGCAGGAGTAAAATACATGAAAATAATAACAAAAAGCTGGGAGGAGAAAAAATGTAAGTTTGAAAGATTCTTATACTATATAGTCAGTTCTTGTTGTTCTGTCACTAAGTCAAGACTGACTCTTTGCGACCCCATGGAAGCAGCACACCAGGCTTCCCTGTCCTTCACTATCTCTCAGAGCTTGCTCAAACTCATGTCCATTGAGTCAATGATGCCATCCAACCATCTCATCCTCTGTCGCCTCCTTCTCCTGCCCTCAGTCTTTCCCAGCTTCAGGATCTTTTCCAACGAGTCAGCTCCTTGCATCAGGTAGGTGTCCAAAGTATTGGAGCTTCTGCTTCAGCATCAGTCCTTCCAATGAATATTCAGGGTTGATTTCCTTTAGGGTTGGCTGGTTTGATCTTGCTGTCCAAGGGACTCTCAACAGTCTTCAGCACTACAATTTGAAAGCACCAATTCTTCAGTGCTCAGCCTTTTTTATGGTCCAACTCTCACATCCATACATGACTACTGGAAAAACCATAACTTTGACTATACAGACCTTTGTTGGCAAAGTAATATCTCTGCTTTTAAATATGCTGTCTAGATTTGTCATAGCTTTTTTTCCAAAGAGCAAGCATTTTAATTTCATGACTTCAGCCACCATCTGCAGTGATTTTGGAGTCCAAGAAGATAAATACAGCCAGTGTATCATGTTATTTGATGGCATGATACATTAAAGATGTATGCTATAAATGCTAGAGAAACAGCTACAGATAAAGTGGTATAGTTAATAAGGTAATAGTGAAGATAAAATAAAATATTTTTTAAAACTCAATTAATCCACATGAAAAAAAATAAAAAGAGGAAAAGTGAGAATAGGAAACAAATAGCAAAATCCAGATCAACCAAACCCCATCAATAGTCATGTTAAATATAAATGGTCTAGCTCATATCCAGAATATATAAAGAAAAAAACAACAAAAAGACAACCCAACTTAAAAATAGACAAAGGATTTTTTTCCTCAAACTTTAAACTTTTTATTTAGTATTGGGGTATAGCTGATTAACTATGGACATTTAGGCTGCTTCCTTGTCTTGGCTATTGTAAACAGCACTGCAATGAACAGTGGAGTGCAGGTATCCTTTTGGATCACGTTTTTCTCCAGATACATGCCCAGAAGTGGGATTACAGGGTCATATGGTAGCTAGACAAAGAATTTAACTAGCCATTTCTCCAAAGAAGATATATAATAGTCCAATAAGCCCACAAAAAGTTTTTTCAACATAATTAACCTGCAGGAATGTAAATTGATGTACACACTTTGGAAAACAATTTGGCAGCTTCTCAAAATGTTAAACACAGAGATATCATAACCCAGCAAATCTACTCCTATACCCTAGAAAATTGGAACTGTATATCCATATAAAATTTTTCTATAAATATCAATTGTAGTATTATTCATAATAGCCCAAAAGTGGAAAAAACAAAATGTCTACCAAATGACAAATAGGTAAACAAAGTGTAGAATAGCCATAAAATTAAATATTTCAGTAATAGAAAGGAATGAGGTAGTAATACATGATACAACATGTATCCAGATTTGCAGTGTAGGAGATGGAAACACCGTGGAATTTGATGTTGTTGAGGAGAAAAGGGTATGGAGGCAGCAAATGTTACAGGACTTACTGGAGTTTCAGCGCAAGGCAGTACACATGCAGCAGACGGTAACCACTATAGATGCTACCCACACAGTAGGGGTTCTCTGCCGATTACCAGAATTACCAAAACAGAAGAAAAGGGAAGAGACCAAGACATGGGAGCATGGTCCAGAAGACCAGGCCCAACAGTGCCAGCCCAGCCTCAGGCCATAGCTCCCACTGTACTACACATGGAGACCCCACGAGCAACAGCCACAGTCTTCTAACCCTCTGGTGCAGGAAAAAACAGGGGAGTGTGCTGATAACCAGGAGACAGGAGATCAAGGTCGACTAATGTTTTAAAAGAAACATCAGACACAAAATGGAGTCACTTGTCTAAGCCCACCTCACCAAGCCAAAACTTGATACCAAACTAAATTGTAGTTTCAGTCTTCTGCAGGAATGTGATCTTAACTGGTCAGTCTGGAATTTCTTGATCAGTGATAATGAGGTAATCCTGCCTGAGAGACCCCTTCCATCCTGAGAGACCCCTTCCATCCCCCAAAGAAAGATTAGATAATCTACTTTTTTCCCTTGCCTGCCCTCTTCTGTCTACAAAAATCTTTCCTTTTCAGCAGCTTTTCTATTCACTAGGTGGGATGCTGCCTGAATCATGAATCATTGAATAAAGCCAATTTGATCTTTAAACTTACACTTAAATTTTGTTTTTTAACAGCAGTGAGACAGAATATGCATTGGAGTTGTAGATTATGATTTCTTAGGGACCCTCCACACCAAAGACAGCATAGAAAAGACAGCGAAAAAAGGTGAAGGAAAATCAAAGAGATGAGTCCAAGGTCAACATCCACCTCAAGGTTGGCAGAGATTCAGTTACCTCTGTGCTGTGCTTAGTCACTCAGTCATGTCCAACTCTTTGCGACCCCATGGACTGTAGCCCACCAGGTTCCTCTGTCCATGGGGATTCTCCAGGCAAGAATTCTGGAGTGGGTTGCCATGCCCGTCTCCAGGGGATCTTCCCAACCAGGGATAGAACCCAGGTCTCCCACATTGCAGGCAGATTCTTTACCATCTGAGCCACCAGGGAAGCCCTCAGTTACCTCTGCTGATGCCCAGAAGACCCTAAACCATGACATGGCAAAGAGACAAAAGTAGCTGACCCTAAGTGTGAGTGGAGGTAGCACTGAAAGTTTCAATCCTCTATTCTTTCGGTTGTGAGGGCAACCAGCCCTCATGTGTTCCTAAGGCTAAGTAGGGCTGGCCTAAGTAAAGGTTAGCTTTACTGTTTAGTCATCCAATAAGAAGAAATAAATATGGAATTCCAGCAGTAAAAAATGGACAAGAGGGTGGAGCTAACGCCCTCCAGCGCTTAGTTGTTGCCCACTGAGCAGATAATTAGAAGTATCTGCATTACCTATGCAGCTTAGGGTTTTTAATATTTTTACCATATACTTTAATATTAGTAAATGGAAATTTCCATGAAATAGAGTTGGGAGACTAGAATGGGGAGCTCTCGTGCCCTGTGACAATAGCAGAGTTCAACAGGAAGAAGAAAACGTCTTCTTTCTTGGGGCTTTCCCAACTTCCTTCTCCTCTATAAAAACATCCTCCTTCTATTGCCTTGTGGAGACTTGCACATGGATGAATGGTTGCAGATGCCAAATTGCAATTTTCCACTTGTTTCAAGTAAACCCATCTTTGCTGGAGAAACACCTGGTAGTCTATTTATATCAGATCAACAAGATCTATCTTTTGGATACTAACAAATGTAAGGTTTTTGTTGTTTTTTTTTTAAGCCTGTTTTTCTTGATACATCTTTAAGGATTTTTTAATTGTTTCATATCTGGTCAAGCTGAACTTTTTAAGAAGCTCATTTTTAATTTGTAATACAATTTTATGACTTGATTTTTTTTTTAATTTTTTTTTTTATTTTTAAAATTAAAAAAATTTCAGGTATACACGTGCTCCCCATCCTGAACCCTCCTCCCTCCCCCCTCCCCATACCATCCCCCTGGGCCGTCCCAGCGCACCAGCCCCAAGCATCCAGCATCGTGCACTGAACCCGGACTGGCATCTCGTTTCATACATGACATTTCACGTGTTTCAATGCCATTCTCCCAAATCTTCCCCCCCTCTCCCTCTCCCACAGAGTCCATAAGACTGTTCTATACATCAGTGTCTCTTTTGCTGTCTCGTATACAGGGTTATCGTTACCATCTTTCTAAATTCCATATATATGCGTTAGTATACTGTATTTATGTTTTTCCTTCTGGCTTACTTCACTCTGTATAATAGGCTCCAGTTTCATCCACCTCATTAGAACTGATTCAAATGTATTCTTTTTAATGGCTGAGTAATACTCCATTGTGTATATGTACCACTGCTTTCTTATCCATTCATCTGCTGATGGACATCTAGGTTGCTTCCATGTCCTGGCTATTATAAACAGTGCTGCGATGAACATTGGGGTACATGTGTCTCTTTCCCTTCTGGTTTCCTCAGTGTGTATGCCAAGCAGTGGGATTGCTGGATCATAAGGCAGTTCTATTTCCAGTTTTTTAAGGAATCTCCACACTGTTCTCCATAGTGGCTGTACTAGTTTGCATTCCCACCAACAGTGTAAGAGGGTTCCCTTTTCTCCACACCCTCTCCAGCATTTATTATTTGTAGACTTTTGGATCGCAGCCATTCTGACTGGCGTGAAATGGTACCTCATAGTGGTTTTGATTTGCATTTCTCTGATAAGGAGTGATGTTGAGCATCTTTTCATGTGTTTGTTAGCCATCTGTATGTCTTCTTTGGAGAAATGTCTATTTAGATCTTTGGCCCATTTTTTGATTGGGTCATTTATTTTTCTGGAGTTGAGCTGTAGGAGTTGCTTGTATATTTTTGAGATTAGTTGTTTGTCGGTTGCTTCATTTGCTATTATTTTCTCCCATTCTGAAGGCTGTCTTTTCACCTTGCTAATAGTTTCCTTTGATGTGCAGAAGCTTTTAAGTTTAATTAGGTCCCATTTGTTTATTTTTGCTTTTATTTCCAATATTCTGGGAGGTGGGTCATAGAGGATCCTGCTGTGATGTATGTCAGAGAGTGTTTTGCCTATGTTCTCCTCTAGGAGTTTTATAGTTTCTGGTCTTACGTTGAGATCTTTAATCCATTTTGAGTTTATTTTTGTATATGGTGTTAGAAAGTGTTCTAGTTTCATTCTTTTACAAGTGGTTGACCAGATTTCCCAGCACCACTTGTTAAAGAGATTGTCTTTAATCCACTGTATATTCTTGCCTCCTTTGTCAAAGATAAGGTGTCCATATGTGCGTGGATTTATCTCTGGGCTTTCTATTTTGTTCCATTGATCTGTATTTCTGTCTTTGTGCCAGTACCATACTGTCTTGATAACTGTGGCTTTGTAGTAGAGCCTGAAGTCAGGTAGGTTGATTCCTCCAGTTCCATTTTTCTTTCTCAAGATCGCTTTGGCTATTCGAGGTTTTTTGTATTTCCATACAAATTGTGAAATTATTTGTTCTAGCTCTGTGAAGAATACTGTTGGTAGCTTGATAGGGATTGCATTGAATCTATAAATTGCTTTGGGTAGTATACTCATTTTCACTATATTGATTCTTCCAATCCATGAACATGGTATATTTCTCCATCTATTAGTGTCCTCTTTGATTTCTTTCACCAGTGTTTTATAGTTTTCTATATATAGGTCTTTAGTTTCTTTAGGTAGATATATTCCTAAGTATTTTATTCTTTTCGTTGCAATGGTGAATGGAATTGTTTCCTTAATTTCTCTTTCTGTTTTCTCATTATTAGTGTATAGGAATGCAAGGGATTTCTGTGTGTTGATTTTATATCCTGCAACTTTACTATAATCATTGATTAGTTCTAGTAATTTTCTGGTGGAGTCTTTAGGGTTTTCTATGTAGAGGATCATGTCATCTGCAAATAGTGAGAGTTTTACTTCTTCTTTTCCAATTTGGATTCGTTTTATTTCTTTTTCTGCTCTGATTGCTGTAGCCAAAACTTCCAAAACTATGTTGAATAGTAATGGTGAAAGTGGGCACCCTTGTCTTGTTCCTGACTTTAGAGGAAATGCTTTCAATTTTTCACCATTGAGGATAATGTTTGCTATGGGTTTGTCATATATAGCTTTTATTATGTTGAGGTATGTTCCTTCTATTCCTGCTTTCTGGAGAGTTTTTATCATAAATGGGTGTTGAATTTTGTCAAAGGCTTTCTCTGCATCTATTGAGATAATCATATGGTTTTTATTTTTCAATTTGTTAATGTGGTGTATTACATTGATTGATTTGCGGATATTGAAGAATCCTTGCATCCCTGGGATAAAGCCCACTTGGTCATGGTGTATGATCTTTTTAATGTGTTGTTGGATTCTGATTGCTAGAATTTTGTTAAGGATTTTTGCATCTATGTTCATCAGTGATATTGGCCTGTAGTTTTCTTTTTTTGTGGCATCTTTGTCAGGTTTTGGTATTAGGGTGATGGTGGCCTCATAGAATGAGTTTGGAAGTTTCCCTTCCTCTGCAATTTTCTGGAAGAGTTTGAGCAGGATAGGTGTTAGCTCTTCTCTAAATTTTTGGTAGAATTCAGCTGTGAAGCCGTCTGGACCTGGGCTTTTGTTTGCTGGAAGATTTTTGATTACAGTTTCAATTTCCGTGCTTGTGATGGGTCTGTTAAGGTTTTCTATTTCTTCCTGGTCGAGTTTTGGAAAGTTGTACTTTTCTAAGAATTTGTCCATTTCTTCCTCGTTGTCCATTTTATTGGCATATAATTGTTGATAATAGTCTCTTATGATCCTTTGTATTTCTGTGTTGTCTGTTGTGATCTCTCCATTTTCGTTTCTAATTTTATTGATTTGATTTTTCTCCCTTTGTTTCTTGATGAGTCTGGCTAATGGTTTGTCAATTTTATTTATCCTTTCAAAGAACCAGCTTTTGGCTTTGTTGATTTTTGCTATGGTCTCTTTTGTTTCTTTTGCATTTATTTCTGCTCTAATTTTTAAGATTTCTTTCCTTCTACTAACCCTGGGGTTCTTCATTTCTTCCTTTTCTAGTTGCTTTAGGTGTAGAGTTAGGTTATTTATTTGACTTTTTTCTTGTTTCTTGAGGTGTGCCTGTATTGCTATGAACTTTCCCCTTAGGACTGCTTTTACTGTGTATGACTTGATTTTTAAAGTCAATTGTGATAATGTGGTTTACAGTAAATTCATATTTAGTTTTCATCTCCTTTTCTGGCACAGAGCTGCTGTCAACTACATATTTGCACTTACTGTGTGCACTCAGCATCTACCTCTACAAGCATTAAATCATGTGCTGCTGCAGTTGCTGACCTTCAACATCCCCTGAAAGGAGTTCAGGGTGGAAAGCAGAAATGAGGCATTCTGTGCTTGGGGGAAAAACTGGCAGGACAAGTCTTCAGATAGTTAGATATTTTCAGGAGCTGATCTTATGAGCCTAATTCTTGTATCTCCCCATATCTAGAAAAGCACCAAAATCCTTCATAGTGATGACTGTTCCCCATGACTAGCAAAAAAGCTCCACCAGACTAGTAGACATCATTTAGAAAAATAGGTGCCCGATTTCATGTATTCCCCCTTTACCAAAATCATATATATATTGATCTTTCCCCTCTGCCTCTTAGGAGCTGTTTCTCAGAGCCATCTGAGGTGCTGTCTCCTGGGCTGCACTCCTCATTTTGCCCCCAGTAAAACTTAACTTGCAACTCTCACGGTTTTTTTTATAAGTCGACACTCCTAAAACCCGTGGAATTTCGTTTCCTGAGAGTCATTAAGGGGTCTTTCATTATGGTGATGAGGTGACCTTTGAAAAGCACCTAAAGATGAGAGCTAGTTGCCCTCTCAACCATAAGATTAGAGGATTGGAACATTCAGAGCCACCCGAACTCACACACCCCTCACCAGGGAGGGGATAGCAGCTGGGGGTTGAATCAACCACCAATAGCCAATAATCTAATCAATAATGCCTACGTAATGGTTCCTCCATAAAAATCCAAACAGACAGAGTTCTGAGAGCTTCCAGGTTGGTAAACCCTTAGAGACCTGGGGAGAGTGGCAGCCCAAGGAAGGCATGGAAGGAAGGTCCACACTGTTCCCTCATACCTTGCCCTGTGCATCTCTTCTATCTGGCTGTTCCTGAGTTCTATCTTGTCATAGTAAATCTATTATCTAGAGCACGAACTGTTTTCTTGAGTCCTGTTAGCCTAACTAGCAAACTAATCCAAGGAGAGGATCTGGAACCCTGATGTATAGTCAGAAGTCCAGGTAACATCTGAAGTGGAATGTAGTCTTATAGGACCAAGCCCTCAATCTTTGGAATTTGACATTATCTCTGGTAGAGAATGTCATAATTGAGCTTAATTATAGGACACCTTGTTTGGTGGTGTGAGAAAAACACATACACACACACATCAGAATTTGTATCAAAACCTTAATCAACAACTGTAAGTATCTGCCTGTTCAAAGGGGTCCCAAATAATCATATTTTTTAAAGCTGATGTGGTTAATCAATATCAGAAGACTATACTTCAGGGCAAGCATATTGCCAGTGGGAAAAGAGATCATTTCCAGAGAATTACAGTCAGTTTATCAAGAGGATTTAGCATCATAAATGTATATTCACCATATAACAGAGGTCCAAAGTACATGAAGCAAAGATGAAAGAATTGAAAGAGAAAAGGCAAATTAATGGTTATCATAGTTAATTTCATCACCCTTAGTAATTGGTAGAATGATTAAACAGAAAATCAGCTAGGATATAATAACCTCATTCTATCAACCAATTTGTGGTACTAGACATGTGAATACGCCATTTAACAATAGTGATTTACACACACATTGCTAGTGGGAATTTTAAATGTTACAATCACTGTGGAAGATAGTGGCAATTTCTTATAAAACTAAACATATACTTACCATATGTCCAAACAGTTCTACTCCAGAACGTTTACCCAAGAGAAATGAGAGTATATGTTCATACAAGACTTGAACACAAACATTCCTTGCAGCTTATCCATAATGGCAAAAAACTGAAAGCAACTCAAATACAATTACCAGAGGAGTGGCTAAACAATCTGGGGTACATGCATACAATATTATACTACTTAATAAAACTACTAATACCAAGACACAGTGGATTGTGCTGAGTGAAAAAAGTCAAACAAAGAAAGTTATGTTATATAATTCCTTTTATATAAAATTTTAGAGCAGACAAAACTATTAGAAAATAGATCAGTGATTTCCAGGAGCTGAAATTGTGGGTAGGAGCTAAGAATAAGGAGGATTAACTGAGAGAAAGAACTAAGGGAACTTTTGGGACGATGAAAATGTCATATATTTTTATTGTAGAGGTAGAAATCCAGATATATTTACTTGCCAGAATATATGGAACTGTACAGTTAAAATGACTGTGTTTTCAATATGTACAGTAGCCAAGATATGTTAAAGACCTATGTCCACCAATGGATGGATGGATAAAGACGTGGTGTATAAATGTATATACAGTGAAATATTATTTAGCCATAAAGAAGAATGAAATCTAACCATTTGCAACAACATGGATGGAACTTGAGGGCATTCTTATAAGGGAAATAAATCAGACAGAGAAAGACAAATACTGTATGATCTCACCTATATGTAAAATCTAAACACACACACACACACGACCAAGCTATAGATACAAAGAACACATTGGTGGCTGCCAGAGGTGGAGGGTAGGCAAAATGAATGAAGGGGGTCAAGAATACAACTTCCAGTTGTAAAATAAATAAGTCATGGGATGTAATGTACAGCATAATACTATAGCTAATAATACTGTATTGCATATTTGAAAATTGCTAAAAGAGTAAATCTTAAAAGGATTTATCATAAGGAAAAATCTATAACTATATATGGTGACAGGTGTTGACTAGATTCATTGTGGTGATCATTTCACAATGTATAAAAATGTCAAGTCATTAAAATAGAATGGCTGCATTGTATTCTTTGTAAATTATACCTCAATAAATTTCATTTTTAAAACAAAATGTTGTGTTCAAGTTTAAAAGCAAACAAAAGGGACATCCCTGGTGGCTCAGTGGTAAAGAATTCGCCTGCCAACCCAGGAGACACAGGTTCAATCCTTGATCCTGCACGATCCCACAGAGGTGGAGCAGCTAAGCCCGTGCAGCACAACTATTGAGCCTACACTCTAGAGCCCAGGAACCGCAACTACTGAGCCCACCTGCTGCAGCTGCTGAAGCGGGAGCGCCCGAGAGCCTGTGCTCCGCAGCAAGAGAAGCCATGGCAGTGAGAAGCCTGTGCACCGAAATTAAAGAGTAGTCCCTACTCACAGCACCTAGAGAAAAGCCCTCACAGTAATGACGACTGAGCACAGCCATAAATAAATAATCAAATTATTTTTTAAAAAATAAGCACAAAAACAGTTACAACACAGATCTCACAAGCTATGAGAAGGAGTATCCAAATCTTCTAATATATAACCCCCATACTTAAAATTCCTTTACAATACTGATCTGTGATTGAAATCTAAAGTTTCCTATTTCTTTTTAAAGTTGAGTAATATTGCATAGAGTATGATACTGGAAACAAAAATCCTTTACATTAAATAAGAAACTCATTTACAGGCAGTATCTGCCACATAAACCAGTGTGATACATACTGTGACCAAAACACAACACAAAAATTGCTCCTAGCACTTGGTATCACAGTAGGAGTTTGCTACCTGAGAGTGAATCAGAGGATAAAAAGGAGGAAATTAAAGTGAGGAGGAATACAGATTCTGTTGGCTTACTTTTTATTTCAGGGCTTATTGGACAATTAGTCCAGTCTGTAACATGAATGAGAAAAGATAATCAATGTGAACACCAAAATGAATCAGATGTTAAAATTTGGGACAAAGATTTTAAAACAGCTATCATAAAAGTGCTTCCATAGACAACTATAAATTCTCTTGAAATAAATGAAAAAAAAAAAAAGAAAAATCTTAGCAAAAATAAAGTTATATAAAGAACTAAGCACAAATTAAAGAACTGAGGGATTCAGTAACTGAAGCTCAAAGCTCTTTAGATGGGTTCAGTAGGAACATGGAGATGACAAGGGATAGAATATCTGAACTTGAGACCAGATCAATAGAATTTACCCAGTCTAAACAATAGCAAGGGAAGAAAGAGACTGGAGAAAAAAATGAACAGAGTCTCAAAGACCTATGGGACAATAGCAAATCGTTTAACACATATATCATTGGAATCCCAGAAGAAGGGGAAGAAGGCGGAGAGGGAAGAGGCAGGGGAAAGATCATGAAAGAGTGGGGGCTCAGCTCATTGCTGGACTTGATAGTATTCAAAGAAATAATCACTGAAAACCTCCCAAACTTGGCAAAACTATACCGGCAGAAATAACTGACTATTACCACAGAGAAATGCTGCATAAGCACAGAAGATAGAGTTGCCCACTTTGCAACGGGGACAGAGAAGTATGAATGAACCTGGAGGTTCACTGGAACATACCTCAGTGTTTCCACATCTGGTGATAATAGTGTGCAGGCAATAACAGTAACAAAGTTAAGGTAACCAAGGGCTTAGACCCCTCAGAGAGGAAGGTCTGGGTCACTCACTGAGCAAGAAACCCAGACAAGCAGGAATGCTGAGTGACAGTGTGGGGGAATTTAGAATGAGTGATAGAAAAAGACAATCGATAACAATTATGGTCTTAGAACCAACTGCAAGATCAATATTTGTCCTACATAACTCTCTTGTTTAAGCTCTTTAAAAATAGATATAGATCACAAAGAGAGAGAGAGAAGAAAACATATATACACTAAGACTTTAGGTAAGGGACAAACTGGAGAGAGGGTATTCTTTCTCATCTTTTTCTATGTCTATGAATTTTTACACAGCTATAATTATTCTATGTATTTAACTATATACTTTCCTTTACTTGATTCATTATTGTATCATAAACAGCTAAAAGTTTTTAATGCAGTTTCTATAACTGTCTTTTTTTTTTTTTTTTATGTAACCTTGTTACAATATTTGTATGCCACGGCCTTGGTTTCAGGAAGTATGTAGAGGGGCATCACTTAGTCAAACTCTGAGTCCCCATTTTATAAATGACTAAAATGTTCCTCTGAAACTATCTTTCTGGCTATCCTTTCATAGATGATTTATTTCTTTTCTAATGCATGTAAAACTCAATTCAGGGCAATGACTAAAACTTTTTACTTTCTCCTCTCATGGATGTTTCACAGTTTCCCCTTTTAAATTTCTCCACAACTTAGTTTTCCCCAGAAATGCTTTTGATCATTAGAATACACACAGTACATCTGAGAGAAGCAGAAAGAATGTGGGGCAGAATTGCCCTGTCAGGAAGGACAACTCCTCTACCCTTCTAGGTTCTTCTGGCTGGCCTAGAAATTAAATTGATATGAAACGTGTGAAGAGGATAAAATCAAACAAAATTTCAATGACATACACATATGAGAAAAACCTAGAAAAACTGAATAACTTGCCAAAATGACTGAAGCCCTCAACTCGTATACCATCTTCAGTGAAAAATAGAGAAATACAAAAGAAGATGTCAGGTAGTAACTTGGGACTTTAACGGAGAGGCAAAGAATTCACATAGAGATAGAAAAGCAGATGCTTGGTCAACAAATACCTTAATGCAGCAGCATAAGGAGACCAAGGGACACAGAGAAGAATTTTTAACAAACAGATATTACTAGGTTTCTTTCTCTCCTCCAAAATTAGCTCATACCATACTGTAGTTATTTCTGAGAGATAACTACCCTGAAACAGGTCCTCTACCTAATTTGTTCCAGTATAGTCTAATAGTTTTTCCTGCTCAAAATTAAAGAACAATGACAACAGGAAAGGGTAATGAAATCTTCCTAAGTCACATGAAAAAAACATTCTTGCCAGGGATAACAAGGGACATTTTTAGGATCGTGCTCCAAAGGGAAAATTAAAAATGGAGATAGAATCCCCAAAGAGATCAAAAGAATATAGAAACAATAAATGATGAAAATGAAAGAGCTGTGCTTTTACTTTCTACATGAAGCTTTCTCTAACTTACAATAGGTAGTTCTTTCTGAATTACCACAACACATTGCTTTTCTCTTTCATATATTTCACTAATTCCAGTTTGGTTTATGGTAAAGTTATTTTTATATTCTTTTACCTATTAGAATGTAATTTTAAATGTTATATGTACAGTATTAGTATGTTATATGCCTCTATTAGTATTAGTATGTATTAGTATTAGTTACACTATTAGTATAACTATTAGTATTAGTATGTCATATGCTTCTTTTCCCAATTCACATGACTGAATTCAACAAATTAACACAATACTGTAAAGCAAATATCCTTCAATTAAAAATAAATTTAAAAATATTTTAATAGAACTCAGTAATAAAAAAAAGTTACATGCTTAAAACAAAATAGTCAGAGATGATGCCTCCACCAGGTCTTGTAATATCACTAATGTTTTGGTATATATTTTTTAAGATCAGGTGCCAAAAAAAGAGAAATTATACATACAAATATGCCTTTTAGGATTTAGACAGTCCAGTAATAATATTGATGATTTATTAGAGCCACATGATAACTCTTATTATCCAACACATAAGTTCTTCCTCTAAAAAATATTTTGTTTAGACTTTTTCCTTTATGACAATTAGGGATCTGATCTTCCTGTTTCCTTTTTTTTAAAAATCTTTTCCTCACTTATACTAATTTCACATCCAATATCCCAATGATACCTTATTTTCCTCCATTTTTTATCCTTTCCTTTATGACTTTATTTTTTCTAGTCAATAATGATTTATCACAAACATGTATCACACAATTTGTGTCAAAGAAATGTTAGGTATGTAGAATAGGGAAAAGGAGTCCAAAATGGCGGTGGCTAAAAGACAAGGAAGGTCAAAGGAAGGTCCGAGGACCAGAGTGAAGACTTCAGGCAGAACAAACAGCACTCCTGGCTAAGCCCAATTTGCATAGGGCAGGCCCAGGTGGAGGAAAAAACATATAAAAGGAGGAGCCAACGAGCTTTCTCAGTCTCCACCCCCGCCATCCCTCCACCCCTGCCACAGAGCTGTAACACTGAGCTGTAACACTGATTTGTCTAAAAGCTATAACATGGTCATTCGAGACCTGAGAGCTATCACACAGTCTATCCAAGACCTGAGAGCTGTGACCCGCCAAGGGGGCTTTAATGTCCGTCACTCCAAATCTTTGTTGTGAAGAGACAAAGAACCGGGGAACATACACTCGCATGACAGAAACAAAACACTTTCTTCTCCTCCATATTTCTTTAATTTAATTTGCATGAAACCAAGCAGGGGTCTGTGGTGCTCCTCGGGACAGAAGTTGTTCTTCTGTTTTGTTCTGTTTCTTTGTCTCTTGTTTCCTGACATCAGCCTCCATGACATTCCATGAGTTCCAAAGGACAGATCTGAACAGTTGTTAATTTGAGAAGGGAAGGAACGCAAAGACAAGGGAGCAGTAGCCAGGAAACCATAGCGCAGGCAGGGCCCTAGTTCCATCTCAAGGGATACATATAACCATATCTTTAAGCTCTTTAAGATGTCAGCACTCTTCACACCAGAGAAAGATCACCTGAGGCTACATTGAAAGAACCAGAGAAGTTTATCAAGATTACCTAGAAAAAGATTAGACAAGTGGAGGTAGTGTACACACCCTAATATTATCAACGACCCCACCCTTGAATCATTGCTAGAAAACTCATCAAATCCTCCCAGGTTGGAACACATAGTTTTTCAGGGCAGGAACCTGTGTCCCTCTTTGTTTGGCAAACAATAAAACTACTCTTTCCTTCTTCATCCAAAACTCTACTCTCAGATTTGACTTGCCACAGTACACAGAAGCTTAGCTTTCAGCATCATGTAGGGATAAGTCAATATAGATGCCTCAAAAAATTTTATAAAATCCTGGCAATAATTTTATGCAGTAAAAATTATAAGTCACATTTTGTAAATAAGAGATTCAGGAATTTTTATCTAGACTTCTCAATATGTCCTGTAAACCCTGAAATTCAAATCCAAATTGCTTCATATTTCAATTCTTATATAGTTCCTAATATATATTTCATTTTCAGTACTCAAACCCCATGCTAATTCTCTTCACTTTCAAATGTCTCAAAGACCATAAATCTTTCTGTTATTAATTTCCTGAATGATTTTACTCCTAATTCTGCATATTATGAAATTACTATTATTCCTTCCTCACATATATTTTCTACCAAAACTCATGCCTTTGCTACTTTTCAATATTAAATTCAAAAGAAGGACTCTAAATTCCTTTCCTTTCTTCCTATATTGTAGCCATGATAGGGTAACTAATTTTAATAAGTAAATCTGCCTTTTCCCTTCTTATATCAATATACATAGTCTCCACCATTCACTTCATGGTAAACAGATGGGGAAACAATGAAGACAGTGACAGACTTTATTTTTGGGGGCTCCAAAATCACTGCAGATGCTGATTGAAGCCATGAAATTAAAAGACACTTGTTCGTTGGAAGAAAAGCTATGACCAACCTAGACAGCATATTAAAAAGCAGACACATTACTTTGCCAGCAAGGGTTTATCTAGTCAAAGCCATAGGTTTTCCAGTAGTCATATATGGATGTGAGAGTTCAACTATAAAGAAAGCTGAGCACAGAAAAATTGATGCTTTTGTACTGTAGTGCTGGAGAAGACTCTCTATAACTGTCTTTTATTGGCTCTGAGGTACGTAGAATTTCAAACAATGTCACCAAGATTCCATGCTCTAATCTCCAGAACCTTGAAAGTGAGAGAATACCACTTGTGATGACTGTGTTGTATTAAATATCACAGCTCACCTTACAAGGGGGATATATCTAGGCAAGCTTAACCTAATTACATGAGACCTTTAAAGCACATTAACTTTCTCTGGTGGCAGATAAGAAGGGCAGACTATAAAGTAAGAAGCTCAGTATAAGAAGGACTTGAAATGCTATTGCTGGTTTGAAAATGGAATGGATCATGTGAGAAGAAATGCAAGTGAGCTTAAGGAGCTGAAGACTTCCCCACCAAGAGACAGCAAGGAAAAGGAAATCTCAGTCTTACAAGAGCAAGGAACAGAATTCTGACAACAGAAATGAACTTTGAAGAAGGCCCTGAGGTCCAGATAAGAACTCAGGCTGTCAACAGTCTTGACTTCAGTCTTATGGTATCCTATGCATATCTCAGTTGGTAAAGAATCCACCTGCAATGCAGGAGACCCTGGTTCGATTCCTGGGTCAGGAAGTTCCACTAGAGAAGGGATAGGCTACCCATTCCAGTATTCTGGCCTGGAGAATTCCTTGGACTATATAATCCATGGGGTCACAAAGATTCATACATGACTGAGTGACTTTCATTTTCAAGCACAAAATCAGTTGAAACTGCCTGGACTTCTGACCTACGGAAAGGAAAGTGAAGTCGCTCAGTCGTGTCCTACTCTTTGCGACCCCATGGACTGTAGCCCAACAGGCTCCTCCATCCATGGGATTTTCCAGGCAAGAATACTGGAGTGGGTTGCCATTTCCTACTCCAGGGGATCTTCCCAACCCAGGGATTGAACCCAGGTCTCCCACATTGCGGGCAGACTCTTTACCCTCTAAGCCACCAGGGAAGCTCTGACCTACGGAACTATCAGCAAATATATGAACGTTGTGGTAAAGTGTTACACAGCAATAAAAACCAATGCAGCTTTAAAATAGCCCATTGATCCTAAATTACTTGACTCTTGCCCATATTTTGCTCTAATGGATAGCGCTGCTATATAAACCCTCCACATCCCCAAAGTCCAAAGCCCCTAAACCTCACGTCTAGCCTGCCTATCTTTGAGTGAGAACTCAAAAATATAATTATCATGTAAAAGGAATACGAATATTTTAATGGCCTTGATTCATAATTTATATTACTTTCTAACATGTCCATCTCAAAAGCTCCAATTTATAAATTAGAATGAAAACACACCCTTACCTCACCCAAAGGGAATTTTGTTTAATCTTTCATTTCAAACAGTGTAACATATTACTACTATTGTTGTTGTTTAGTAGCTAAGCCATATCTAACTCTTTTGCGACCATGTGGACTGTAGCCCACCAGTCTCCTCTGTCCTTGGAATTTCCCAGGCAAGAATACTGGAGTGGATTGCCATTTCCTTCTCCAGGGGATCTTCCCAACCCAGACATCAAACTCTTGTCTACCCCACTGCAGGCATGTTCTTTACCACTGAGCCACCTGGGAAGCCCATGACTAACTATGAGTGAGTGAGTGATAGTTATTTGCTCAGTCATGTCCAACTCTTTGCAACCCTATGGACTGTAGCCCACCAGGCCCATCTGTCCATGGAATTCTTCACACAAGAATACTGGAGTGGGTTGCCATTCTTTTCTCCAGGGAATCTTCCCAACCCAGGGATCAAATCTGGGTCTCCTGCATTGCAGGCATATTCTTTACCATCTGAGCCAGCAGGGAAGCCATGACTCACTATACCTTATTTTAAATTGGGATGGCTCTAACTTTTGATATCTGAATAACCTACAATTTGAACTTCTAAGCTCTGATCAATTTTATCTCGTGTAGGGACAAAGCCACAAAAATAATCATTTATTTTCTAAACCTAGCTGACAGTAAGCTGTAACATTTAACAAAGCTTTGAAAATTTAAAAGTAGGAAAGGAAAATCTTTAAGCTGACTACAGATTTTTGCTATTCTTCATACCCACTGACAGTGCTGTACCATGGGCCCCCCTACTGGCTCCTTCCTCACCCTGAATTATATACCATTTTGCTTATGCTAACTCTTCTTTCTCATCTTCTATAGATACTCAAGTCCATGTTCCTCAAGTTCAAAGCCCTGAATCTCATTTCCAGCCTGTCTTATAAATTCCCAAAATACATTAAGATCACATTAACTTCTCAGGGACACACACATGAAGATAGCTGTACAAAGCTCATCAGAATACTTAACATCTCATTTTGAAGCATTTGCATCTGGACCTCTAAAGTTCGGGGTCTCCCCAGAGAGAATAAGTATTACTCAGTGATCTCTTCAGAACAGAGAACCTTCCCCATTTACAAACTCCATCTTTCATCCTTCAATCCACAATATGCAAATAGTTGTCAGGATTTCAACTTCTACAAACCAAGGATAGATAAATACTGAGATCCAGTCCCAGAACTCTGGCCTCGTGAGACTTAGTGAAAGTTTAAGACTAGAAGTTAAATAACTAACGTTTATACAGAGCTCACTATTGCCAGCACTGTTCTGTTCTATGTGTGTGTATAACTCACAACCACCCGTTTGACAGATACTATTATTTTTATTTTATAAATGGATCAGTCAGTTCAGTTCAGTCACTCAGTCATGTCCAACTCTTTGAGACCCCAGGGATTGCAGCACACCAGGCTTCCCTGTCCATCACCAACAGCCAGAGCCTGCTCAAACTCATGTCCATCGAGTCGGTGATACTATTCAACAATCTCATCCTCTGTCATCCCCTTCTCCTCCTGCCTTCAACCTTTCCCAGCACTGGAGTCTTTTTCAATGAGTCAGTTCTTCACACCAGGTGGCCACAGTATTTGAGCTTCAGCGTCAGCACCAGTCCTTCCAATGAATATTCAGGACTGATTTCCTTTAGGATTGACTGTTTGATTTCTTTGCAATCCAAGAGACTCTCAAGCATCTTCTCCAACACCACAGTTCAAAAGCATCAATTCTTTGCACTTAGCTTTCTTTATGGATAAAATTGGATAAACTGAATTAAAGAAAGATAAATTGACTTGCTCAAGACTACCCAGATGGAAAGCAGCAAATTCAAATCCAAGTAGTCTGGTTGCAAAGTCCCCTGATCTCAACTTATAGCAAGTGTACACTCAGGAAATATAGCTTCTTCTTTTTTTTTTTTTTTGCTGTCTCATATTTTTTATTTTAATTGGATGCTAATTACTTTAAAATATTGTATTGGTTTTGCCATACATCAACATGCGTCTGCCACTGGTATACATGTGTTCCCCATCCTGAACCCCCATCCCACCTCCCTCCCCGTGCCATCCCTCTGGGTCATCCCAGTGCACCAGCCCCGAGCATCCTGTATCATGCATCGAACTGGGACTGGCAATTCGTTTCATATATGATATTATACACGTTTCAATGCAATTCTCCCAAATCATCCCACCCTCTTCCTCTCCCACAGAGTCCAAAAGACTGTTCTATACATCTGTGTCTCTTTTGCTGTCTCGCATACAGGATTATCATTACCATCTTTCTAAATTCCATATATATGTGTTAGTATACTGTATTGGTGTTTTTCTTTCTGGCTTACTTCACTCTGTATAATAGGCTCCAGTTTCATCCACCTCATTAGAACTGATTCAAATGTATTCTTTTTAATGGCTGAGTAATATTCCATTGTGTATATGTACCACAGCTTTCTTATCCATTCATCTGCTGATGGACACCTAGGTTGCTTCCATGTCCTGGCTATTATAAACAGTGCTGCGATAAACATTGGGGTACACATGTCTCTTTCAATTCTGGTTTCTTCAGTGTGTATGCCCAGTAGTGGGATTGCTGGGTCATAAGACAGTTCTATTTCCAGTTTTTTTAAGGAATCGCCACACTGTTCTCCATAGTGGTTTTACTAGTTTACATTCCCACCAACAGTGTAAGAGGGTTCCCTTTTTCCCACACCCTCTCCAGCATTTATTGCTTGTAGACTTTTGGATAGCAGCCATTCTGACCAGTGTGAAATGGTACCTCATTGTGGTTTTGATTTGCATTTCTCTGATAATGAGTGATGCTGAGCATCTTTTCATGTGTTTGTTAGCCATCTGTATGTCTTCTTTGGAGAAATGTCTGTTTAGTTCTTTGGCCCATTTTTTGATTGGATCGTTTATTTTTCTGGAATTGAGCTGCAGGAGTTGCTTGTATATTTTTGAGATTAGTTGTTTGTCAGTTGCTTCATTTGCTATTATTTTCTCCCATTCTGAAGGCTGTCTTTTCACCTTGCTAATAGTTTCCTTTGATGTGCAGAAGCTTTCAATTTTAATTAGGTCCCATTTGTTTATTTTTGCTTTTATTTTCAATATTCTGGGAGGTGGATCATAGAGAATCCTGCTGTGATTTATGTCAGAGAGTGTTTTGCCTATGTTCTCCTCTAGGAGTTTTATAGTTTCTGGTCTTACGTTGAGATCTTTAATCCATTTTGAGTTTATTTTTGTGTATGGTGTTAGAAAGTGTTCTAGTTTCATTCTTTTACAAGTGGTTGACCAGTTTTCCCAGCACCACTTGTTAAAGAGATTGTCTTTTCTCCATTGTATATTCTTGCCTCCTGTGTCAAAGATAAGGTGTCCATAGGTGCATGGATTTACCTCTGGGCTTTCTATTTTGTTCCATTGATCTAATTTTCTGTCTTTGTGCCAGTACCATACTGTCTTGATGACTGTGGCTTTGTAGTAGAGCCTGAAGTCAGGCAGGTTGATTCCATTCTTCTTTCTCAAGATTGCTTTGGCTATTCGAGGTTTGTTGTACTGGTGTGGTTGCCTCTGAGTTTTAGAGCAGCTGGAAAGACCTCACAGTCACCGTGTCTATCACAACACAGAGGTAAGAGGCAAAGTCTTTCATGTGGAGTTCCTTCAGAAGGAGGTAACTGTGTGCATCAGAGCGTCTAAGGAATGAAGAAAAATGACCTCTCGTCTCCAAACCATCCAGAACATTGTAAGAGAGAAACACAGGTGCTCCACCATCGTGTTGCTGGTACCAGAACAGTCCATTGAATCCAGATGTCTGGTAGGTGCAGTTAACCTGGGCAGAGGCTCCTTCTATAGCCATCAACTCAGTGGGCTGCTTAACGCCTTTTCCTGCAGAGCCTATGAGAAGATCCATGACCATTATCAGGGTAGCACTCCAGGAAACCACATCATTATTAAAGAGGATAGTTCTCACATGGTCACAAAAAAACACTGCCTTTGACGGAGGAGTTCCTTAGGTAGAAATAAATGCTGGTAGAAAGACACGGGACAAGGATGAGGATGGGGACAAGGACAATTAGCACCACTAAGATGTATGGGGAAAGACTCTTTCACTACAAAAGTTAGGAGTTGTCAGCATTTATCTGGAAGAAAATTATTCTGAAAGTTCCTGGCAATGTTTGCTAATAATTTGAGACTCACCTCTCACTGTCAGGGAAACACAAAGAAGGAAAAAATTCCACATCTGCTGCAGGACACCACAAACCAGGCGCTGCGTCCTCCGCACCTGTGCCCCTGGAGCCAAAAGAAGGCGGGCTCCCTCTCTGTGGTTGAGGGAGGAAACCTCAATCTGGATGCAAAACCCAGAAGAAAACGCAGCGGGTGGAGCTCCTTTCTTGAAGGACTGAGCTTCCGTGAGAGCAGCTGTGGGTTTAAGCTTCCGTAGGAGCAGCTGTGGGTTTCCTTTCAGGAGTGTCTTCACGTGAACATTTTCTACTGATGAATCCACAGGTATTAATCTATGTGATTTTGTGAATATTAAACATTAAAATTGTGTATAAAGAACAGAGGTGGCAAACAGGAAGAAAGGCAAAGGCAGAAGTGGTCAATTTGACAATATTGAGAATTTGTCTTTCTGAAGGCAAGAGAAAATAGAAACAGGAGTGAGATTAGAGGCAGGTTATGCACATGGTGTGTGTGTGTGTGTGTGTGTGTGTGTGGTGGTGCTGATGGTGGTGGTATTTGTGACAACAAAGAAGAGATGGACATGTTTTTCTACCATCTAAATGTATCTCCCAACAAAGAGGCAATGAGATATTTTTTAAAGATCTAAAGAAATATAAGATATCTATCTGTACATATGTATGAATATAGAAGAAGAGATGGAAAAACAAAAGAAATTATTCACTTTAGTTACTTCAGAAAGTTGGGATTAAAAGGAAATGGTAAGAATATTAACCTGTTCTCATACACTTCTGTTTTGACTGGTAATTTTTATGTAATAAAGTGAGAAGTTGAAAGAAATCAAGAGAAAAGGAGAAAGAGAAGAAGGCTAGAAAGGAAAGGAAGGAAGGGACCGAGAGAGGGAAGGATGGAGGGAAGGAAGGAAGAAAAGAGGGAGGGAGGAGGGAGACAAGGAGAGGGAAAGCTATATTTCAAACTACTTCCCAATTGTCACAAAAGGAAATTATGTCTTCAATACATAGTTTTCCCAAGCTAATGTACCCCAAGTTAATGTAAAGATAATACAGTATCTTTGCTAAAGAAATGTATACCTCTCATGAGTCCTCTGGATTTATTTCTATTTACTCCACCTAGCAGACAATGGCAACCCACTCCAGTACTCTTGCCTGGAAAATCCCACGGACTGAGGAGCCTGGTAGGCTGCAGTCCATGGGGTCGCTAAGTCAGACACGACTGAGCGACTTCACTTTCACTTTTCACTTTCATGCATTGGAGAAGAAAATGGCAACCCGCTCCAGTGTTCTTGCCTGGAGAATCCCAGGGACGGGGGAGCCTGGTGGGTTGCCATCTATGGGGTCACACAGAGTGGGATACAACTGAAGTGACTTAGCAGCAGCAGCAGCAGCAGACACAGCACTTGGTTTTAATAAAAAAAAAAAAAAGACAACACTGTCATCTTGTGGCCAGATGTAGCACTGCAACTTTGGTAACAACAGTTTAAATGAATCTTAGAAATCATCCCATCTTTATACAGCTTTGTTGTTTTACAGTGGAGGCTCCTGAAGCTTATATCACACTCCAAGCTTCATTTCTTCATTTCTAGCCAGTTTCCTAACGTTACCCAGATTAAAATTCAGTTCAATTCAGTTCAGTTGCTCAGTCGTGTCCGACTCTTTGTGACCCCATGGACTGCAGCACACCAGGCTTCCCTGTCCATCACCAACACTCGGAGCTTCTCAAATTCACGCCCATCAAGTCGGTGATGCCATCCAGCCATCTCATCTGCTGTCATCCTCGCCTCCTGCCATCAGTCTTTCCCAGCATCAGGGTTTTTCCAATGGGTCAGTTCTTTGCATCAGGTGGCCAAAGTATTGGAGCTTCAGCTTCAGCATCAGTCCTTCCTATGAATATTCAGGGTTGATTTCCTTTAAGATTGACTGGTTTGATCTCCTTGCAGCCTAAGGGACTCTTTTGTAAAATAAACAAATGAATATCCAAAGCCACTTACACCAGCATATGCTGCCTAGACCTGCACATGCATGTGAGAATCAATTTGAGGCCAAATCAACCCCTGGTAACTTTAAATTTGAGGTTCACATTTGAAAGCAATGCTTTTTTCTGCCCACAGCATTTAATATGTGTAACAGTTTCACCTACTCATTCATTCATTCAAAAGTATTTATTGAGAACTTACTATATGTCAGGCAATGTGTGTGTGTTGGGGATTCCTTGGTGAGCAAAACTCCCTCCTCTCGTGGAGCCTACGTTCTAGTGAGTGGAGACAATAAACAAGTAAAAAAGTAAAATATAATTTGTCATATGATGCTAAGTGGAGGGGGAGTGAGAGAGTCAAGAGACCCTCAGTGATCAGGTCACATGTGAAGAGAAACCGGAAGAAATGATGGAGGATCCCTGATGGGTATATGGGGGAAGAAAGTGATCCACTGAGAGATTATAACACCTCTAAGAACCTGGAAATCATCCAAAACTATACTGGCGAGGTAATCCCCCACAGTCCTATTTCTGGAGGTCTAGGAGAAACATTTCCTGCTCTCTTCCCTCAAAACAAAATAACGAGGATTTGGGGAGGGACAATCTCATTAGGGAAACAGGTTAGAGTAGTAAATTCCTCTGAGGTTAAAATATTTCTTCAAATCTCTTGACAGTTTTTTTTCCCCTTTTATTCAGAGTGAGAGAGGTAACAGCTGATGAAAGGCAATGTAAAATATGACTCAAGAGATATAGAAGTCACAAACATCAAAGAGCCCTGAAAGGCAGGTGCTCGCAAAGATTCTAAATATTTATTTGCCAGGCAGAACTCCTGAAAGAATCCTAAAGGTTCCCAACACATATATGGGAGCCCTTTACAACAGGTTAGACTGATTCTTTGAAGGACATCTCTCCATGCGCTGGACCATTCAACTCAAGGAGAGCCAGCCTCCTCCACGATTTTGCAGGTCTGTACATGTGAGTCTACAAGGATGGGAAAGCAATCCTGAAACCAGCTCCTTTCAGAATAAGGCCACAAACTAACTATGAAAACTTCAGACATTCTGTTGTTTTTCCCAAAATGTTAATCAGTCTCTTTTCCCCATCTTCTTCCTCAACTCTTTCTCAAACTACTAGCATTAAATTCTTTCTTTCCAAACTTAGGGAATTTCTTTTTGGGGTTGAGAAGTGGTTCAAAAGAAAATGCTATTTTATTTTCATTTCTCTCTCTTTCTCTCATCTCTCATCTGCATCTTTCTATCTCTCTCTCTGGCAGTCACAAAGAATAGAGCTGGGCAGTGATAAAATAATAGATTTTGTGAAGAAAATTCTTTGGTAATTATGCAAACATAAATAGGCCAGATTCTTAGTCTTTCCTTTTTCCAATGAAGATGATACAAAGTAGCATTCCATAAGCAAGCTCATTCTTTTTAACCTTCCCAGGTGGCGCTAATGGTAAAGAACCCCACTTCCAATGCAGGAGACAGGGGTTTGATCCCTGGGCGGGGAAGATCCTGGAGAGGGGGGCAGGGCAACCCACTCCAGTATTCTTGCCTGGAGAATCCCATGGACAGAGGAGCCTGATGGGCTACAGTCCACAGAGTCACAAAGAGTAGGACATGATTGAAGCAACTTAGCACACAAGAAGGACAAGAGCCTCTTCTTCTGAAAAGAGATAAAATATGTCTAGGCCACCCCAAACTCTATCCATTTCCCTTCATGTGCTCGGTCACTCAGTCTGTCCAACTCTTTGGGACCCTATGGACTGTAGCCCGCCAGGCTCCTCTGTCCGTGGGATTCTCCCTGCAGGAATACTGGAGTGGGTCGCCACTTCCTTCTCCGATCCATTTTCCCTACTCTGCCCTAGCTCTACCAGGATGTTTAGTTACTGAATGGATAATGAAGAAAAGGGAATATACTCTCCAGAAACTGTTTTGGGGTGGGCCTTGTCCTAGGGGTAAATACAGAAGTCCTCTGATCCCAGTGTGTCTAACACAACACTAAACCAGTCTTCATTCCTCCTCTTCAGGATTTTATAACTGTTCCCAATAGCCCAGCTCCCAAAATTTAGCTGTAGAAATTCAAAGTTTCAAACAGTCTGATGGAACGCTGCTCTCCTCTAAGTCTTTCTAAATGGGAAGGTTACTGCAAGAGATATGCTCACAACAAACTGGCCTGATTTGGGGATGGGTAGTAGAGGGATGGGAGGCTCAGAAAGCAGCCCAGCTCATGATCCTGTGGGTCCATAGAGCTCTCTAGAAGGTGCCCTTGTTCTCCTCCAACCTGGTCCTTATCTTCTCAGTGTCGCTTTTTCACTACCACCCCCCACAGCCTTTCCCTAGAGTTTCCAGGATAATTGATTTTCAACCGTGTATTGTTTATTCTCTAATATCACTGGACCCTTATTTTCAGGTGTTTTTTTATACTGAATTTTAACACTTTGCTATTTTTATGGGCTTTATATTTCATTTCTGACCATTTTACCACATGATTTTAGCAACATCAAAAAGTCTAAAACTTGGGAAATGTTTAGTTTGTTACCTGATTGGCTAAACTAAAATTGTTTTTCATTTTTTGAAATTCTTTAAGTCTGTCTATTCCTTTACTTTAAATATACTAAGTTTCCATAGCTAAAGAACAGGAGCAGACCTAAAACAAAAAGACACATAAAACTGCAGCAAAGGGGCCAGGGAGGGCTTGGGCGGTGGGGGCAGACTGTTTCTCTCATGGAGAGATTTAATCCTTCATCAAACACATTACCTGTTTCTTCCAAATCCACCTTCTGGAAATCTACTCTGCCCATCTCTCTAAATCACAGATTGCCCTCCTATGCAGCCCCGGAACACCATACCCAAGTCAAAGCCGCCATCCTCTCCCAGAACATAGAGGTAAAGGAAACTTTCATCTAACAGGGCATCTGGGAGAGGTGGAAACAGATTTATGCACAACAAATGGGAAAAATCAGACTGGAAAAGCAGATAAATTAAGGTGAATTTTTTCACTATACATAAATACATATTATGGAAATCCTCCAAACAATTCTCCCAGTGCTACAGTTCTGTCTGATTTGAAATACAATT
Source organism: Bos taurus (assembly GCF_002263795.3). NCBI lineage: Eukaryota > Metazoa > Chordata > Mammalia > Artiodactyla > Bovidae > Bos > Bos taurus. Next base: position 25,579,371 of record NC_037337.1, read on the forward strand.
GATTTTCATAAAACACTTCAGGAATGTATTGCTTGCCTAAATGGAAGCACACTGGTATTACACATATATATTGGCAAAAATAAAAATTACCTTGGCTCATTATTTGCATTTTAAACATAATCTTAATTCAACTCTTTCTATCCCTTCACTGTATTATAGCCAAATAGTCTTCCGATTAGTTGTCAAATAAATCGAAGTGTCTTCCTGAAACTCAGACAGTAAAAACCTGGTGTTTCTTCTTTCTTTGCAAGCAGAGGGTATGCTTAATATTTTCTATGGCTTCTGAAGAACCAGGTTTATTATGTATCATTATTACTATTAATAGCTCTTAAATGTTAATATATTAATTATGTTATTTTATAAAATAACCACGATAAAATATCTTGATGACTTTCCTGATGGAGAATCTACTAATACTCCCACATAATTTATAATTAATCTCTATTATATTAATTATATATATTAATATTATATTAATTCCTTCCTGAAAATAGACATTTAAGTAACAAAGTTACTTTATTGCAAAATGACAGATGATAGCACTCAAACCCTAGTAGGGGAAAAATCTCTCTCAAATAGAATATTTGACAAAATAAATGAAACAAACATATGTCATCGCTCTGTTTTTTCTTATCCTGTGGATTAGGTACTTCAAATTCTTTTCAGGTCTTCAGAGAGCGTTATTGTATGGTAAACGGCAATATATAATAGACCCATGAACAACACAGGTTTGAGCTATGCAGATTCACTTATAACTGGATTTTTTTCAATATAGTACCGTATTTTCAATTTACAGAGATTTTAATTAATTAAGTTAGAGGGAAAGTCATGAAAAGTTTGTTCCATTAGTGATCACAACATGTGGAATCAAAAGGTCCAGTCCTGACTCTATCCAAAGTGTTTATGCTTCCCACCTCTTGGTAACACGCTTATCAATTTCTCTGTGGGGTTTTGGGGTTTGTTTTTTTTAATTGAAGTACAATTGATTTACAATGTTATGTTAAATTGTGCTGTACAGCAAAATGATTCAGTTATACATACATATATATACATTCTTTTTTTATATCTCTTTCCATTATGATTTATCACAGGCTATAAATCAGTTTGTTTGTTTGTGAGGCAGAGATAGCAATACTCAATTTTTAACAGCACAGGGGTCAGTGCCTCTAACCCTCATGTTGTTCAAAAGTCAACAATATATCTAGACCAAGATCTAGCTATAATTCTATATATATGTACAAACTGAAGATTAAGTCCTGCATTAATCAAAGCTTGTACAATAAACAGTAAGAATTCCTCTGAAACACTTTACCAAAAAAATCCAATCCCAAACCAATGAACCACATAAATCAACCAATAAATCTAAATGATATCCTGGAGCAATAAAAAATGTGAAAGGTCTTTGGAGTTTTTTATAACAAAACTAGACCCATAATGCATCAGAATGAGATGGTTCCTTGCCAGCCAGGGGGAGTGCCCATGAGTCAGAGAAAGAAGCACTGTGTCCTATCAGTAGGATTTGGCAACATTTATTCAATCAGTTTCCTAGGTAGTTTAAATGGTAAAGAATCTGCCCGCAGTGCAGGAGACCTGGGTTAGATACCTGGGTCGGTAAGATCTCCTGGAGAAGAGCATGGCAATCCACTCTAGTATTCTTGCCTGGAGAATTCCATGGATAGAGGAGCCTGGTGGGCTACAGTCCACAGGGTTGCAAAGAGTCAGACACGACTGAATAACTTTCTTTCACTTTCATTCAATCAGCTATTCAGAAAATAATTATCACCTTTACTGTACTAGAGAGGATGACTAATGGAAGAGACATTAGACAACTTAGGCAACAGCAATATAATGTGATACGTGTTCTGAAAGTGTAAGCATGGTCCTTGGGAAACAGGAAAGTCCTTTTGAAGATGAGGCCCTCCAAACACAGTCCTGAAACAAAAGTGGGCATTACATAGGTGAAGGGGGCAGAGAGGCAGTGGGTGCACATGTTCCAGGCTGGAGCACTGAACTGTGAGAGCACTGAGGAAGTCTGTGCATCTGAACATCAAGAAGGGATTACAGTGAGTATGATGGAGTGGAAAACAAGGACCAGAAAATGAATATTTTTGCACGCTATGGTGAGGAGATGCGATTTCAGCTGAGGACAAAGAGGGGGCATGGCAATGATGGTAAGTGGAGGAACAAGTAGATGAGGTAATTCTGGGGTATACATTCCACACTCCTCTGTCTCAGCCTTAGCTCCTCTTTGGTGAACATTCTTTTTGCTTGAAGTTAATGATACTGCCTATCATTCACACACTCTCCTGTTCCTTGATCTGCCAAATTATGCTTCTCAGTAGATAAGAGTTTCCATTCATCTAGAATACTAACCAGCCTGTGGGTGATTTATCTTATCAAGTAAACCAAAATGACTAATGACAATGCCACCTTCCTTTTAGAAAAAAAATTTAGTAGTATTCAGTTTATCTCATAACTCTCTGGCATTAATCATCAGGAAAAAGCATTCTCCCATCACATCTCTGTGTTGTATTTCCCTTGCCTGACTGCATCATTCATCTTAGCAGACTACAGAAGAACATGGGAAAGACTAGCAACACATCCCTGGACACTGTGGTGACAGATTTCATTCTCCTGGGCTTATCTCACCCCCCGAGGCTGAGGATTCTCCTCTTCTTGCTCTTCTTCATCATTTACATCCTGACTCAGCTGGGCAACCTCCTCATTTTGCTCACTGTGTGGGCTGACCCAAAGCTCCACACTCGCCCCATGTACATTCTCCTGGGCGTGCTCTCATTCCTGGACATGTGGCTCTCCTCTGTCATCGTTCCTCGGCTAATATTGGATTTTACTCCCGTCAGCAAGAGAATCCCATTTGGTGGCTGTGTGGCTCAACTGTATTTTTTTCATTTCTTGGGCAGCACTCAGTGCTTCCTCTACACCTTGATGGCCTATGACAGGTACCTGGCAATATGCCAGCCCCTGCGCTACCCCACGCTCATGAATGGGAGGTTATGCACCATCCTTGTGGCTGGAGCTTGGGTGGCTGGCTCTGTTCATGGGTCCATCCAGGCCACCCTGACATTCCGCCTGCCCTACTGTGGGCCCAACCAGGTGGATTACTTTATCTGTGACATCCCTGCAGTATTGAGACTGGCCTGTGCAGACACAACTGTCAATGAGCTTGTGACTTTTGTGGACATTGGGGTAGTGGCCGCCAGTTGCTTCATGTTAATTCTGCTCTCCTATGCCAACATAGTCCACGCCATCCTGCAGATTCACACTGCTGATGGGCGGCGCCGAGCCTTCTCCACCTGTGGCTCCCACCTAACCGTGGTCACAGTCTACTATGTCCCCTGTATTTTCATCTACCTTCGGGCTGGCTCCAAGAGTCCCCTGGATGGGGCAGTGGCTGTGTTTTACACTGTTGTCACTCCATTACTGAACCCCCTCATCTACACACTGAGGAACCAGGAAGTGAAGTCCGCTCTGAAGAGACTAGCCTCAGGTAAAGGGGCTGGGAGTGAAAATAAGTAACTAGAGGCTCAGGGACTACCTACATCACCATTAATACCTTTCTTTTCAGAAGTTGCTGCATATGGCAGATGTTCAAAAGCTGATCATGATCTAAACTGTACTGAATTTAATTCTCTTTAGAAGAAACTTCTGAATTCTTTGGATTCATAATCTTTTCATTTCATTAAACTCGGCCAAATTGGTTTTACATTATTTGTTTGGAAATAAATGGATACACTCCTTCTACCACCTTTTGATTACCTTGTGAGATAAGAAAATGTCTTTCAAAGGTTAAATAGGATGTCAACTTCTTTGAGGTAAATTATGCCAGAAAATGTGAAAGGGAAAAAATAAGACATACTGCTACCATAGCCCCTTTTTCATCCACTTTGCCCCTAAACCTAGACTTCTATAAATTCTGTTATTTCTTTGCTTATTCATGGCATTAGCATTCCCAAGCACTTCAACCCAGAAATACTGGATCATCTGTATTTCCTTCCTGTCCCTTACTCTCCCCATGTGCTAAGACATCAAATTCTATCCATCTTTAGGAAGTCTCTCTTAATACCTAACTAGTCACATGTATATATGTATAACTTCTTCAAAGTGTAGGCATATATAGGATGAATTTCAACATTGTTTACATTAGGGATTGCAATGGGAAAGTGGAGTAAGGGGATTTTATTTCTTGTACATCTCTGTGCTACTCAACATTAAAATGAGCAAGTTTTGTTATTATATTTAAAAGAAACTAAAAGCAGATGAGACTTGAAAGAAGAGAGACACAAGAAGAAGAAAGAGATGGAAAAAAGAGGAAGGAAGAAAAGAACAGAAGAAAAAAGAGTAAAAAAGGAAAGCCTCAAACATATCTTAAACTATATATTAAGACATTCCAGAAAAGAGTTTCCTATGATCTCTGATATATATGTTTTAATACCCACCAGTCTCTGATTAATACAATTTACCATCAAAGGCAGCTACAATAAAAAAAGACAGACAATGACAAGTGTTGTCTATCTGTGAAGAAATTTGGTAATATAAAATGGTAGAGCCATTTAAAAAACAACTTGGCAATTGTTCAAAATGTTAAACATAGAATTTCCGTATTCTACTCCTAGGTATATTCCAAAAGAAATGAAACCATATGCTTACAAACACAAAAGAAAAACTTGTACATGAGTGTTCATAGCAGCACTAAAACATCCTAAATATGTAACCAAATAAAATATCCCTCAACTAATAAAAAGATAAACAAAATGTGGTATAGCTATAAAATGGAATAGCAATCAGCCAGAAAAAGGAATGGAGTTCCGATACATACAACTACATGGATGAAACTTGAAAATGCTATGCCAAGTCAAAGTGACCAGGCACAAAAGGCCACATATTACATGACTTCACTTATATGAAATGTTCAGAATAGGCAAATCCATAGAAACAGAAAGCAGATTAGCGTTCACCAGGAGTGGGGTGGAAGAGGGTTTTGGGACAAATGAAGTTATTCAAGAGTTAGACAGGAGTGATCATTCCACGACTTTGTAAATATACCAAGAACAATGGAATTGTACAGATTGAAAGGGTGAACTCTACAATATTTCTATTAACTTCAATAAAGCTATTCTTTTTTAACTTGTTTAAATCAATGTTGATACATATTGGAGAATTCACTATAGTTAAAATCAATACATTTTGGAAAAAAAAAAAACTATTTATTGAGCTTTGCTGTGGACACAGTCCTGTTTTGCAACCTGTTGTCTGACTGGGATTTTGAATCTTTATTGCTCATTTTTGTCATGCAAAGTCAGCATCATCTCCCCTCATGGAAGGCCTGTGGAATCAAGAATGTTGAAGCTACTCTGGGCCCATGGGAAAGTCAGGCTTTCCTTGGCTTTCATGAGTGTGTATTAATTCCTCACTTACAGCTGAATCCACCCTCTTGTATACCAGCAGACTTGTCCAGCAGTCAATGGATAACAAATGTGTTGGAAGCCATGTAACGAAGATTAGTTCAACCATTGAAAATTAAGTGCATTTTCAATGCATTTTTCGAGTAGAAAGTGGGTGAATGCGTGGTCCAACAACACTTCAAAAAAAAAAGGATCACAGAAATGAGAGATTATGTCTTTCATCCAACAGATAGTGTTGTTCTCATAGTTCACTTTCTACACAATGTAGAAATGATTTCTGCTTGCTGTCACAGCAAAAAAAAAAAATAATGAGGATCAGGGGACTGCAGTTCTCTTGAGGGAAATGTTCTGGTTAGAATTTCCAAGAGGTAAATAATTTTCTATAAATCTCTTGACAGTGTTTTGCTAAAAAAAAAAAAAAAAAAAAAAAAAAAAAAAAAAACCTCAGTCAAAGGAGATCCAGCTAATAATTTAACCAACATAAAATCCAAGACATTTAAGTAGAGAAGTCACAATCTACAAAGAGCCTCCAAGGGCAGAAGGTCTCACAGATAATTAATAGAGTCAGTGTGTCAATTCCATTCCAAAGCAAAGATCCAGGGAGCCATCACCACAAGCCCAGAAGATGCTCTGGAGGAGGCTGTCCTCACCTGCAGGGCCATTCTACCCAAGAAAGGCCAGCCTCCACCAACATTTTGGTGCTGTATTCATGTGAGTTCAAACCGGAAAGCATTTCTAAAGTCAGGTCAGTTCACAAGAGGAGCAAAGACATAGTTTAGAAATCACAAAAGTTTCAGAACTTTATCAAAAATCATATTTAGGTTGTCTCTTTTCCTTATCTTTTTTCCTTACTTCATCCTCTGCTCACAGAGTTCATATGATAAGTGTATCAAGTCTAAATGAGCCTCTCTCCAGATTTGGGAACTTTCTTCTTTGAACATTTTAGCACTTATCTTTTATTTTCTCTATTTAGGGGAGAAAGGAAAGCAGCATAAATCATGCAACAGACTCAGTATTACAGAGCAAACACAGAACGAGTTCCCTAACCCTTCTTCCCCCAGGGATGAGTACACTGGGTGAACGTAATTGAAGTTTGGAAGGCCTTCCGTTTCAAGTACCTTTCCTTTAAAAAAAAAAAAGAAAAAGAAAAACTTCTTCTTTTGTATTGTGGTACAGCCGATTAACAATGTTGTGATAGTTTCAGATGAACAGTAAAGGGATTCAGCCATACATATACCTGTATCCATTCTTCCCCAAACTCCCCTCCCATTTAGACTGCTATATAATATTGAGCAGAGTTCCATATACTATACAGTAGGTCCATGTTGGTTATCCATTTTAAATATAGGAATGTGTACATGTCCATCCCAAACTCCCTAACTATCCCTTCTTCCATCATTCCCACCAGCAACCGTAAGTTCATTCTCTAAGTCTGTCTCTTTCTGTTGTGTAAGTTCATTTCTATCATTTCTTTTTAGATTCCACATATAAGAGATGTCGTACGATATTTCTCCTTAAAGCACCTTTTCTTAAGCAAGATTTTTTTAATGCGCGGGACAAAGACACTGACGGATAATCAGAGCGATAAAATATGGATTCTGCCTCCCGACTGAATCCAAACGCTGTTCACTGTCCTTGCTTTACCTCTCTGCTCATGCTGCCTCACAGCCTGAAAGGGCTGTGATCTGAGTCTTGTCCAAAAGATTAGCAAGGTTAAAAGACCCAGTGACGGGTCCTTCCACATCCTTCAGTCCTAGTGATTTGTATCATCTCTTGACAGGAAGAGTCCCAACCCAAAATGTCCCACACAAAACCCCAGTTCGTTGTAGACATGCCAGAAAGAGGCCAATCCTTTGAGATAATCTGATTTCTTTCAAAGTGAAAGAGACATTGCTAGCAAAGGGCTCAAAGTGATTGAGCCTCTGGGTGAAGGGGAGCCAAGACAACAGTTTATCCTATGACTTCCTACCTGACCTAGTAGGAAGGTCTCATTTCTCCCTGACTTTGCTTTTTCATTGCCACCTTCTTACATTCCATGCCCAGCAGCCTCTCCCTTGAATGCCACGCCAAAAATACTTTTTATATAAAATGTAGATGTGTTCTGTTTACCTCCTAGACTCTGGTCATCAGACAAAAGTATTCTCCCATCACATCTCTGTGTTGTATTTCCCTTGCCTGACTGCATCATTCATCTTAGCAGACTACAGAAGAACATGGGAAAGACTAGCAACACATCCCTGGACACTGTGGTGACAGATTTCATTCTCCTGGGCTTATCTCACCCCTCGAGGCTAAGGATTCTCCTCTTCTTGCTCTTCTTCATCATTTACATCCTGACTCAGCTGGGCAACCTCCTCATTTTGCTCACTGTGTGGGCTGACCCAAAGCTCCACACTCGCCCCATGTACATTCTCCTGGGCGTGCTCTCATTCCTGGACATGTGGCTCTCCTCTGTCATCGTTCCTCGGATTATTCTAAACTTTACTCCCGCCAGCAAGAGAATCCCGTTTGGCGGCTGTGTGGCTCAACTGTATTTTTTTCATTTCCTGGGCAGCACTCAGTGCTTCCTCTACACCTTGATGGCCTATGACAGGTACCTGGCAATATGCCAGCCCCTGCGCTACCCCACGCTCATGAATGGGAGGTTGTGCACCATCCTTGTGGCTGGAACTTGGGTGGCTGGCTCTGTTCATGGGTCCATCCAGGCCACCCTGACATTCTGCCTGCCCTACTGTGGGCCCAACCAGGTGGATTATTTTTTCTGTGACATCCCTGCAGTATTGAGACTGGCCTGTGCAGACACAACTGTCAATGAGCTTGTGACTTTTGTGGACATTGGGGTAGTGGCCGCCAGTTGCTTCATGTTAATTCTGCTCTCCTATGCCAACATAGTCCATGCCATCCTGCAGATTCACACTGCTGATGGGCGGCGCCGAGCCTTCTCCACCTGTGGCTCCCACCTAACCGTGGTCACAGTCTACTATGTCCCCTGTATTTTCATCTACCTTCGGGCTGGCTCCAAGAGTCCCCTGGATGGGGCAGTGGCTGTGTTTTACACTGTTGTCACTCCATTACTGAACCCCCTCGTCTACACACTGAGGAACCAGGAAGTGAAGTCCGCTCTGAAGAGACTAGCCTCAGGTAGAGGGGCTGGGAGTGAAAATAAGTAACTAGAGGCTCAGGGACTACCTACATCATCATTGCTACAGCTCTTTTCAGCAATTGCTGCATGTGGCAGATATTCAAAAGTAGTTTTGGTTTATGCTGAATAGAGTGTAATTCTATTAGGAAGAAGCTTCTAATGCTATGCTGCATACATGCTCAGTTGTGTCTGACTCTTTGTGACTCAATGTACCATAGCCTATCAGGCTCCTCCATCAATGGGATTCTCCCCGCAAGAATACTGGAGTGAGTTGCCATTTCCTCCTTCAGGGGATCTTCTCAGTCCAGGCATGGAACCCACATCTCCTGCATTGGCAGGTGTATTCTTTACCACTGAGGCACCTGGGAAGTCCTGCTAGTGCTGTATTTAATCTCATTAAATTATCCGTCACTTTTTTGCACTTTTCTGGGGAAAAGCACAGTCTACAAACAAAGGTTGAATACGAGGAATAAATGCTCTATGTAGAAAGGGGGATTACACAAGCCAAATTTGAGAAAACCCAGCATAATGCTGCCCATCTACTCTTCATCCCCTTTCTTCATTCCTGGTTTCCCAAGCCTCTGGGCATTGAGGATTGTTTTGCTCATCTCAAGGCAAATCCATCCATCCAAGCACTTGGTGCAATCTCTGCACAGACTGTCTCCTTCCTTCCAGCCCCTCTTCACCATACGGCAATTCACTTAATTCTGTTTGCTCTGCTTCAGGAATATCTCTCTGCCTTCCTAAGTGGTCTCTCTCCTTATCATCCTCATCTTCATTCACACCACTAGAATAAGTTCTACTTTCTGAAACGTAGAACTAAATACGTCATTTCTTTCCTTGTAAACATTCACTAGCTCTCTAACATATATAAATAAAGCCAGACCTCAGCTTGGAATTTAGTCCCCTGCAGTCTGATCCCAATATACCTCATCTCCCAAGGTCCCTCCACCTCCCCTTTCTCTCCTACTCCCATTAATTTCCCTGCTGCTGCTGCTAAGTCGCTTCAGTCGTGTCCGACTCTGTGCGACCCCATAGACGGCAGCCCACCAGGCTCCCCCGTCCCTGGGATTCTCCAGGCAAGAACACTGGAGTGGGTTGCCATTCCCTTCTCCAATGCATGAAAGTGAAAAGTAAAAGTGAAGTCGCTCAGTCGTGTCCGACCCTCAGCGACCCTATGGACTACAGCCTTCCAGGCTCCTCCGTCCATGGGATTCTCCAGGCAGGAGTACTGGAGTGGGGTGCCATTGCCTTCTCCTTAATTTCCCTGCTACTCCTTAAACATTCCCTATCCAGTTAGCCCTCCACATCCAAAGTTGATTGAATCTGAAAATGTGAAACCTGTGGCTATGGATGCCATCATATTCAGAGTACTACACCATCTTATATAGGGACTTGAGCATCAGGGGATTTGGTATAGGGGGACTCCTGGAACCAACCCCCTGCGGGTACTGGGGATGACTGTACTTTCCTGTTTCTGAGCTTTTACTTATTCCTGTGTGAGAAATACCTTTCTTCCCTCTCCACATTGATAAACTGATGTCTTATGCTTCCTACAAGACATAGGAGGATGGGGAGGACCTTTATTTCTACAGGAAGCTTTCTCTGATTTTCCCAGTGAAAACTTATATCCTCCTTGTATACAAGGACTTGTATTCCCATAGTCCTTTGTATTTTATAATAGCACTTATCAGGTTCCTCTGTCCATGGCATTTTCCAGGCAAGAATACTGGAGTGCGTAGCCATTCCCTTCTCCAGGAAATCTTCCCAACCCAGGGATCGAATCCGGGTCTCCTGCACTGCAGGCAGATTCTTCGAGCCAGCAGGGAAGCCTGAAACAATTATCACAGGCTGGTGTGTGTTGTATTCAAATTGGAGTCCTTGGAGAAGATAAAGGGCATTTCACTAGTGTTTGTGCCACAGCCCCCTTTTCCCTAATATCTACTAACTGGCACTGTGGTAGAGATAGCTACCTGCCCACCAGAATCCAGTCTCTCCTTCTTCCCTAGCCAGATAACTGTAGATGGAGCAGGGCTTCCAAGTATGGTCATATTTCAGAGTTCTCCCAAACTGAGTAAGAGAAGAGTTTATGTGTATGTATAATCCTTCCAGGTCTGGCCCTCAAACGTGGCACAGGAACTTTTCCATGATTTTTCCTACTCTGAGCTGAAACTGGCATACAACAGGGACGCAGCTTCATCAGCAGAACCTTGTAACCAAGTGGAAATGAATCACCTGCCAGCTTGGAGCGTTCACTTAAGAATTTTAAGTGAAAGGAAAATAGACCTCTAACTTCTTTAATCCACTGATTTCTTACTGAGTTACTTTGTTAGCAGTTTCATCTCATCCTAATTAATACTTTATTCAATCAATAATTTTTAACTGAAAATTAAAACAGCACTGGGAAAGTCTTTTGAACTTCATTCAAATTATCCAAAGCACCCAGAAAACTTTTTGGCCAATTACTATAATGCCCAATAGCCATAGATCTGGAGTCCACCTGTTCCATCATTCAGTGGGCCAGTCAGTTAATCAAGCAATGTCCTTCTGACCAGGTCAGGGTGATACAAATGACCTTGATTTATCCTTTATGATCTGTCCTGCTCTTATCTGGAGAAACAAGAAATACAGGGCAGTATATGAGCAGGTGTCAATAACTCCTTCCAGAAAATGAAGGACCAAGTAAATATGTTCTTTCATTTGCTGACAGTTTTTTCACCCATTTAGATGTGTGAGGTCATAGTAAGCCAATTTGAGGGGAGATTTTTTATTTTACTTCAGTGAGGTACATATTGTATAAACATTACCATCTTAATAATTTTTAAGTGTATGGTTCAGTGGTATGAAATACATTCACATCATTGGGCAACCATCATGACCACCCGTGTCCGTAACTCCTTTCACTCTATAAAATGGAAACTCAACACCCATCAAACAATAACTTCTATTCTCCCCTTCCACAAGTCCCTGGCGATCATCTTTACACATTCTGTCTCTATGATTTTGACTTTCCTAAATACCTCATACAGTGTTTGTCTTTTTGTGATTGGCTTATTTCATTTAGTATAATGTCTTCCAGGTTCATCCATGCTGTGGCATATTGTGGAACTTTCTTCAATTTTAAGGCAAAATAACATTCTGTTGTGTGTATAGGCCATATTTGTATTTCCGTTGATGGACTCTGAAATTGTTTCCACACTGTAGCTATTGTGTATAATGCTACTCTGAATATGGGTCCTCAAATATCTCTTTGAGACTCTGCTCTCAGTTCTTTGGGGTATACGCCAGGAGTGAAATTGATGGATCATATGGTTATTGTATTTTTTGTTTCTTGAGGAATCACCATGCTTTTTTCCACAAGGGTTGTACTATTTTTCGTTTCCACCTAACACTACACAAGAGGTCCTATTTCTCCACATCCAGACCAGCACCTGCTGTTCTCTGTTTTTCTGATAGTAGCCATCCTCATGAATGTGAAGTGATAGCTCGCTGTAGTTTGGGTTTTCATTTCTCTAATAGTGATGCTTAGCATATTTTCATGTGCTTTTTGGCCATTTGTATATCCTCTTTAGAGAATATTCTGTGTATCTCTGTTAGATTTAGTTGGTTTAGTGTGCTGAGTCCTCCATTTCCTTATCTTCTCTCTGGCTGTTCTATACAAGTGGATTAAACTGTCAAGTCAAAGTCAGAAATTGACAGAATAGATTAAACACATTATGAAACGATATGCTATGGGCAAGAGACTCAGTTGAGAGACAAAGACACAAACAAGTTGAAGGTGAAAGGGTGGCAAAAGATGCCAGAGACAAGGAAGACATCACATAGCAATAAAAGTTTCAGTACAGCAAGAACATATAACAGTTATAAACATTTACATGCCTAATAACAGATCATCAAAATATATGAAGCAAACCTAACAAAGCTGAAGGGAGAGATACACTGTTCTACAATGATAGGTGGAGTCTCCAAGACCCCACTCATGATAATGGATAGAACAGCCAGTTAATAAAATAAATAAGTCATGGGGATGAAAAGCACAGAATAGGGAATATAAACAATAAATATTGTAATAATTTTAAAAGATGACAGATAGAAAATAGACAACATGGTAATTGCCTCCTAATTTATATAAATATTGAATAACTTTGAAACTAATGTAACATTATATGTCAATTATACATAAATTTTCTAAAAAATCACTGCCCAGAGAGTATGACAAAGTATTAGAGATAACAACTAGATTGGATGACTTCTCATGTTCCTCTAACCCTGAGATTCTGTGCTTCTTCTATGTGGTTTTATCTGAGCACCTTAGTGTTTATGAAGTATGAGTTCATAAAATGTGAATGTACCACTATGAAAACATTTTTGACCTGTAACAACTACATTGGTTTTTCCTTCCTTTTTTCAAATTTGTTTTTGGAAGAGAAAAGAAATCACAGATGTGAGGTTATCAACAAGCCCTGTTAAGCCCCATTGCCTTTGTTCCACCTGATGTTACAAAGCTGGAAAAAGCTTTTAAAAACAAAAACAGGAAAAAGCTAGAAACTAAGGGAGTTCCCCAGGAAACAAACCATAGATACTGGTTTTGTCTTATCACAGGGGTGCTATTACAATATTCCCTAAGCCAGAGGTCTCACACAGATTAATTAACCCCGGGGAAAATAAAAGAAGTAACAGACACAAGAGACCAACTTCAGCAGTTACCTTCAGCGGGAGCAACAACTCTTCCCCAAGTTTGTATGGAGACTGGAAGAGGATGTCTACATATTACCAGGCAAATAATAAATCAAGTTCAATAGTTTGGTCCTTCATTTTGATCCAGCCAGAACTAACTAATTGGGTCTTCCACCATAAGCTCTTCACAATAACTTCTGCTGAACCTTGGATCCAAAGCCATTGAAATCTCTCTCGAAACAGATTTATATCTCTTCTTCCGGGTTGAAAAAGAATTTTTTGTAGATGCTGACACCTCCAGGTAAAGGTGATTCTCTCTCCGCCAAATAGCACCTGCCCTAGTCCTATCCAATTTCCCAGAGTTAAATGTCACCTACAAGACTTGATCACTGAAGTGCTAAAAAAAAGAGGAAGCTATTTCCAAATATAAATGACTGCGAAGTAAGTTTCAGATATAGATAAATCCTTGGTCCAAACACTGTGTAAGGGGTTTCTCCATCTATGTCACTTTACTTCTTATTGTCTTTCCTTGCTTCATTAGTCAGTATTCTTCTCTTTCATCTCTCTTTTCTCTTTTAGAAATTTTCTTTACTGCCTGTTATGTCTTAACTGTGGGATTTCCAGGTGGCTCAGTGGTACAGAATCCGCCTGCCAGTGCAGAAGACACAGATTTGATCCCTGAGTCAGGAAGCTCCCCTGGAGAAGGGAATGGCAACCTATTCCAGTATTCTTGCCTGGAAAATCCCATGGACAGAGGAGCCTGGCAGGCTTCAGCCTCAACCCATGGTGTCCAAAGAGTCAAACATGACTTAGTGACTAAACATGCCTGCACACACACACACACATAAGTCTAACTATACAGTTACCACATAAGCCTTTTTATATCAGGATAAGTCTCCCCAAGCCTCTATTAGCTATGTCTTTCTCCAAAGCTACCCTTCAGAAGCTCATTCACTGCCTACACTCAGTGCCAACCAGAGAAGGTAAGAGCATCTTGGAGTTCTCTGGTGGTTCCATCTTTGCCCCTTGCTCTTCAGTCCTTGTCAAGTCCCTTCTCCCACCTGTAAGATAGATACTTTACCTAAAATTTGAAGACTGAAAGATGGATGTTGAATAAAACTATAATCTGATTTCTGTGATAGTGACTATTTTAAACAGACATTTTAAATTCATTGCTCATACAAGTGTTATATTTTAGTTTCATTTCTCAGACAATAATTCAAATTTTCTCATCTCATTGAATATATGTATATATTCATTCCAATGTTATTCCTCTTTATATTATTTTCAGTTTTATATGTCTTATTGTAAAATTCAGAAAATGACAATAGATTATATGTTTTCCAAGTATTTGGAATGATTTTTATAGACTAAAAAATTTCCTTGAGTTGATTTTCAAAAAATGATGGATTTTTGAATGGTCATTTCTTTGTGGCCATTTGAGACATGGTGACTGGACTTAAATATGTAATTTGGGACCAGAATTAAGAAAAATTCATTTATTGAAATGGGGTCAAGCTTGTGCCTTTGCCTAATTTAAAAAGAAGTCTACCCTCTGGGCAAATCAGCCACTAACAATTTTTTAAATGACTGATATTATAGATTTATAGTCAGTTTGTGGTCCCTAATGATTCCTATACTTTTTTCAAACATGTTTTTACTAGATGACCCTCTGCATTTTAACCAGGCCACAATTCAAAAATACATTGCATCAATATCTTCACGGTTTAGATCTCTATGAAATGAAAATATTGCCAACCCCCACAGGGAATGGTCTACTTTTTAAAGAATTGCTCAGTGTAATAGAATGCCAGACAATGAAAGAAGATGGACAAGAAGATGGATTCACAGATTCGGGTTAACAAAATTTGACTTGTTTAGTTTTAGAACTTGCACTTAATTCTACTACATCTAGTTTTAGAAACAGAGCAGTAACACCAGGTTAGAATCTTTGATAGAATGAACCTTCAAACTCTTAAAACTGTTATTTAGATCACAGACAAGTCTCTGGCTTCAGGACACTGAGGGTTGATGTTACAAATGAATTTTTTAAACTCTTGATGATTTAGCAATCTTAAATAACATGATTTACTAAAATATTTTGGCTTATTTGTGGGAAGAAATGTAAAGTAAAATGTAGAAATGAGTACTAGACTGAAAAGTATAAAATTTGCTTGGAGTACTTAGCACTATCCAACTATGGGGATCCTTTGTCATTTAACACCTCAAAGCATCATGAGGACACCACAGAGATATAAAATACCATCACTATTCTGAGTTCATACCACCCTAATCCTCTGAGGTTTCATCAGTGCTATGTTTTTTCTGTTTGCACTGTATTCATCTCTCTGTCTCTTTCTCTGTCTCTGTCTCTCTGGCTCTCTCCCCTTTCTCTCTCTCTCCCCTTTCCCTCTCTTTCTCAATCTCTCTTTCTCCTACCCTTCCCCACCTTTTTCTCTCTCCCATCCTTCATCTCTCTCTTTCTCTCCAATTCTATTATTGAAAGACTTTAGGCATCTTGGACCCCCATCTGGGATATTAATGAATCAGAATAAGTAGAGGGGTATTCACCCAATGGACACCAAGTTCATGCTTGGAGACCTATGATAATTGGCAGTGGCACAAGGAAGAAGGTCATGACATACCAGAGGCAAAAGGAAGCTTTCCTATTAATCTTTGTGACTAAATGCAAAAGAAAAAGTGTTAAAGAATCAAAGAGCAAAGCTTAGTTGCAACTGGAATGAAATCACATTTATTACAAACAAGGCTACATCCCTTCGCCTCATCCCTCCCATTGAAATGGCCCTAAAATCTAAGAGTAAGATTAGGAAATATGATTCTTTCTAGTTCAGTTAAACAAGAATCATCACAGTATGTGTGGACTGGAATTCCCTATCTACAGGAAATCCCCAAAGAAATAACAATTCCTAGAGAATAATTCAGAGAAAAGATAATGGTCCCTAATGCAAACAGGAAAATGATATAGAAAACAAAGGAGGAAAAAATGACTAGGGAACTCTAAGTTAGGAAAATGTGTTGAAAAGAAGGGAGCCATTGGAAATAATAAAGGCAATCTAAAAGAGATACAGACTCAGGAAGAGAATAATTAGAGTAAAACTTTCTTGATATATCTTCACTACTGCCCAGAAGAAAAAAAAAACTGTTGTGTCTGAAGAAAAGATTAAAGCATTCCCTTAAGTAAAGGGACTATGTAATTTACTAAGTGTAATTCAGGGACACCTATTGCAGGATAAGTGTGCTCCATCAAATTCTTCTTGCTCTGATTCAAAACTTAGAAATATACTGTACATTTGATTCCTAACTTGGTTTCCAGAGGCCTTGGTATTAGTAAGTAGTTACTCTGATTGGTAAGTAAACCATTTCAGTCATGGGAGTGAGATCTCCTGTTATAAACTAACAAACTTATTATTTGATTTACAAGTCATTCTCTCAAGCATTTGAATAGCATCAACTGATTTCCCAATGCCTGATTCCTCTCAGAAGACCTGACCAAATCAGGTTTCTAAATCTGGAGAGTTTAACATCAAAATGTTGATGTCATATGCCAGGAAACTATAATATCCCATGACAACCAGACCAGAGCAGCTGCCCAAGCTTATTCAAACCAAGACTACCGTTGGGCACAGTCGTGAATTTTTCAAGGATGTCACTAGTAACTTAAACTTTCTGCACTTTCTGAAGTTGGGAATTAGGAAGAGGGGGCATACTTGTAACCTTGGCATCTAGAAGAGTTCTGTGGTTGACTTTTTGAAGTTCAACCTCACTGCTTTCCTGCAACTAAAATATTTAAAAAGTCACAACTGCTATTCCAGTCACTTGGAAAAAATGGGGTAGAAGGATTTCCTGCTTCTTTTCTTAAATTCTATAAAGGAAGGTTAAATAATGAGGGTTAACCTTTGATAGAGCATAGATATGACAGGTTTAGGTCAAACATTCATTGAAAAGATTTTTGAGTATAGCTACCCATTATTTGTCATTGTCAGAATTGGATCTTGAGTTTCACTCCCCATCTTAGTAGCTTCAGTAGGGAAATGAAAACACAGAGGAGCAATCAAACATGCTCAAAACCAAGAGGCAAACTGATGACCCAGATGCATTATAATACTGTATTCACTTTCAGGGTTTTCTTTCAGCAGCAGGACTCTCTGTCCATGATGTCTTATTCAAGGGTTGCCACTTCTGAGCTCTTTGTATTCACAGGAACTGGAGCACAGGTGTGAAGGTCAGGGGACTGTTAATCAGAGAGTTCCTGACAATCCCTGTTAATCAAACTCCCTTTCTATTGCTCCAGATAAAAATCAACCAACTCATTTCCATTTCTTTCTTTTTTTTTTTTTTTTTTGGTTACCCCATGAGGCATGCAGGATCCTAATTCCTCGACCAGGGATTGAACCCATGCCCCCTGCATTGGGAATGCAATATTAACCACTGGACTGTCAGAAAAGTCCCTCACTTAAATTTGTTTGACACCTAACCTCAACCCATGAGTTTAGATTACAAGAGAATCATACAACTATGGAGAGGTTTTCTTTTAATTTTTTAAAATTTTTTAATTAGAGGGCATCACCAACTCAATGAACATGGGTTTGGGTGGACTCTGGGAGTTGATGACGGACAGGGAGGCCTGGTGTGCTGTGGTTCATAGGGTCTCAAAGAGTCGGACAAGACTGAGTAACCGAATTGAACTGAACCGAGAGGATAATTGCTTTACAATGTTGTATTGGTTTCTGCCATACAACAGCAGGAATCAGTCTTAAATATACATATGTCCCCTCCCTCTTGAAACTCCTTCCCACCCCCTACCCCATCCCACCCCTCTAGGTTGAGATCCCTGTGTTATACAGCAACTTCCCACTGGCTGTCTATTTCACATATGGTAATGTGTAAGTTTCAGTGCTCCTCTCTCAATTCGTCCCACCCTTTCCTTCCCCTGCTGTGTCCACAAATCTGTCCTCAAATTCTGTGTTTCTATTCCTGCCCTGCAAACTAAAACTTATTAATCCAACCCTTTTCTTCAGGTGGGGAAATGCCAATCAAGGGGTTGGACTGAAAACTTGAAATAACTCTTCCACAATGAGGATCATTTTCTCTGTTCTAGCCATTGTGCTCTCAGCCTGCTCCTCTCATTCTTGCTTGTCATCCTCACTTCTTCTTTAATCTGATGTCTCACTACAGCCATGCCTCTTGTTTCCTGCTCTCTTCTCTTCCTTTACCACATGCCAAAGCAAAATAATAATATACAAGGAGACTGAAATACATAGGGCCAAGAACCAACCACACCTTTTCTCATATGCTTACAGCCTCATAAGCGTTCTTTTCCTTTAATTGAAAACAACTTAGAGAGTAGACTTGTGTAATACCCAGCACTGTCACACTCAACTAGCCATTTAATCAATCTATTCTATTGTCTCTCCTACAAAGGGAAGAGACATTTCCTGTTTGCATACTCCCCAGTCTATGTAAGTTTATGTCCTGGAAGAGATAAGAATGAACCCGCGGCTTCTGGAAGTTTCTCAACTGGCAGACCATCTAACAAAACAAATATCCTTTCCCACATGTGTTGTTTTCAGTTAACCCTTAATCTTTGACCTAAGTGTTCCAGATGCAAGCACCTACAAGCAAACTCTTTCTGTAAAGATCCAGAGAGTAAATACTTTAGGCTTTGCAGTCCAAACACATCTACTCAACTCTGTCATCATAGCACCAAAGCAGCTACAGACAATACGTAAGTAAATGAGCATGGCTGTGCTCCAAAGACACTATTTACAAAACAGGCCAACCAGTGCCGTAGAACTTCTCCCTATTTGTCATCTCTCCACATGAGAGAAACTTCTCTGCCACTGTGCTGCATTTCTATCATTTCTTTCTCTTATTCCTCCTCACTTCTCTCTTAGTTCCATGATAACTCCTGTTTTGTCCATTCTCTAGGTAACATCTCTGCAGAGGATGGAAAGGATCAATAGCACATTGTTGACTGAGTTCATTCTGACAGGAATTCCCTACCCACCTCAGCTAAGAACGTTTCTCTTTGGGTTCTTCCTGCTGATCTACATCCTGACTCAGCTGGGAAACCTTCTCATTCTAATCACTGTCTGTGTAGACCCACAGCTCCATGCCCGTCCCATGTACATCTTCCTTGGTATTCTCTCCATCATTGACATGGGCATCCCCTCTATCGTTGTCCCTCGCCTCATGATGAACTTCACTTTAGGCTTCAAACCTATCCCATATGGTGGCTGTGTCGCTCAACTCTATTTCTATCACTTTCTGGGCTCCACCCAGTGCTTCCTCTACACCTTGATGGCCTACGATCGGTATCTGGCAATATGCCGGCCCCTGCACTACCCCATGCTCATGAATGCTAAGCTGAGTACCTTGCTTGTGGCTGGAGCTTGGGCGGCAGGATCCATGCATGGGGCTCTCCAGGCCATCCTAACCTTCCATCTGCCCTACTGTGGGCCCAACCAGGTAGATTACTTCTTCTGTGACATCCCTGCAGTTCTGAGACTGGCCTGTGCTGATACATCAGTCAATGAGCTTGTGACCTTTGTGGACATTGGGGTGGTAGTTGCCAGTTGCTTCTCACTGATCCTCCTCTCCTACATACAGATTATTCAAGCCATCCTGAGAATCCGCACAGCTGATGGGCGGCGCCGCGCCTTTTCAACCTGTGGAGCCCATGTAACCATGGTAACTGTGTACTATGTGCCGTGTGCCTTCATCTACCTGAGGCCTGAAACCAACAGCCCCCTGGATGGGGCAGCTGCCCTCTTCCCCACAGCCATCACTCCTTTCCTCAACCCCCTCATCTACACTCTGCGGAACCAAGAGGTGAAGCTGGCCCTGAAGAGAATGATAGGCGGCACAGGGACTAAGAGTGAGGTTTGAAAGGATCGGTCCCCCACTGGAGGACCCTTCACATTTACAATTTATTCTAATGTTTAGATTTCAGTGAGTTTTTTTTTCCTTTTTCTCTTGTATGTAGCCATATAACACCAGTACAACAGGATTAAATACAGTTAAAAGTAAAATACTTTGTAGCAGTTCCTCAGTGTCTTTCTTTCAGATAAACAACCTTCAGCTGCTCCAAGAGTGGGGAGTGAGGCTAAGGCTATTAGAAGGTAGCCTGGCACATTCAGACATCCAGAGGATTGGCATACCGAAAGCATCCAATGGGCCTTTTGACCCATAAGCACACTGCTTACCCCCTCACAAGATGAATCATAGTTCTTTTGTTAGGAGAATGTTCTTCAGTTCTGTTCCACCTGTATATATATCTTAGGAGCTAGTGCTAGGGAAAAAACTATAGGGATTTCGTGGTGGTCTGGTAGTTAAACAGGGGCTGTGGGTTCCATCCCTGGTCAGGGAACTAAGATCCCACACATGGACACCAAAAAATAAAAAGAAGCTATAGATTCCGAGCCTTGTGCATCTTTACAGGCCTGACTTTGAGGACATCCTGACGCCCCTATGGGATGTGAAGAGGAACTAAACTATTTAGCCCTCCTTGCTTGCTGAAGAAATAAACCTTCTCTTAAACTGGTACTTTCATAATCCAAATCAAA
Source organism: Bos taurus (assembly GCF_002263795.3). Taxonomy (NCBI): domain Eukaryota; kingdom Metazoa; phylum Chordata; class Mammalia; order Artiodactyla; family Bovidae; genus Bos; species Bos taurus. Next base: position 25,600,199 of record NC_037337.1, read on the forward strand.
GTAAAAATCCAAAAAAGAGAATACAATTAAGTCTGTCTAAATGACTCAATAATTCAGTTCAGTTCAGTCGCTCAGTCGTGTCCGACTCTTTGCGACCCCATGAATCGCAGCACGCCAGGCCTCCCTGTCTATCACCAACTCCCAGAGTTCACCCAAAGTCATGTGCATCGAGTTGGTGATGCCATCCAGCCATCTCATCCTCTGTCATCCCCTTCTCCTCCTGCTCCTAATCCCTCCCAGCATCAGAGTCTTTTCCAATGAGTTAACTATTCGCATGAGGTGGAGAAAGTATTGGAGTTTCAGCTTCAGCATCGTTCCTTCCAAAGAAATCCCAGGGCTGATCTCCTTCAGAATGGACTGGTTGGATCTCCTTGCAGTCCAAGGGATTCTCAAGAGTCTTCTCCAACACCACAGTTCAAAAGCATCAATTCGGCGCTCAGCTTTCTTCACAGTCCAACTCTCACATCCATGCATGACCACAAGAAAAACCATAGCCTTGACTAGATGGACTTTGTTGGCAAAGTAATGTCTCTGCTTTTGAATATGCTATCTAGGTTGGTCATAACTTTTCTTCCAAGGAGTAAGCGTCTTTTAATTTCATGGCTGCAGTCACCATCTGCAGTGATTTTGGAGCCCAGAAAAATAGTCTGACACTGTTTCCACTGTTTCCCCACCTATTTCCCATGAAGTCATGGGACCAGATGCCATGATCTTCGTTTTCTGAATGTTGAGCTTTAAGTCAACTTTTTCACTCTCCTCTTTCACTTTCATCAAGAGGCTTTTTAGTTCCTCTTCACTTTCTGCCATAAGGGTGGTGTCATCTGCATATCTGAGGTTATTGATATTTCTCCCGGCAATCTTGATTCCAGTTGTGCTTCCTCCAGCCCAACGTTTCTCATGATGTACTCTGCATAGAAGTTAAATAAACAGGGTGACAATATACAGCCTTGATGTACTCCTTTTCCTATTTGGAACCAGTCTGTTGTTCCATGTCCAGTTCTAACTGTTGCTTCCTGACCTGCATATAGGTTTCTCAAGAGGCAGGTCAAGTGGTCTCGTATTGCCATCTCTTTCAGAATTTTCCACAGTTTATTGTGATCCACACAGTCAAAGGCTTTGGCATAGTCAATAAAGCAGAAATAGATGTTTTTTCTGGAACTCTCTTGCTTTTTCAATGATCCAGCGGATGTTGGCAATTTCATCTCTGGTTCCTCTGCCTTTTCTAATACCAGCTTGAACATCAGGAAGTTCACGGTTCACGTATTGCTGAAGCCTGGCTTGGAGAATTTTGAGCATTACTTTACTAGCGTGTGAGATGAGTGCAATTGTGCGGTAGTTTGAGCATTCTTTGGCATTGCCTTTCTTTGGGATTGGAATGAAAACTGACCTTTTCCAGTCCTGTGGCCACTGCTGAGTTTTCTAAATTTGCTTATTACCCCACACCAAAAAATAAAGCTCAATATGAAATTTCCTTTTAAAAGAAAATAGGACAATTAATTAGGGCAGCAGGATAATTTATCCAAATCAGTATTCCATATCAAAATTAGATTCATGCGGTTGACAAGATTTCATGGAGTTGGCTAGAGCCTAAGCAATGTGGGCAAACTGTGCGCAGTATCTCTGGTTTCAATCACTTAGCATCTCCTTAACTTATTATGCTTCTGCCTTATTGTGCAGCTTTTTATCCATGTGATGAAATCATGCTATCTATCAATATAAAGCAAACTCTCTTGGTCATAGCACAGAGTCAACAGTTTGGCTATGTTAATGTTTATCTCCGGAGGACTCACAAATTCATCTACATCATATAGGAGACAGAACACTAACTGTTATCTATTAGATGAAGCTGATCCACACAATTTCCTAATATTCTGTTCAGAAAACAAATACCTTTGAGGTCAATTCCCTCAAATTAGAATATTATTTGTGAAATATCTTAATCCTTCAAAATAATTAACAAATAAAGTGGTTGAATTGTGCATCACAAAAATAAGCTTAAATCTATAGCTCAGGAACTAAAGAAATTTCCCAAGGCTATTATACCTCTTGTTCCTGTTTTCCCAGGTGCTTACCACAATTGCTATCATAGCTGTTGTCTTAACAATTAACAAAATAACATTAAAGTGATCTGTAAATGTATAACAAAAATACTGATCAACATGAACTAATACTGAAGCAAACATTTGTTTAAAAAGTAGATTGGACACTGTTATGAATTTGTTAAAATAACACTTATTAAGTGGACCACAAAGTGCCAGATAAAAAACCATGGTTCAACAACAGAACACACAGGGCTTGAAATAAAGAAGTTTATTATTACTCACAGGTCCTGGAGACAGTACCCAGCAAGACTCAAGGGGCCATATGGGGAGGGCAAGGCAGAATGCAGATAGGGAACGATACGACCTAGGGCATATGCCTTTATTCAGGTTGGTGTGTAGAGTGTTTGAGGTTCCAGGTTAAGGCCAGGTTAATAAATTCAAACAAACAGGGCAGAGTTTGGGGAAGGCACATATGGTTCTCTTTCATTTAAAGGGCATGTAAGCGGAAAGTGCTAGAGGCAAGACCGATCATTAGGGTGTTGGGGGAGTCATACCAGGAACTTCAATTTGCTTGTGACTCTGAGGGCTCCTATCTAGAGTATGTAGTCATGGGAGGGGCCAAGAGTCAGTTTAAGGTTACTGTAGGCTACTAGGCCATTGTACATTGGACTGTACAATGGGGCAGTCACTTTGTAAAACAGTTTGGCAGTTACTAAAAACATTAAAACTAGAATTACCATACGAGCCAGTGGTCCCATTTCTGGGTATATACCTAAACGAGTTGAAAGTAGGACCTCAAAGATATTTGCACACCCATGTTCATAACAATATTATTCACAATCACCCAAACGTGAAAACAACCCTTGTGTCCCTGAACAGATTTTGTTTGGATAAGCAAAATGTGATACATACACACAGTGGAATATATTCAGCCTTTAAAAAAAAAGGAAATTATGAAACCTGTTACAACATGGATGAATCTTTAAGGCATTATGCTAAGTAAAATAAGCCTGTGACAAGACTCTTATATGAGTCTATATAAATTCCTCTTATATGAGATCCCTAAAGTAGTCAAATTCATGTAGACAGAAGTAGAATGGTGGTTGCCAGGGCCTGAAGGTAGAGGGAATGGAGAGCTAACAGAATTTCAGTTTTGCAAGATGCAAGGAATTCTAGAGACTGGTTGTACAAGGTAAATATACTTAACACTACTGAACTAAACACTTAAAAATGGAAGCTGGTAAATTTTATATGTGTTTTACAATTAAAAATAAAATGTAAAATCTCTTAAGGAAAGGGCAGGAGGGGAGGGGAGGAGGAACACGGATGAGAAAGGCCATGTGTCCATTGAAGCTAGCTGAAGATAGGAATTCATTCTATTTACTCATGTGTGTTTCAGTTCAGTCACTCAGTCATGTCCGACTCTGCGACTCCATGGACTGCAGCACACCAGGCTTCCCTGTCCATCACCAACTCCTGGAGCCTGCTCAAACTCAAGTCCATCAAGTCAGTGATGCCATCCAACAATCTCTTCCTCTGTCATCCCCTTCTCCTCCTGCCTTCAATCTTTCCCAGCATCAGGGTCTTCTCCAATGAGTCAGTTCTTTGCATCAGGTGGCCAAAGTATTGGAGTGTCAGCTTCAGCATCAGTCCTTCCAGTGAATATTCAGGACTGATTTCCTTCAGGATTGACTGTTTGATCTCCTTGCATTCCAAGGGACTCTCAAAAGACTTCTCCAACACCACTGTTCAAAAACATCAGTTCTTCAGCGCTCAGCTTTATTTACAGTCCAACTCTCACATCCATACATGACTACTGAAAAAATCATAACTTTGACTAGACAGACCTTTGTTGGCAAAATAATGTCTCTGCTTTTTAATATGCCATCTAGGTTGGTCATGTGTGTTTAGAAATCCTCATAATAAAAGTTTTTTAAGCCATAGCCCTGAAAATCTCAGGAAGAAGGTTTCCAAACTGAGGGGAAAGCTAGTACAAGCCTCCAGGATAGAAAAGAGTTTGGCATGTTTGAAAGGAAAGCAAATGTTGTTGAACTGTAGTTCCTGGGGGGACAGAGTACATGATTACATAAGGGTCAGCTCATGTAAAGCCTTGGAAACTATGTAGGAAGTCTGGATTTAATTCAATTTTAGCAGCTTAAAACAAAGCCCATTTATTAGCTCATGGTTTTATAGGTCACAAATCCAAGCATAGAAGGACTTGGTTCTCTACTTAGGATGTCACAGGGCTAAAATCAAGGAGTTCCTGAGTGGAGTTCCTGGTTGTCATCCTAGCTCACATGGTTATAGCAGAACTCAGTTCATGGCAATTATAAGACTTGGGTCCCTGTCTCCTTGTTGTCTGTCAGCTAAAGGACATTTTCAGCCTCTAGGGCATTCTCAGCCCCCAGCCTGAATTCCTTGCCACATGGCCCTCTCCATCTTCAAGGCCAGCAATGGAGACTCACCCTCACTTGGAATCCCTCTCATGCTTTGAGTCTTTCTCTCTCTCTCCATGAAGAATGCAGTCCTGATTGCCTGAAGGCTTACCTGATTAAGTCAGGTCCGAAGGGTATAATCTTCCTATTTTAAAATCAACTCATTTGGAGCTTTAATTACATCTGCAAACTCCCTTCACATCAACATCTAGAAGAAATTTTGATTGTTTGATTGAATAACTGGGAGAGAGTATACATACCAGAGGGCAAAAATCCTGGAGGTCATCTTATCCAGGTACTTAAAAGCTTCTCAACTTTCTCAATTTTCATACTGGATAAAATGGGTGATTTGCTAGAAATCATCTGCAAGAGGCATAGTTACCCACCTCCAGCTGTGGCATCTCTGGGGATACTGCAGCACTGGAAGGGCACTGTCCCCAGCCAGTGAAAGTGCAGTGAGGCCACCTAGGGTCAAGCTGCTTCTGCCCAACTCTACTTTAAGCAGCCTCTGCCCCACAGCTCTCATTGGGCTGCCTAAGACTTTCTCAGAACTGCATGGCAGTCTGACGCTCTTCCTACCCAGCCTTGCTTCCTTATCCCTCTAGGTCTGCTATTCTGACTCATAACAGTCAGCTTCCTAGAGAACCTGAATTAAAACACCTGACAATATGGAAAGTTGGAAATAAATAATACCAAGTGGAAACCTCAATGTCATCTTCCCTCTCTTGAATGGTAAAGGTATATTTTCTCACTGGGATGTATATACTAGCTTATTTCTTTCTTGAAAGGAGATCCCAGTGACATCTCCATGACTGCCACACCCAGGATGTGCCCAATTTTGCAATTTTGGAATGTGTTGTGGAGCAATTTACCATCCATTGTTGACATAAACTATGGCTGCAACTATAAGTCTTCTATTGTCCACCTTGGTAAGTAGGCAGAGATCTGTATCTGTTTTGTTCACCACTGAATTTTTAATGGGAAGAAGAATGCTTAGAACATAGCAAATGCTCAATAAGTTTGTCTAATTAGTGAATAAAAATAATTAAATCTTGCCCCTTCATTTTATAAAAGAATACTTATTACCTCTCCCATCCTTCCCTCCATCTCTCTATCTTCACCTCCAAACTTCTGGCATCTGTGTTTTTTAATTGTCAAAGTTGATAATATTTTTATTCCATTCCATAACCACCAGTATATCTTCATTACTCTCTTTATGATAATTCCAAATATATAAAACCACTAAAAACAATTTACCTAAAGAGTATTACATTCAGCTCTGTTCAGTCGCTCAGTTGTGTCTGACTCTTTGCAACCCCATGGACTTCAGCATGCCAGGCCTCCCTGTCCATCATCAACTCCCAGAGTTTACTCAAACTCACATCCATCGAGTCGGTGATGCCATCCAACCATCTCACCCTCTGTCATCCTCTTCTCCTCCCGCCTTCAATCTTTCCCAGCATCAGGGTCTTTTCAAATGAGTCAGTTCTTCACATCCGATGGCCAAAGTATTGGAGTTTCAGCTTCAGCATCAGTCCTTGAAATGAATATTCAGGACTGATTTCCTTTAGGATGGACTGGTTCTATCTCCTTGCTGACCAAGGGATTCTCAAGAGTTCTCCAATACCACTGTTCAAAAACATCAAGTCTTTGGTGCTCAGCTTTCTTTATAGTCGAAATCTCACATCCACACATGACTACTGGAAAAACCATAGCTTTGACTAGACAGACCGTTGTTGGCAATGTAATGTCTCTGCTTTTCAATATGCTGTCTAGGTTGGTCATAGCTTTTCTTCCAAGCAGCAAACGTCTTTTAATTTCATGGCTGCAGTCACCATCTGCAGTGATTTTGGAGCCCCCAAAAATAAAGTCTGTCACTGTTTCCATTGTTTCCCCATCTATTTGCCATGAAGTAATGGGACCAGATGGCCTGCTGCAGGGTTGGGGGCACTGAGTGTAGCAGTGTGTGCTGGGACCTTTTGAAGGAGGTCATCATTATCTTCATTACCTCCACCATAGTTTGGCCCCAGGTTAATAACAGGGAGGGAACACAGCCCCACCCATCAACAGAAAGTTGGACTGAAGATTTACTGAGCATGGCCTCACCCATCAGAATAAGACCCAATTCCCCACTCAGTCAATCTCTCCCATCAGGAATCCTTCTCCATCAGAGGGCAGACAGACTGAAAACCACAGTCCCAGAAAACTAACCAATCTGATCACATGGACCACAGCCTTGTCTAACTCAATGCAACTATGAGCCACGCCGTGTAGGGCCACCCAAACCGTACGGGTCATGGTGGAGAGTTCTGACAAAATGCAGTCCACTGAGAAGGGAATGGCAAACCACTTCAGTATTCTTGCCTTGAGGATCCCATGAACAGTATGAAAAGGATATTACATTATGACTGTGTAAATATTGCTCATATGGCCAGTTAAGAATGCTGGGACTACACATCGTAATTGGTTATCTTTCTTATTCTCTTGCTCATGCCTCTCTCCTTGAGTTTTTACAAATTTTCAGTCATTATATCGTCTAAAGGATTCTCTTTTTGTCCCCAGAGGACCTCTGCCCTCCATTTTGGCCTCACAGTTTAAAGGATCTTAGTACCCCAACCGGGAATTGAACCCATGCCCCCTAAAATGGAGAGTTCTAACCACTGGGAAACCAGGCAATTCCCTCTAGTGACTTTTATATTTTATATACATTATTATATACATTTTTCTACAATTTGCTATCTTCCCTCCACATTATAGGCTTCCCTGGTGGCTCAGATGGTAAAAAATCTGTCTGTAATATAGGATATCCAAATTCAATCCCTGGGTTGGGAAGTCTCCTGGAGAAGGAAATGGCAACCCATTCCAGTATTCTTGCCAGAGAATTCCATGGACAGAGGAGCCTGGCGGGCTACAGTCCATGAGGTCTTGAAGAGTCAGACACGACCGAACAACGAACACTTCACTTCTTTGAGCAACCAACTGTTGAATGACAGCTCTCTTTCCTTTGCTCCACATTATAAAATATAATGTTCATTCCCTCAGGTCAGTACATATGGTTCTAACTCATTCTTTCTGAATAGCTGTACAATATTACTCAGGATGATTTTCATAACTAATTTAATCATTCATCTTTGTGAATATTATAGAGTGTTTTGAGTTTTTGTCACTATGAACAAAGCTGAAATAAATATCTAAATGCATCTAAAAATACCCTTACATATTATTACTTTTAGTACGGACATGTCTTATTTATTTTTGGCTAGACTGGGTCTTCCTCACTGCTCAGGTTTTCCTTTAATAGCAGAGGTAACTCTCTAGTTGTGAGACAAGTGCAATTGTGCAGTAGTTTGAACATTCTTTGGCATTGCCTTTCTTTGGGATTTGAATGAAAACTGACCTTTTCCAGTCCTGTGGCCACTGCTGAATTTTCCAGATTTGCTGGCATATTAAGTGCAGCACTTTCACAGCATCATCTTTTAGGATTTGAAATAGCTCAACTGGAATTTCGTCACCTCCACTAGCTTTGTTCATAGTGATGCTTCTTAAGGCCCACTTGACTTTGCATTCCAGGATGTCTGGCTCTAGGTGAGTGATCATACCATCATGGTTATCTGGGTCATGAAGATCTTTTTTTTTTTTTTTCCTGCTCTCAATATTTATATCAGGCCAAGACTCTCGTCTCTTTTATTTTTTTATTTTTATTTTTTTACATGCGAGCTTCTTTTTTTTTTTTTTTCTTTAATAGAAAATTATTTAATTAGTATACATGTGTTCCCCATCCTGAACCCTCCTCCCTCCTCCCTCCCCACACCATCCCTCTGGGTCGTCCCAGTGCACCAGCCCCGAGCATCCAGCATCGTGCAATGAACCTTGACTGGCATCTCGTTTCATTGTATTAGTTTTGCCAAATATCAAAATGAATCCACCACAGGTATACCTGTGTTCCCCATCCTGAACCCTCCTCCCTCGTCCCTCCCCATACCCTCCCTCTGGGTCGTCCCAGTGCACCAGCCCCAAGCATCCAGTATCGTGCATCGAACCTGGACTGGCGACTCATTTCATACATGATATTATACATGTTTCAATGCCATTCTCCCAAATCTCCCCACCCTCTCCCTCTCCCACAGAGTCCAAAAGACTGTTCTATACATCAGTGTCTCTTTTGCTGTCTCGTACACAGGGTTATTGTTACCATCTTTCTAAATTCCATATATATGCGTTAGTATACTGTATTGGTGTTTTTCTTTCTGGCTTACTTCACTCTGTATAATAGGTTCCAGTTTCATCCATCTCATTAGAACTGATTCAAATGTATTCTTTTTAATGGCTAAGTAATACTCCATTGTGTATATGTACCACAGCTTTCTTATCCATTCATCTGCTGATGGGCATCTAGGTTGCTTCCATGTCCTGGCTATTATAAACAGTGCTGCGATGAACATTGGGGTACACATGTCTCTTTCCCTTCTGGTTTCCTCAGTGTGTATGCCCAGCAGTGGGATTGCTGGATCATAAGGCAGTTCTATTTCCAGTTTTTTAAGGAATCTCCACACTGTTCTCCATAGTTCTTGCCACCTCTTATTAAGATCTTCTGCTTCTGTTAAGTCCATACCATTTCTGTCCTTTATTGAGCCCATCTTTGCATGAAATGTTCCCTTAGTATCTCTGATTTTGTTGAAGAGATCTCTAGTCTTTCCCATTTTCCTCTATTTCTTTGCACTGATCACTGAGGAAGGCTTTCTTATCTCTCCTTGCTATTCTTTGGAACTCTGCATTCAAATGGGTACATCTTTCCTTTTCTCCTTTGCCTTTTGCTTTTCTTCTTTTCTCAGCTATTTGTAAGGCCTCATCATACAACCATTTTGCCTTTTTGCATTTCTTTTCCTTAGGGATGGTCTTGATCCCTGCCTCCTGTACAATGTCACAATGTCCGTCCATAGTTCTTCAGGCACTCTGTCTATCAGATCTAATCCCTTCAATCTATTTCAATCCCTGGGTCGGGAAGACCCCTGGAGAAGGAAATGGCAACCCACTCCAGTACTCTTGCCTGGAGAATCCCATGGACGGAGGAGCCTGGTGTGCTACAGTCCATGGGGTCGCAAAGAGTTGGACACAACTGAGTGACTTCACTTCTTCACTTCACTGTATAATGCAACCCACTCCAGTACTCTTGCCTGGAAAATCCTATGGACAGAGGAGCCTGGTAGGCTACAGTCCATGGGGTCACAAAGAGTCGGACATGACTGAGTGACTTCACTTTCACTTGAATGATCTGATGGTTTTCCCTACTTTCTTCAATTTAAGTTTGAATTTGGCAATAAGGAGTTCATCATCTGAGCCACAGTCAGCTCTCGGTCTTGTTTTTGCTGACTGTATAGAACTTCTCTATCTTTGGCTGCAAAGAATATAATCAATCTGATTTCGGTATTGACCATCTAGTGATGTTCATGTGTAGAATCTTCTCTTGTGTGGTTGGAAGACGGTGTTTGCTATGACCGGTGCATTCTCTTGGCAAAACTGTTAGCCTTTGACTAGCTTCATTTTGTACTCCGAGGCCAAATTTGCCTGTTACTCCAGGTAGCTCTTGACTTCCTACTTTTGCATTCCAGTCCCCTATAATGAAGACGACTTCTTTTTTGGGTGTTAGTTCTATAAGGTCTTGTAGGTCTTCATAGAACTTTTCATGTTCAGCTTCTTCAGATTACTGGTTGGGACATAGACTTGGATTACTGTGATATTGAATGGTTTGCCTTGGACACAAACAAAGATCATTCTGTCATTTTTGAGATTACATCCAAGTACTGCATTTTGGACTCTTTTGTTGACTCTGATGTCTACTCCATTTCTTCTACGGTATTCTTGCCCACAGTAGTAGATATAATGGTCATCTGAGTTAAATTCACTCTAGCAAAGTAATGCTCAAAATTCTCCAAGCCAGCCTTCAACAATACATGAACCATGAAATTCCAGATGTTCAAGCTGGATTTAGAAAAGACAGAGGAATCAGAGACCAAATTACCAATATCCGCTGGATCATGGAAAAAGCAAGAGAGTTCCAGAAAAACATCTACATTTGCTTTATTGACTACGCCAAAGCCTTTAACTGTGTGGATCATAACAAACTGTGAAAAATTCTTAAACAGATGGGAATACCAGACCACCTTACCTGCCTCCTGAGAAATCTGTATGCAGTTCAAGAAGCAACGGTTAGAACCGGACATGGAATAACAGACTGGTTCAAAATCAGGAAAGGAGTCCATCAAGGGTATATATAGTCACCCTGCTTTTTTAAGTTATATGCAAAGTACATCATGCAAAATGCTGGGCTGGATGAAGCACAAGCTGAAGTCAAGACTGCCAGGATATATCGACAATCTCAGATAGGCAGATGACACCACTGGCAGAAAGTGAAGAACTAGAGTCTCTTGATGAAAGTAAAAGAGGAGAGTGAAAAAGTTGACTTAAAACTCAACATTCAGAAAACTAAGATCATGGCATCCAGTCCCATCACTGCATGGCAAATAGATGGGAAAACAATGCAAACAGTGAAAGACTATTTTTTGGGAAGCTCCAAAATCACTGCAGATGGTCACTGCAGCCATGAAATTAAAAGATGCTTGCTCCTTGGAAGAAAAGTTATGACCAACCTAGACAGCATATTAAAAAGCAGAGATGTTACTTTGCCAATAAAGGTCCGTCCAGTCAAAGCTATGGTTTTTCCAGTAGTCATGTATGGATGTGAAAGTTGGATTTTAAAGAAAGTTGAACACTGAAAAATTGATGCTTTTGAAATGTGGTGTTGGAGAAGATTCTTAAGAGTCCCTTGGACTTCAAGGAGATCCAACCAGTCCATCCTAAAGGAAATCAGTCCTGAATAATCACTGGAAGGACTGATGATGCAGGTGAAACTCCAATACTTTGGCCACCTGATGCAAAGAACCAACTCATTGGAAAAGACCCCGATGCTGGGAGGGATTGGGGGCAGGTGGAGAAGGGGACGACAGAGGATGAGATGATTGGATGGCATCACCGATTCAATGGACATGAGTTTGAGTAAGCTCCAGGAGTTGGTGATGGACAGGGAAGCCTGGCATGTTGCAGTCCATGGGGTTGCAGGGAGCACGACTGAGCGACTGAACTGAACTGACTCTCTAGTTGTAGTGCATGGATTCTCACTGCAGTGGCTCCTCTTGGTGCAGAGCATGGGTTCTAGGATGCTCAGGCTTCAGTAGCTGTGGCACATGGGCTCAGTAGTTGCGGTTCCCAGGCTCTAGAGTGAGGGCTCAATAATTTGTGGTACACAGGCTTAGTTGCTCTGTAGTATGTGGGATCTTCCCATACCAGGGATCCAACCCATGTCTCCTGCATTGGCAGGTGGATTATTAGCCACTGTGCCACCAGGAAAATTCAAGGATAGATTTTAAAGTTTGTTTTTTTAATATCAAAAGGGATATATAATTTTTATTTATTTATAAATATCTTTATTAAATGGCCTTTAAATCCATTAGAGAAGAGCTATAATTAATATGTCCAGTCCTTGAAGGGACATTATTATTAAAATAAGTGCACAGAACACTCATATAAGCATCCTTGACACGTATGAGGTTTTGTGAGTTTTTTGTTAAAGTGTCATTTGACATATAACATTTGTAAATTTAAGGTATACAATATGTTGATTTGATACATTTATATATTATGATTGTCATTGTATTGATAATCTGCACCTCTTTCATGTCACATAATTATCCTTTCTTTTTAGTGGTTGAAATAATTAAGATATAGTCTCTTAGCAAGTTTGATAATTATAAAATATTGTTACATAGTTTTAATACTAATAGATACTACTATGCTACTTTCCCAAAAATTTGTACCAAGTCATGTTCCTAATTCATTGTGTTGAATATAATCATATATTATAATATATAAGCCAGTTATACATAATATAATGTGTAAATGTGTAAATGCATGCCCATTTTCACACTTTCATCTACCCACTGCTGGTGTTTAACACTTCTGGGATTTGTTTCTGCACAGGAGGGTTTCCCTCCAAACCCCTCTCTATCACCTACCCCCTTGGATGAGAGGGGACTGGAAATTCAAACACACAGAACCATTCATAGTCGGTGCCCTTGAGAGTTTTATTAAAGCAGCAGGTTTAGGGACAAATGGGCTCAGCAGATTCCTGGGGCATAACTGCCCACAACTCACTCTGACTTTCTCTTCCACCCTAGGGATTGAGGGACCAAGCCCCAGGAAAGAATTTAGCATCAGCTTTCTCTCCCTCTGCAGCCAGGACAAAGCAATTAAACAGGACAAGAACCAAAAGTCCCAAAGGGTGCTGATGACAAGTCCACCTGCCCTCTGCCTCCACCATCACTCTAACACAAATCCACAGGACTGACAGTGAGAGAGCAGGCGTTGGGGCTAGGACTCAGAGAACAGTGGGGGCCCAGACTCTGCAGGAATCCACACCAGCTGGGGTTGAGCAGGACATCACAGAGGGGATGAGATGCGGTGAAGCAGAGCAGCAGACAGCCTTGATGAGAGACTACAGAGGCTATTCATCCAAATGAATTGGACGTTTGCCCACACAGACTATTCTAACATCCATCTGGAAGGTGACACCTTCATAGTAACAGTGTGGGGGCACAGCCTCTGGGTAGAGATTACACTGAGTGACTTTGAAGATGATAAGGTGGCAGTTGTAAACCTCAGACATCTTCCTACATGTCACAGCTGGACCCTCGCAAAGGCCACGAGTGCCGGGTGACACACTGTGGACAAAGGTCTTGTTCTTCTTACAGCTCTGATCAGTGGCCAGCCCTCGAGCCTTCATCATCAAGTCACAGTAATATTTGTGGTTGGCAGAGATCTTTGTTCTGGGCCTGTCAGTTTGGTGATGGAGGAGGTCCTGGGCCTCAGAGAAGGAAGGCTGGTCCATTAGGAGGAACAAGAGGAGAGTCCATGTCAGAAGCATGCTTTCTGTTAGAAAAATGGAGAAAGGAAGCAAAAAGGAGAGTTCTCTCTCTTAGCTCAGAACACCAGATCTTTACATGCTTGAAGTCCACCCCCCACCTCCCAGGATTACAAGTGCTCTCTACTTGTCTCCAATAACACTGCTTTCTTGAACTCCTTCCAGAAAACCTCTGTAGTCTTTCTTCCTTCCAACATCCATCTTCCCTTTCTTCTTTCCAAGTCCTCCTTCCTTCATTTCCTCTCATCCCACAGCCACAGCCCAGTATAGTCTCAATCATCTTCCTTAAGACTATACTCATTAAAGAAGTTGGGCTAGAGGGATCCATCACTCAGAGAGGTGGGCACCTTACACCCCTTAATGGTCTTACATAAGAGAGCAAAACTGAAGCTCAGATGATCCTTGATCTTGACACAAGCAGTAACACTAACTTACGAAGTTCTTTACAATGATGCTCTTCAACTTTTTATGTGCGTCGATTCTCGGCCTTTTGGCTAAGATCAAGTGTAAATTTTTTATGTGCAATTATCTGGGGACCTTGTTATATAGGTTCTGACTCAGTAGATTTGGGATGGAACCTGAGATTTTCATTTCTAACTGGCTGCCAGATGATTTTTATCCGTGGGTCATCCTTTAAATAACAAAGCTTTAGAATTTAGAGTTTACAAAGAACTCTCATATATATTGGTCATCACCCTCTCTGCAAGGTAGGATAGGTATTATAGTGACCCATTTTTAGTAAATGACTTTCAGAACAGTTGAGTGAATTGCCCAACAGTCATACAACATCATGAAGCTGAACACGAATCTTAGAACCTCTAGGGCCAAGGAAAATTCTCTGTTCTGTTCTAATTTAGATTAATCCAGTAGACCACTGCATTACCTACAAATACAAAGCACTTCCATTGAAAACCTACTTCATACCTACATAATAGAAAAGCTTCAACAACTTTGCTTGCTGAACAACCTTGAACACCAACATTGAACTTTGGTTGCTTCAACAACCTTGCTCTCATGCTCATTCTGTCTACTTATAAGAACTTCACTTGGCCCCTTACAAATTCCTATTTTCCCACTCCTCTCTCTAGGACCAAAGAAGAGTCACCACAACTACCTCAACCTCTTCAGTGAGACGCCTCACATACCCAGTCTCAAGCCTGTGTGCGCTCCTTTACTTGGTCCCGGTTGATGCTCCTAGAGAGTTAGGTACTGGAGGTTCCTTGGCTGGAAAGGTTTCTGAGCCTCTCTCCTCTTGGCTTCTGTTATTAGAGCACACAGCTGTAGGGGCTGGAGGCTGCAGGGGGTGAGGTTGAGTAACCCAGGTACTGACCCATCACTTTCTGACGCTGCAAGATGCTGAAACTTTCTGGCCTGATACCCAAATCATACCTCATTCTACGCTCCATTTAATGAGTCCAAACACTGGGAGCAGGGTTTCTCTGGGATTAGATGACCTCACACAGCCTGAAGTGTGAAGAGAAGCAAAGGGCAAGGAGCCTGGCCTCTTGGCCTTCGTCTCCACTCTCTGGTCCTATCTTTGCCACAAGTTATATAGTGAATGTGTCCCTTTTCCCTCTGTGGAGAAGCTAGGCAGCTCTTAAAGGCAAGAAACTACAACAGCAGAAGCTCCTCAGCCAATTTGGGCCTAGCACAGGCAACAAGCCAACCTCTAAACCCCAAACCCTAAACCCCCTAAGTAGCCTTGAGGCTCTCAGACTAAAGAATCTAGCAATCAAAGGTTCTAGGGATAATAATATTTACAGTTTTCCAGAGAGGAAAAGGCAGTAAGAAAAGAAGTAAGGAGGAGCTGACAAACTGTTGAAGAGAATGGCAGGGCCTAAGGTCTGACGGAAGAAACAGGAAGCTGGCAACTACTCTCTTTAGCGCCCTCTTAGCTACTGTGACTTAAGATCCAGACATCCAAAGATCTCTCTTCTCTCCACCCACAGCTAGGGCTCTGTTCGCCAAATACTTGCCCCGGAACCACACTAAAACAGCTCTCCAATGCCTTGGCAGCCTGAGCTTTGCCTGACCTCTGCAGCCTTTGTCACCCTCCTGGGTAGCTCACTGTATTTGTTTCTCTGCCTGTTGATTCTTTCAGCCTGACCACTCAGTCCTTCTAAGCCTCCCTCTGTGCTCCAGAACTTTTCGTGTGATTCAGGCCTCACCTGACCTTCCACATGCTAATGCACAGGAACCATTATTCCCAGACCACAGGATATACAACACTGAAGTAAAGAGATATTTACCTAGCAATGAAAAAGTATGTGAGTAGTAGAGTAGAATGAAGATTTGAAATATGTAGAATTGTATCATGTAATTAGTATGCCTATTCTAGGTATGTCATAAAAGTGGAATCCTACAGTATTTGTTCTAAGTGCTTTCCATTTTAAAGGATGTCTTTAGGTCCATCTGTGTTCTATCTTGTATCAGAATATCATGCCTTTTTTAAGACTGAATAATATTCCATTGTATCGCTATACCAAATTTTCTTTATCCATTTATCATTTGATAATTATTTGGGTTGTTTGTAAATTTTGGCTATCATGAATAATGCAGCTATGAACATTCATGTACAAGTTTTTGTGAAAACATGGCTTTTAATCTGAGACTTGAAGAAAGTGAAAGAATTAGGCAAGAAGAGCACGGTTAATGAGAGTGACTGTCAGGAATATAAGAAAAGATAGGACAAATAGCGAGAGGCCAGATCATTTAGATCTTTGTAAGGACTATGGATTTCATTCTAATCATAATGCCAAAGCCTGAATCAGAGCTTTACACGGACATGATCCAACTCGTGTTTTAATACTGTCATTGCTGCTGCTACATAGTGAATGGATTGTAGAGGGCAAAACACAGTAACCAGTTAAGGGGTGATCAGTCGGTTCAGTTGCTCGGTCACGTCCGATTCTTTGCAACCCCATGGACTGCAGCACACCAGGCCTCCCTGTCCACCACCAACTCCTGGAACTTATTCAAACTCATGTCCATTGAGTCAGTGATGCCATCCAATCATCTCATCCTCTGTCATCCACTTCTCCTCCTGCCTTCAATCTCTCCCAGCATCAGGGTCTTTTCTAATTAGTCAGTTCTTGGCATCAGGTGACCAAAGTATTGGAGTTTCAGCTTCAACATCAGTACTTCCAGTGAATATTCAGGACTGATTTTCTTTAGGATGGACTGGTTGGATCTCCTTGCAGTCCAAGGGACTCTCAAGAGTCTTCTCCAACACCACTGTTCAAAAACATCAAGTCTTCGACGCTCAGCTTTCTTCATACTCCAACTCTCACATCCATACATATTACTGGAAAAATCATAGCTTTGACTAGACAGACCTTTGTTGGCAAAGTAATGTCTCTGCTTTTTAATATGCTGTCTAGGTTGGTCATAACTTTTCTTTCAAGGAGCAAGCATCTTTTAATTTCATGGCTGCAGTCACCATCTGCAGTGATTTTGGAGCCCCAAAAAAACAGTCTGTCAATGTTTCCTTTGTTTCCTCATCTATTTGCCATGAAGTGATAGGACCGAATGCCATGATCTTAGTTTTCTGAATGTTGAGTTTTAAGCCAACTTTTTTCACTATCCTCTTTCACTTTCATCAAGAGGCTCCTTCGTTCTTTGCTTTCAGCCATAAGTGTGGTATCATCTGCATATCTGAGGTTCTTGATGTTTCACCTGGCAATCTTGATTCTAGCTTGTGCTTCATCCAGTCTGGCATTTCTCATGATGTACTCTGCATATAAGTTAAATAAGCAGGGTGACAATATACAGCCTTGACGTACTCCTTTCCCGATTTGGAACCAGTCTGTTGTTCCATGTCCAGTTCTAACTGTTGCTTCTTGACCTGCATAAGGGGTAATAATAACCTGGATTAAGTTCAAAGCAGTGAATTTTGAAGATGTATTTGTCTCCTTCACTAGGTTTAAGTTTTGAAGAAAAAGAAACAACAATGAATTTAATAACCTTACTGACTTGAACAACTTTGGGATGAGTTTCACTAAACAATGTTTTCTTCAAGCATTTTCAGTGTTAAAGTTGTGCTTACAACCTGCAGTTTTGTGGAACTGCCATCTTCTTACCTATTCATCAATTTGGAATACAGTTAAACTTTCATGCAAGTTCTTTTTTTTTCTTCTTAGTGGAGGAGAGATTTTATTTTACTTATTTAGTTTTAGCTGCACTGGGTCTTTGTAGCTATGCCTGGTTTTTCTCTACTCATGGCGAGTGGGGGCTACTCTCTAGTTGCAGGGCACAGGCTTCTCAATGCATGGCCTCTCTTGTTGCAGAGCATAGGCTTTAGGTGCATGGGCTTCAGTAGTTGTGGCTCATGGACTTAGTTGCTCCTCAGCATGTTGAATCTTCCTGGACCAGGGACTGAACCCATGTCCCCTGCATTGGTAGGCAGATTCTTTATACACTGTACTTCCAGGGAAGTCCATGCAAGTTCTTTGTTATCAGTTAGCTCACAAACGATCTCTACCAGGAAGGACATTCATATTTAATTCATTTTGATTTAATGCATCTTATCTCCCTCTCATTAGGAAGATTCCCCTGGAGAAGGAAATGGCAGCCCACTCCAGTATTTTTTTTTTTAATTCTTGAAAGTATTTTACTTCAGGTTGAAAATGAACAGCTTCCACATTGTTCATTGGAAGACACACAATATTCACGAATACAATGCTGGTCATTTGAGGAAATGTACACACCTCAGTTTCTCCTTCATGATTTTCTTTTAGAAGGATACTGTTTACCAAAAAGAAATGTCAGTAGTACAGGAAAAACTATTTTCCCAGTAAATTTACAAAAACCTAAGATTCCCAATGGAATCAAGATTATCTCCCTGCTACCACCACCTTAATATAATCGCGTGCTTATTGAAACACTAATATCTACACCCTAAAGAGTACACTTACTTTCAACAATGACTACTCCATGCTCTTGCCTCGGAAATCCCATGGTCAGAAGAGCCTGACAGGCTACAGTCCATCCAGTTACAAAAGGATAGGACACAACTTATTAACAAAACAACAACAATGCTTATCTAATAAGAACACATATGGGCTTTGGTGGTGGCTCAGTAGTAAAGGATCTGCCTGCCAGTAAGAGGAGACATGGGTTCAGTCCCCGGTCCGGGAAGATCCTACATGCTGTGGAGCAGTGAAGCCCAGGCACCACAACTATTGAGCCTATGCTCTGCAACAAGAGAAGTCACCCCAGTGAGAAGCCTGCACACCGCAATTAGAGAGTAGTCCCAGCTAACTGCAAGTAGAGAAAAGTTCATTCAGCAACGAAGACCTAGCACAGCCAAAAATGAATAAACAAAATTATTTAAAAAAAAAAACAAAATATTCATTAAAAAAAGAATACATACAACAGTCATAGCAGAAATTAATCCCTTTTAGATTAAAGGTGCCAAGTTCTTTCTCTTTTAAAAACAGACCTTAATAAGAAGACATACAGTAAATTCTCTGGTGGTTCAGTGGTTAGGACTCCACACTTTCACTGCCAAGGGCACAGGTTCAATACTTCATCAAGGAACTAAGATCCAGCAAGCTGTGCAGCAAGGGGGGAAAAAGACATACAGATGACCAATAGGCACATGAAAAGATGCTCAACATTGCTAATTATTAGGGCAATGCAAATCAAAGCTACAATGAGGTGTCACCTCACACCAGTCAGAATGGCCATCATTAAAAAGTCTATAAATAATAAATGCTGGAGACGGTGTGGAGAAAAGGGAACCTTCCTATAATGTTGGTGGGAATGTAAATTGGTACACTTACTACAGAAAACAGTATGGAGTTTCCCTAAAAAACTAAAAAATAGAGTTGTCATATGATCTAACAATCCTATTCTTGGGCATAAAGCTGAAAAAACTCTAATTCTAAAAGATCCATGCACCTCAATTGTTTATAGCAGCACTGTTTACAATAACCAAGACATGGAAGCAACCTAAATATCCATCAACAGATGAATAGATAAAGAAGATATGGTATATACACACAATGGAATACTACTCGGCCATAAAAAAGAATGAAATAATACCATTTCCAGCACCATGAATGGACCTGGAAATTATACTAAATGAAATGTCAGATAGAGACAAATATCATATGATATTGCTTATATGTGGAATCTTTTTTAAAGGATACAAATCAACTTACAGAAAAAGAAACAAATTCACAGACTTAGAAATCAAACTTATGGTTATCAAAGGGGAAAGGTGTCAGGGAGGGATAAATTGGGAGTTTGGTATTGACATACACACACTACTATATTTAAAACAGATAACAACAAGGACCTACTATACAGCACAGGGAGCTCTGCTCAATATTCTGTAATAACCTAAATGAGAAAATAATTTTAAAAAGAATGCTGCTGCTAAGTCTCCCAGGTGGCGCTAGTGGTAAAAAACCCACGTGCCAATGTGGGAGACAGAAGAGACACATGTTTGATCCTTGGGTCGGGAAGATCCCCTGGAGGAGGGCATGGCAGTCCACTCCAGTATTCTTGCCTGGGAAATCCCATGGACAGAGGAGCCTGGCGGGCTACAGTCCATAGGGTTGGAGAGAGTCAGACACGACTTAGTGACTAAACCACCACTATGTATAACTGAATCACTTTGCTTTATTCCTGAAATTAACACAACCATATATATGAATCAACTAAAGTCCAGGATAAAATAAAAATTTCAAAAAAAGCAATTGACCTTTTGCCTCACTGCACCCCTGAAAGTGAGATGGATCACCAGCAACTCTATGGAAACCACCCTTAGAAATATCACTCATGGTTCTCACTTTTGCCAAGTGTACTCAGACTGGGATAGCCTGACCCAAAAATATGGCCTCAATACATGCAGCCAGGGTTTATAACAATAGAAGAAGGAAAGAGGATTCATCAAGTTAGACTAAATGATTTTCCTTAAATAGATTATCCAAAACATCAACCCACTGGAATAAACATTAGTTCCTTGTACATAAAATTTAAAAATAAAATTTTAAACTACAATTATAAGTGTTTAAATATAAATGGAATACTTAATTGATTATAGAAATCTTTTTTTTTAATTTACTATTATCCTCTCAATGGATCTGTCTTCCAAATATATGACTTCTTTTCCCTCAGTTATATAGAAGTATTTATGCTGGGAAAAAACATTGTTGAGCCTCTTCTTACTCTAGCACTCTACGAAATGTTGTGAACCAGGCAGAATGAATACAATATGGTCTCTATCCCTAAGGAACTCCCAGAGCAGCCAAAGAAACAAGTACCGGCTCCACCTTTGATAAAAGGTAAACTCTGGTAAGTGATATAATCAAGGTATAAACAATGTGCTGTGCTATTATGGAGAAAGGAAAGGTCACAGGTGACTCACATACAAGCAGGAACTTTAATGAGAACCTACAGTATTCTCAGGCTATTCCCAGAGCTGTGGCGTTATAGAAGGTGCATCAAAGCCCCAGCTTCCTCTCTGATGTCGATTGACTATTAGGTTGGAGTGACAAAGCTAATATACATTATAAAAAGCAGCAAACAATGTTCCATGTTAGACTGTGGGATACTAAAAGTATTGCAGCCTTCCAGAAGAGATAAAGACCCATAGAAGCTGGAGGAGTCAGGGAGGGCAGGAGGCCTCTGGGACAAGAGGAAGTACAGTGGTGGAAGTGACTCTGGGGCCAGAAGTTCGCCTGACCAAACCAAAAAGCGGGAGGAAGAGGCAGGACAGTAAGGATGAGTCCTCAGGCACTAGGGGAACTATACTGCACATAGTAGCAAATCTCAGAGACAATGAAAGATTTGGGACAGACAAGGGACCTGATGTGTGTGATATTTAACAATTTGTAGGGTGGAGTAAAACAGGAAGGTGGTGGAGATGGGGTAGCTGCGAAGTAAGAAAATAGGGGTGAGAAGATTAGAGGTGATTCTTGACAGGGAAGTGTTGATGATCTGAACTAGGAAGCGCCTGTGGACACAGAGACTATTTCATCAGTATTTTATGAGACACGACTATGAGAAGTATTAATAAAAGGATAGATCTGCTGTTGTTGTTGTTTTGGTTTTTTCCAGGTTTCTAATTTTGTTTGTGTTTTTAAGGAAGAAGGAAAGTGGAAGAAAATTCTGATTAATTAATTGAACCAAGTGCCTTCAACAAAGGTTAAGTTGGGAGGCAAAACTGCTTTAAGGGAGAAGCAGTGGTTTAGATATGGTTTACTTGTGGTTAGATATGCTGATGTGCCTTCCCAGGTGACTCAGTGGTAAATAATCCACCTGCAGTGAAGGAGACACAGGTTTCATCCCTTGGTCAGGAAAGTCCCCTGGAGGAGGAAATGATAACCCATTCCAGTGGAGAATCCCATGGACAGAGGAGCCTAGTGGGCTACAGTTCATGGGGTCTCAAAGAGGTCCAACACGACTTAGCAACTAAACAAAACCAAACCAAAAAGATATGCTGTTATAGTGGGAGGGAATATCGGGTCACTCTCCTCCTCCAATCTCTCACCCCTTCCAATCCTAGGGACTCGTTGTCAAAAGACTTTTGTCAAGCCTAGCACCTATTATGACTGAGAATCAGATACTAAAAGGGCCAAAAAGGACCTTTCTTGGCAGTCCAGTGGTTAAGATTTCGCCTTCCAATGCAGGGTGTGCAGGTTCAAACCCTGGTCAGGGAGCTGGGATCCCACATGCTCACAGCCAAAACACCAAAACATAAAAAAGAAGCAACATTGTAACAAACTCAAGAAAGACCTTTTTTTTTTTTTTAAGTGCCAAATAAAAATGGTTGCTGGCCACCCAGTTCTACAAGGACTGAGTCAGCCACTGCAGTAGCTGACCTTCAACAGAGCCCAAAGGGAATTCAGGATGGAGCTCAGAAAGGAGGCACTCTATCCTCTGGGAAAACTGGCAGAATATCCTTCAGATTATTAGATATTTTCAAGAGAAAATTTTATGAACCCAAGTGCTTATATCTTTCCATACTTGGAAAGCACTGAAATCATGAACTAAGATATCTGTGCCCTCTGCCAAGACGTGTGCCTGATTGCACATACCTACCCTGTTCTCCAAGATCACAGACACACTGACCTTCCTTACCTCTTTGCAGCAGTTCCTCAGAGCTGCCTGAGAGGCTGTCTCCTAGGCTGCAGTCCTCAGTAAGTCCCTAAATAAAACTGAAACCCAGGAATTCCCTGGTAGTCCAGTGGTTAGAACTCCTTACTTCTGCTGCAGGGGGCCCAAGTTTGATCCCTGGTTTTGTTGTTTGTTGTTCATTCGCTAAGTCATGTCTGACTCTTTGAAACCCCATGGATTGCAGCAAGCCAGGCTTCCCTGTCCTTCACCATCTCCTGGAGTTTGCTCAAATTTATGTCCACTGAGTCGGTGATGCCATCCAACCGTCTCATCCTCTGTTTCCTCCTTCTCCTCTTGCCCTCAGTCTTTCCCAGCATCAGGGAATGCAAGCTAAACCAAAAAAGAATAAAGTGTTTCTACAATATCACCAGGCCCTCCCAAAAGAGTAAGAAAGACTCATATAATCCTCAATGCAAGTCAAAGACCAGAGCTTTGCTAAAAAGAAAGTAGAGTATCTTTAGTATAGATTCAGACTGTGCTGACTTAACTAATTAATAATGGTAATAATGAAAGACCCAGAGAGATGGGCTGACTTAACAAGTCAAGCCGTATAGGAATCAGCAAGCTCACAGCTCTCACTGGTAGGAAGATTGAATTTAAAGAACTCAGGATTGGACTTGAAGAATCCAGAAACTAAAGACTTCACTGGCAGGTCAAGAGTAAAGGGAGAACCCTTGGGGACACCCCTGTAAGGATTCTAGTCTTGAGATACCTTCCCTTGCATAGTGAAAAGGAAAATCCAGGCTAGCTAGAACTTCAGTTTTTCTCTCTCTTACGTTGTAATGCCCTTCTGAAATTGCCCTAACTTTCCAGTTAAGAACATCACAGGTCCTCTGCTGTATTTGTCCTGGGAAGTCTTACGGAATCAAGAAACAAGAGGAAGGAGATGGATCTGCCCATCCCTATTCCCTCCTAACTCCTGGAGAGAGAGAGAGAGACAACCTTGGGTGGGTGCAAGGGGACAGGAGGCACAGACTATCTCTAGTGGCAGCAGAAAGAATCACACCCCAGGAGCAGCCAGAGAGGATATATCAAAGACAGTGGAAGAAGCACCTTTTGGCTTCCTTTTGTAAATTAGCAAAGGCTGCCCCCTAGAAGGGAAAGGAAAGGAAGAGGAAAGCACCATCCAGCTTTGGGAAGATGCTGAATTTGTGGTGACAAAACATTCAGGTAGGAAATATCCACTGTGGAGTTGTGAGATGTGAGACTAGACCTCGTGTACCCATATTTGGATCAAATACAAAAAAAAAAAAAAAACCTGACTCATCAACATAAAGATGATATCAATATTTTTTAAATATATGTGAGTGAAGTGAGTGAAGTCGCTCAGTCGTGTCCGACTCTTTGCGACCCCATGGACTGTAGCCCACCAGGCTCCTCTGTCCATGGGATTTTCCAGGCAAGAATACTGGAGTGGGTTGCCATTTCCTTCTCCAGCGGATCTTCCCAACCCAGGGATCAAACCAAAGTCTCCCACATTGCAGGCAGACGCTTTAACCTCTGAGCAAATACGAAATGCTAAACACTTCTAGGAGTGGCCTCTGCATGTTACAACTTTTCATCCTCTTTTGCAACTAAGCCCGCTTGGCAGGCTCTCACTCATTTCTCGCTCTTCTTGGCGGTAATTTCATACTGCTACCACCAGGTGGAGGTGTCCCACTGCTCTTCACTTACTATCAAAGACAAGACATTTGTGGGTGGGGACAGGGGTCAGGTTCTTTGGTTCCATTAGTTATACAAATAAGCACTTGCCTTCACGCCCAAGAGCGAAAAGAATTTGGAGAGTGCGCGTAAAAGGTCAGGCAGTGGCTGCCTCTTCCTCTCTTTTTGTTTTCTTAGTCGTTCGGTTTCCATGGGGATCTGTGTTTAAGCAGCAACTCTGAATCCATTTACTGCCCCTCAAGGCTTGGGGCTGAGCCCAGAGACTGGCTGTGAAGAATAGCAGGCGCTGGAATGGGTGGAAAGGAGGAGATTTATTTGCTAATTTGGACAGCAAAAGATGAAGACAGGTATAGAAGAAGGAGTGATGGGGTGAACCTTGGAATGGGGTGCACAGAGGAATGTAAAAGGCAAATAATGTTTCAGTTCAAATAAAATTTGGGGACATTAAAATCTTTTCCAAAACTCTTCAATTGTCTTCTTACCATAGACTATTTCAGCCCCTTATAATACCAAGTCCTCTCCTACCCCTATCCAAAAATATCAGCAGACCTGTGTCAGAACCTGCATGAGGTGCTTATGTGTCTTGTTCCAAAAGGACTCTGGAGCAACAGAAGAGCACTTCAAGGAAAGACCATCCACTGTATTCCCCAGGTATGGTGTAGTGCCTGGCACATGGAAAGCTTTCAGTAAAATATTTGCTGAATGGATAAATAAATAAGTGAGTAATAAGAATAGGGCAGCTCTGGGAATTCCCTGGTGGTCCCAGTGGTTAGGACTCCATGCTCTCATTATCAAGGGCCTGGGTTCCATCTCTGGTCGGGGAACTAAAATCCAAGCCACAGGACAGCCAAAAAAAAAAAAAAATTTTTTTTTAAATGTGATAGTTTTAGTTTTAATTAATTTTACTTACCTCTAGCTTCAGGGCAAACTAAAGACGAAGAAAAAATGTCTTTTTGTCAAAATCATGAGGATGTGAATGTGTTTATTCAAAGATCAGTTGTGGGGTGGGAGGTGCTATTTTCTGCTTAATCAGAAAAAAGGAAAGTGTCTTACTAATAGCCCCTGCTTCTAGGAGTATTTGCATTTCCGTCAGTTTGGGCTATTATTCAGAATCCATTCACAGATAGCAGTTGATCTACATATGAACAGCTCTCTACTTGGTTTTCTCTGCTAATCAAGTTTTCTTTCCTAATGGCTTACCTTCCAGCCCCACCTTTCCATCTCGCTTTCTCTCTCACTACCCTGTTTAATTACCACTCTCTATAATTATCTAATTTATTTACGCATTTTTATTGCTTGTCACCTCCCACAGGTGACAAGCTCCTTGCTGCTTTCCTCACAGAGCCTTCGAGTCTAAATTTTAGAGTCTAAGTGCTCACGTCGTAACTTTTTTTAAAAAATTCCATTTTAGGTGAATTCTTCACAATTCTTTAATCTATTCACTCTCCTACCCTTCAATTGGAAGTGACCTTTCCTTCCTCTAAATGAGCACACATTTGATCTGCATTTCCTAGCACACTCACCACTTACTGTCTATGCAGGCCAGCATAATAATAATTGTAATCAAATGTAGTGATCTTGAAAGATTGGCCAGGCACTGGGCCAAATTCCTTGTTTTGTTAAACTTCTACCACAATCCTTTGAAACAGATACTATTAACCTCATTTTTATTTTATTTTGGTGCTGTTATATGGCTTGCAGAATCTTAGTTTCCCCAGCAGGGATTGAACCTGGTCTCTGGGCAGTGAAAGCTCTGAGTCCTAACCATTGGTGATTAGTCACCTAGTCGCTCAGTCGTGTCCGACTCTTTGTGACCCCATGGACTGCAGCCCGCCAGGCTCCTCTGTCCACGGGGATTCTCCAGGCAAGAATACTGGAGTCTTGCCATACTCTCCTCCAGGGGGTCTTCGCAACCCAGAGATCAAACCCAGGTCTGTACATTCCAGGCAGATTAACCACTGGACTACCAAGGAATTCCCTTAACCTCATTTTTGTGTGAGGAAACTGAGGCTAAGAAGTTAAGTAAAATGCCCCAAATCATGCAGCTGATAAATGGTAAAGGCAATTTAAACCCAAAAAATCACTCTGGAATCCATATAGTCTTTGGAATACAGACTGTGTTATAAGTAAATGTGTAAGAGTTTCAGCTCCATAATTCACAGCTGCATGACCCTAGCAATTTACTAACCTCTCTAAACCTCAATTTTCTGGTTGGTAAAATGGGGATAATAATATCTACCTCACAAGATCACTGCAGGACAAAGCATCACATGACCTTGTCACAAAAAAGTGGCCCATAAAGAATAGCTGCTCATAATGCTCATAAAGTAAGCATTACCTGTTCACCTGTTTCGTCTCCCATACCAAGTTAACAATTCTTTCAGAAAGATGCTTTTATTCTCTTTGCATTTTGTGACATCTAGCACAGTGTTTTATATACATTAACTAAACACCATGAATATCTGTTTAATATTGGGATGGGAGAGCGAGGGAGAGATGAAGGAATGGATGAATGGATGAATTAATGGACAATTTATTGCTGGTGACAATCTAAGTCAAATCTCCTTTCTTCTTCCCCTAGGACTTTACACATCCTCTATGAAATTTCCTCACATTGTATTATATATATGTACATGTATACTGTATTTATATATATATATATATATATTTTTTTTTTTTTTAATAACACACTTATAGATGATAGTTTACTGATCAGGGATTGAACCCAGGCCACAGCAGTGAAAGTGCCAAGTCCTACCCACCGGACCACCAGGGAATTGTCTGTTTTTAATTTTCTTGTTTAACATCTCCCCTCTTCTATGTTGAGAAGTATATATTTTTTTAACTCTACTTGCTCCCTAAATGCAGGTCTGGTGAGTGAAATATTAAATGAACTTGATAAATGTTTGCTGAGAGTATAACTAGTTAGGAGGACTCACTTGGTCCTTATGTCCCAAAAGAAAGAAAGGATTTCTGTGGCTTGGGTGGTCAACAAAAGAGTCCGAAATGCAGTACTTGGATGCAATCTCAAAAATGACAGAATAATCTCTGTTCATTTCCAAGGCAAACCATTCAATATCACAGTAATCCAAGTCTATGCCCCAACCAGTAACGCTGAAGAAGCTGAAGTTGAACGGAACTATTCTATGAAGACCTACAAGACCTTTTAGAACTAACACCCAAAAAAGATGTCCTTTTCATTATAGGGGACTGGAATGCAAAAGTAGGAAGTCAAGAAACACCTGGAGTAACAGGCAAATTTGGTCTTGGAATACAGAATGAAGCAGGAAAAAGACTAATAGAGTTTTGCCAAGAAAATGCACTGGTCATAGCAAACACCCTCTTCCAACAACACAAGAGAAGACTCTACACATGGACATCACCAGATGGTCAACACCGAAATCAGATTGATTATATTCTCTGCAGCCAAAGGTGGAGAAGCTCTATATAGTGAACAAAAACAAGACCGGGAGCTGACTGTGGCTCAGATCATGAACTCCTTATTGCCAAATTCACACTGAAAATGAAGAAAGTAGGGAAAACCACTAGACCATTCAGGTATGGCCTAAATCAAATCCCTTATGATTATACAGTGGAAGTGAGAAATAGATTTAAGGGCCTAGATCTGATAGATAGAGTGCCTGATGAACTATGGAATGAGGTTCGTGACATTGTACAAGAGACAGGGATCAAGACCATCCCCATGGAAAAGAAATGCAAAACAGCAAAATGGCTGTCTGGGGAGGCCTTACAAATAGCTGTGAAAAGAAGAGAAGCTAAAAGCAAAGGAGAAAAGGTAAGATATAAACATCTGAATGCAGAGTTCCAAAGAATAGCAAGGAGAGAGAAGAAAGCCTTCCTCAGTGATCAATGCAAAGAAATAGAGGAAAACAACAGAATGGGAAAGACTAGATATCTCTTCAAGAAAATTAGAGATACCAAGGGGACATTTCATGCAAAGATGGGCTCGATAAAGGACAGAAATGGTATGGACCTAACAGAAGCAGAAGATACTAAGAAGAGATGGCAAGAATACACAGAAGAACTGTACAAAAAAGATCTTCACGACCCAGATAATCACGATGGTGTGATCACTCACCTAGAGCCAGATATCCTGGAATGTGAAGTCAAGTGGGCCTTAGAAAGCATCACTATGAACAAAGCTAGTGGAGGTGATGGAATTCCAGTTGAGCTATTTCAAATCCTGGAAGATGATGCTATGAAAGTGCTGCACTCAGTATGCCAGCAAATTTGGAAACCTCAGCAGTGGCCACAGGACTGGAAAAGGTCAGTTTTCATTCCAATCCCAAAGAAAGGCAATGCCAAAGAATGCTCAGACTACCGCATAATTGCACTCATCTCACACGCTAGTAAAGTAATGCTCCAAATTCTCCAAGCCAGGCTTCAGCAATATGTGAACCGTGAACTTCCTGATGTTCAAGCTGGTTTTAGAAAAGGCAGAGGAACCAGAGATCAAATTGCCAATATCCACTGGATCATGGAAAAAGCAAGAGAGTTCCAGAAAAACATCTATTTCTGCTTTATTGACTATGCCAAAGCCTTTGACTGTGTGGATCACAATAAACTGGAAAATTCTGAAAGAGATGGGAATACCAGACCACCTGACCCACCTCTTGAGAAACCTATATGCAGGTCAGGAAGCAACAGTTATAACTGGACATGGAACGACAGACTGGTTCCAAACTGGAAAAGGAGGACGTCAAGGCTGTATATTGTCACCCTGCTTATTTAACTTCTATGCAGAGTACATCATGAGAAACACTGGGCTGGAAGAAGCACAAGCTGCAATCAAGATTGCCAGGAGAAATATCAATAACCTCAGATATGCAGATGACACCACCCTTATGGCAGAAAGTGAAGAGGAACTAAAAAGCCTCTTGATGAAAGTGAAAGAGGAGAGTGAAAAAGTTGGCTTAAAGCTCAACATTCAGAAAACAAAGATCATGGCATCTGGTCCCATCACTTCATGGCAATTAGATGGGGAAACAGTGGAAACAGTGTCAGACTTTATTTTTTTGGGCTCCAAAATCACTGCAGATGGTGACTGCAGCCATGAAATTAAAAGACGCTTACTCCTTGGAAGGAAAGTTATGACCAACCTAGATAGCATATTCAAAAGCAGAGACATTACTTTGCTAACAAAGGTCCATCTAGTCAAGGCAATGGTTTTTCCAGTGGTCGTGTATGGATATGAGAGTTGGACTGTGAAGAAAGCTGAGCGCTGAAGAATTGATGCTTTTGAACTGAGGTGTTGGAGAAGACTCTTGAGAGTCCCTTGGACTGCAAGGAGATCCAACCAGTCCATCCTAAAGGAGATCAGTCCTGGGTGTTCTTTGGAAGGAATAATGCTGGGGCTGAAACTCCAGTACTTTGGCCACCTCATGCAAAGAGTTGACTCATTGGAAAAGACCCTGATGCTGGGAGGGATTGGGGGCAGGAGAAGGGGACGACAGAGGATGAGATGGCTGGATGGCATCACTGACTCGATGGACGTGAGTTTGAGTGAAGTCCAGGGGTTGGTGATGGACAGGGAGGCCTGGAGTGCCGCAATTCGTGGGGTCGCAAAGAGTCGGACACGACTGAGTGACTGAACTGAACTGAACTGAACTGAATGTGATTTTATTGAGTTTATTTTCTAAGGTTATTTTCCAGTATCTTGTTGGGGGAGGGAATATTCCTTCTTCGATTTCAAGAAAAAAGTTAATAGTTGGGATTTCAAGCTGCGTGAATAAAGATGGACAGCTTAGAAATGGTGTGCATGGAAGGATGAGGAGGTTTGTAGTATAAGGATGGGAGTAGGTGATGGAAAGTACAACTCCCCTTGAATAACAAGCTTGTTTCTCCCAATCCTCCTTTTCTACTCTCTCTTTTCTCTCAGACTTTCTTCTTTTGGAAATATACACATATCCTGGTGACATTTATCCTTTGACCAAAGGATGGAACCAGAGGTCACTGAACCAGATGGTGCAAAGAAAGATCTAAACCTCATGGAGTGGAATTGGGTCATTAAGTTTATCCTCCCTCATCTCCAATTCCTGCTCCAAATCCATTGATCCCCTCTCCTCATCTTTGTATATGCATTTTAAAAGACATATACCTTTATACCTGTCTCTGTGTATATATCAGTTTAGTTTAGTCACTCAGTCGTGTCCGACTCTTTGCAACCCCAGGCTTCCCTGCCATCACCAACTCCCGGAGTTTACTCAGACTCATGTCCACCGAGTTGATAATGCCATCCAACCATCTCATCTTCTGTCATCCCGTTCTCCTCCTGCCTTTAATATTTCCCATCATCAGGGTCTTTTCCAATGAGTCAGTTCTTGGCATCAGGTGGCCAAGGAGACAAGGTGGCCAACGAGCTTCAGCTTTGGCATCAGTCCTTCCAATGAATATTCAGGGCTGATTTCCTTTAAAATGGACTGGTTGGATCTCCTTGCAGTCCAAAGGACTCTCAAGAGTCTTCTCCAACACCACAGGTCAAAAGCATCAATTCTTCTGCGCTCAGCTTTCTTTATAGTCCAACTCTCACATCCATCAGATCAGATCAGATCAGATCAGTCGCTCAGTCGTGTCCAACTCTTTGCGACCTCATGAATCGCAGCATGCCAGACCTCCCTGTCCATCACCAACTCCTGGAGTTCACTCAGACTCACGTCCATCGAGCCAGTGATGCCATCCAGCCATCTCATCCTCTGTCGTCCTCTTCTCCTCTTGCCCCCAATCCCTCCCAGCATCAGAGTCTTTTCCAATGAGTCAACTCTTCGCATGAGGTGGCCAAAGTACTGGAGTTTCAGCTTCAGCATCATTCCTTCCAAAGAAATCCCAGGGCTGATCTCCTTCAGAATGGACTGGTTGGATCTCCTTGCAGTCCAAGGGACTCTCAAGAGTCTTCTCCAACACCACAGTTCAAAAGCATCAATTCTTTGGCACTCAGCCTTCTTCACAGTGCAACTCTCACATCCATACAAGACCACAAGAAAAACCATAGCCTTGACTAGACGAACCTTTGTTGGCAAAGTAACGTCTCTGCTTTTGAATATGCTATCTAGGTTGGTCATAACTTTCCTTCCAAGGAGTAAGCGTCTTTTAATTTCATGGCTGCAGTCACCATCTGCAGTGATTTTGGAGCCCAAAAAAATAAAGTCTGACACTGTTTCCACTGTTTCCCCATCTATTTCCCATGAAGTGATGGGACCAGATGCCAAGATCTTTGTTTTCTGAATGTTGAGCTTTAAGCCAACTTTTTCACTCTCCTCTTTCACTTTCATCAAGAGGCTTTTTAGTTCCTCTTCACTTTCTGCCATAAGGGTGGTGTCATCTGCATATCTGAGGTTATTGATATTTCTCCCAGCAATCTTGATTCCAGCTTGTGTTTCTTCCAGTCCAGTGTTTCTCATGATGTACTCTGCATAGAAGTTAAATAAGCAGGGTGACAGTATACAGCCTTGACGTACTCCTTTTCCTATTTGGAACCAGTCTGTTGTTCCATGTCCAGTTCTAACTGTTGCTTCCTGACCTGAATACAAATTTCTCAAGAGGCAGATCAGGTGGTCTGGTATTCCCATCTCTTTCAGAATTTTCCAGTTTATTGTGATCCACACAGTCAAAGGCTTTGGCATAGTCAATAAAGCAGAAATAGATGTTTTTCTGGAACTCTCTTGCTTTTTCCATGATCCAGCAGATGTTGGCAATTTGATCTCTGGTTCCTCTGCCTTTTCTATGACTACTATATATACCATAGCTTTGACTAGATGGACCTTTGTTGGCAAAGGAGTATTACTGCTTTTTAACATGCTGTCTAGGTTGGTCATGGCTTTTCTTCCAAGGAGCAAGTGTCTTTTAAATTCATGGCTGCAGTTACCATCTACAGTAATTTTGGAGCCCAAAAAAATAAAGTCTGTCACTGTTTCCATTGTTTCCCCATCTATTTCCCATGAAGTGATGGGACCAGATGCCATGATCTTCGTTTTCTGAATGTTGGGTCTTAAGTCAACTTCTTCACTCTCCTCTTTCACTCTCATCAAGAGGCTCTTCAGTTCCTCTTTGCTTTCTGCCATAAGGGTGGTGTTATCTGCATATCTACCGGTATTGATATTTCTCCCGGCAATCTTGATTCTAGCTTGTGCTTCATTCAGCCAGGCATTTTTGCATGATGTACTCCGCATATACATTAAATAAGCAGGGTGACCATAAATATCCTTGACGTACTCCTTTCACAATTTGGAACCAGTCCATTGTTCCATGTCTGGTTCTAACTGTTGCTTCTTGACCTGCATACAGATTTCTCAGGAGGCGGGTAAAGTGGTTTGTTATTCCCATCTCTTTAAGAATTTTCCACAGTTTGTTGTGATCCACACAGTCAAAGGCTTTAGCACAGTCAATGAAACAGAAGTAGATATTTTAATGGAGTTCTCTTGCTTTTTTTGTGATCCAGTGGATGTTGGCAATTTGATCTCTGATTCTTCTGCCTTTTCTTTTTTCCCAACGTTTCATATTTATTACTGGGTCTCAGACTGATAGTGAGGAAATAACATCATGAGTCAAGCATTACAGTAGTGATGTTCTCATTGTGATTTGGCTGCTTAAAAAAGTGGTCTTAACATGTTAAGACCACTTCTTATAGACCCAGCTTGCTTCTTATAGACCCAGCTTGGTTCTTCTCCAATGTCCTCTCTTGGAGTTGTACCTGATTTTATTGCCAGTTTTCATTCGAATCCATTGAGGAATGGGACGATTCTGCTTTTGTTTCTTGGCCAGGAATCGCTTGATCCTGAAAGTCTTGTGAGAAGACATGGTGAGGAGAGAACTCAACCGCACATAGGATGGCGGAGAAGAGAAAAGAGCTCTTCTGCCTTTTCTAAGTCCAGCTGTACAAGAAATGTACAACGGTCAAGAAATGTACAATGCACTTTAAGATGGAGAAAGAACAGAGAATCAAACAGTATACAATTATTAAATAATATAAGTACTATCTTATAATATAAGTAATCCAGTCTCATAAAAATGCTTGACTGCAAGGAGGCACAGAATTCTCCAAAATGTACACCATGAATATTTTTTTAAAGTCTAGTTGATTTACAATGTTGTGTTAGTTTCTGTTGTACAGCAAAATGATTCAGATATATATATACATAATATGTGCCTTTGTATTCTTTTCTATTATGGTTTATGAAAAGATATTAAATACAGTACCCTGTACTGTACAGTACAACATATTTGTTTATTTTATATATAGTAGTATGTATCTGCTAATCCTAGACTCCTAATTCATCCTTCCTCCACCCCCTTCCCCCTTTGATAATCTTAAATTTGTTCCCTTGTCTGTAAGTCTACTGCAGTTTTGTAAGTTCATTTGCATCATATTTTAGATTCCACATATAAACGGTATCATATATTTGTCATTCTCTTTCTGATATGATAATCTTAATATGATAATCTCTAGGCCCACCCATTTTGCTACAAATGGCATTATTTCATTCTTTTTTTGGCTGAATAATATTCCATTATGTATATATACCACATCTTCTTTATCCATTCATGTGTTGATGGAAACTTAGGTTACTTACATGTCTTGGCTATTGTAAATAGTGTTTCTATAAACATTGGGGTGCATGTGTCTTTTCAAATTAGAGTTTTCATCTTTTTCCAAAATACACAAGCAGCTCATATAGTGAAGTGAAGTCCCTCAGGCGTGTCTGACTCTTTGCTACCCCGTAGAGTATAGCCCACCAGGCTCCTTTGTCCATGGGATTTTCCAGGCAAGAATACTGGAGTGGGTTGCCATTTCCTTCTCCAGGAGATCTTCCTGACCCAGGGATCAAACCCAGGTTTCCTGCACTGCAGATGGATTCTTTACTGACTGAGCCACGAGGGAAGCCCATTTTCCATAGTAGCTGTACCAATTCACATTACCACCAACAGGATAGGAGTGTTCCCTTTTCTCCATACTTTTTCCAGCATTATTATTTGTAAACTTTTTAGTGATGGCCATTTTGACCAGAGTAGGTGATTCCTCATTGTAGTTTTGACTTGCTTTCATCTAATAATTAGCAATGTTGGGTATCTTTTCATGTGCCTGTTGGCCATCTGTATGACTTCTTTCGAGAAATGTCTAGGTCTTATCCCATTTATCAGCTGGGTTGTTTGGTTTTTATTACTGAGCTTTATGAGCTGTAGGCTTCCCTGGTAGCTCAGAGGTTAAAGCATCTGCTATACTCCACGGGATAGCAAAGAGTCAGACACGACTGAGGGACTTCACTTCACTATATGAGCTGTTTGTGTATTTTGGAAATTATGCGCTTGTCAGTCTTATCATTTGCAAATATTGTCTCCCATTCCATAGGTTGTCTGTTTAGTTTTCCTTATGGTTTCCTTTGCTGTGCAATAGCCTATAAATCGGATTAGGTCCCATTTCTTTATTTTCGCTTTTATTTCTATTGCCTTGGAAGACTGACTTAAGAACACATTGCTAAGATTTACGTACCAGAATGTTTCACCTATGTTCTCTTCTAGGTACACTATGTATCCTTAACTTCCATGTTTAAGCCAGTTGCTATTCACCTCAAACCTACAAGTCCAGTAAAGTCAATATTTACAGCAACTCTTCCAGTTCTTCACTTTGCTCTCTGTTAACTCATTTCCCATTCCAGCCCCTTTGGACTAACTGGTTGCCTTCAGGATCTTCAGCTCTTCCTGGTTCTCCTCGAGTATTCTGGCTTTGATTTGCCCCATCAGCTCTCCTCACTTTGGACTATCTTCTGTATAAACTGGCTCGAATCAACTCCATGAGAACCATGTGTCCTGGCTCATTTCAAGGCCATAAAAGCAGTTCCAGGATAAATGAGGAACCACATCAGAAGTCCCTATGAATCTTGGGTGACTTATGGACTTATGGAATTATGGATGAGGGATAAAGCAGTGGCATAGTTTGGAACTGGAAATAATGTCCAAAACAAATAAAGACCTGTCACCAAAAGATTAAAGTCCAAGCCATTACAAAATAGCTGCATAATAATAAACTGGAAAACATTTGTTGTATTTTCTGTTGTGCAGTAGGTACTTAGTGCAAACAGATATTTAAAAAAAAATCTGTTGAATGAATGTGAATGAATAAGGGACGATATAAAGGATTTGCAATTAAAATATGATTAGGAATCAATTCGACATAATCAACACTTTTTTTAATACTAGAATTAGTCACTGGGGGATCCCATTCCTGGGAATAATCTCCAATGTGGGAAATAGATTATTATTTAATTGAATAGCTTAGGGTATGAAGTTATCAGAATGAAATTGGCTTCTAAAATACGTTGGTACCCACAAGGAAAAAAGTTCATAAATTCTAGAGAAGATGGAGAAATTAAGAGCTATCTTTTCAAGTTTTACTTCTGCTTGGGTTCTCTCTCATTCTTGCCTCTAGCCATTTATTCTTTATGTAGTGCAAAGGGCAATTCCTTGAGATAAGATCTGGTTTTGGAGAATCTTTTGAAAAGTCTTTCTCTTGGTCTTAGTTTCTTTATCTGAAAAGCAAGAGATTTGGAAATGATCCCTATGGCCCCATCTAGCTCCAAAGTCCTTGAGAACCCACTTGTTCTTAAAGTTGCCTTCTGAAGGCTCTGACCATGTTTCCATGATAGCTGTCAGTTATTCACATTTTCGGACATAATTTCAATCCCTTTTTTCCTATCCCTCCAAAGATTTTCATCTGTGACTCTTTCTTTCCCAGCACTCTGAATTGTTCCTTCCCATGGCTTGGTTTGTTTGCCTTTGTCATCATTCTCCCCACCCCACCTTTGCCCTTCACTGTTTGTATCTCATTTGTTGATTTGCTGATTTTCTTTAAAACAACTAACCTTAGGCTCTCTGGAACTTTAGCAAATTGTTCCTATAATTTTTTCCTTCAAAACACAGGCACATATCCTACCCACCAACCCCGACCCTAGGCTTCTCCCCCTGCCTGCTAGGCTCATGCCTTTCCCCCACAACCTCCTGCTCCTGTACCACAACCTTGACCTCTTCACAAACTCCATTTCCCCTTTATTTAACAAGAGTAATATTGAGAAACCAAGGAAAGCAAAAAGAATAACTTCTCTCCTTTCTCTTATGAATGTTTAAATCCCTGCCATCTTTTGCCAAATGAACTCCGAAAAGAAACCTCAGACAGGACTCAAACTGAATGACCTCCTTGATCCTCACTCCCTCCCTCTGCCCCTAAAACACCATGGCAACTGTCACCTGAAAGAGGCCACGCAGAAATCATCTGATAAGACCAGGGATCGCTTGCCAGTGCTTTCTTATTTTATAAAGTTCTGCAAAGGGCACTCTTCCCTTACTTTTCATTGCCTTACTCC
This sequence comes from Bos taurus, assembly GCF_002263795.3. Classification (NCBI taxonomy): domain Eukaryota; kingdom Metazoa; phylum Chordata; class Mammalia; order Artiodactyla; family Bovidae; genus Bos; species Bos taurus. The sequence goes on from NC_037337.1 coordinate 25,636,809, forward strand.
CTAATGAAAGACCACTGGAACATGTGGTAATATATGTAATTAAAAGAATCATAATTTGTAGATATTTACTTGTGGGTCTTCAAATTTTCCTTGCAAGTTGAAAGTTCAAGTCATACTACAGGTCTGCACCCAGAAAGTGAGGCCTATAACAGACAGAAATCAGGGGGATGGCAATAAATGGTCACACTGTGGTGAAAAACACGGGCTGTCAAGTCAGGTATTGCTTGGGCAAATTTCACTCTGTCACTTATCAGCTATCAGACCTTGAACAAGAAAGTTACTTTGTCTCTTGTGCCTCAGTTTCTTTACTGCAAAATAGGGTGTTCTGCTTGCCTAAAATGGGGATTATATAATACTCCCTCGCAAAGTTATTTAAAGGATTAAAGGAGTGTGATACAATCAAAGGGTGTGATACTGCAGAGTGCACCTTAGCTATGATCAGCTATTGTTACGGCTATCATAGAAAGGATACGTGTCATATCATAGAACGGTTTCTAGATTCCTAGTTTTGTTCTCTTGCAATTAAAATCAAATTCCTCATGGGATTCCAACTCCTAGGAAGGTACAGGAAGTGCTTCCACAATGCCTCCTCTTCTACAAACTAGAAAAAGAGGAATGCTAACAGCAGAGTATTGTCCTGAGAGAAGAGGCCTTGAATGAAATGCCAAAGAATTTCCTGGACCCCCATTCGACTGAGGTTGTATTTTTAGAGCAAAAGCCACTCTGAGTTTAGAAACGCTTTTCAGAGACTTCAAAGTGTATTACTCTCAACCACATCAACAAACATTTGGCCAACAGTAGTACACACATTTGGGAGGCATCTTGTTTACTGGGACCACAGACTGGACTCACTTCATGTGTACATGGATTGCCTTGTAATCCCCTAGGTATCTACAACCTGGTTTCAAAAGCAACAGTCAAGCTCAACTGTCTCAAACTGCAAAAGAATCATTTAAGAGTTTATTTTTAAATCTTAGGCTTCAGACTCAGAGACTGATTAAGGAGATCAGGGATAGAGGCTAGGAATGTGAATTCTCCATAAATTCCCCATGTGATTACCTGTGATTACAGTGAACCCAGAGGAGTTACAGAGCTCTGGGAATTAGCATCCCTGACTGGGCCCTCTTCTTTCTCTTCCTCAGAGGATCTCATTCCAATCACCTTCTCTTTGTTTCTCACAGTTTTGGGCTTCTTTGACTGCACTATTGTGCTGATATCACAAAACAACGTGCAGGAAAATCTCTGAGAGTCAAACATAATGACTGGCTTGAGCAGTAACATTCAAGTATACTTCAATTTTTTCCAAAAGCAACAACATATCTTTGCTTTTTAAGGACATATTTTTTGATAATAAGAGTACCCTAACATCCATTTAAACTAATTCAGAGGCAACCTGTGCTCACAAAGGAAGGATACAGTGTCCTGCTTGAAAAGTAGGAGTCCTGAGCAAAGTCCTGCTTTGGCCCCATGATGTAAACACCCAACAGTATTTTATCCCTTAAGAGAGGAAAAATTTTAAGTCAATAGGGAAGCCAAAATAGAAAATATTGGTAAAATTAGCAAATATCATAAAAAGGAACCACAAAGCCAGAATAAAGAGTCCATCTTCACCACCAACTACTTCCTGCCCAAAATATCCTCCCACTCCACCCCCCACCCCCAGAGCCTCTCAGGTTTCCACACAGGGGAAGGAACTGGGGGTAGGGTGCTAGGGTAAGTCCTTTTTTCCCATCCTTCATTATCTTCAATGCCGAGTGTGCCTCTTGAGCTTTTTGGGAACTTAAATGCCTAGTTTACAAGGTCAAATGACTATGGAACATTTTCCAAAAATTAAATCACCAATTACAGAAGGAAACGTGCTGTTTTCATATTCTCTTCTTCTACTAAATTTCTCTCAATCTCTCTCTCATTTCTCTCTCCTTTCGTTCTCTTGCTCTTTCTCTCCCTCCCTTCTTTTCTCCCTCTCCCTCCCTCTCTCTCCTCCCCCTCCCTTCTCCACTTCACCACACACAGAAACCCCTTTTCAAAGGGGCTTTTTTCCAACTCAGTGAAGTAAAGTCTTTGCCCCTTTGTGGGGAAGGCTCATTAACATTCCCACAGCAGCATCTCTTCAAGGATTTTACTTTTGTAACTCTGTGGGGAGGTCAAGAGGCCACAGTGGAGAGGTAAAAGGAAAAAATGGTAAATGGGGGAGGGCGGAAGAAAGGAGAGGAGGGGAAAGAGCCCTTCCTTTCACAATAAGGACAGCAAGAAAGAGGGTGGACCAAAGTAGGGAAAGACCAGACAGACAAGACTCAGGAAAGACATGAATACTGGACCCCCAGATGTGCCCTTGGAGATCTCCAGACTCCTAAGGAAAGCAGAATGCTATGTTCCTTCTCTCATTTCTTTTCCTCAAAGAGGAAGTACCTGATGGAAACAGTGGAATTATAGCGTGACAAAACGCAGTCTATTCCACTGAGAAATTAGAACTTTCCTGGCCTCTGTGTTCCCATTTCCTCCACAATAACCTAGTGATGAGTGCACCTGTCTACCACAAGGAGGTTAACAGGATGAATAAGACAATGTTAGCAAGAGTTCTGAGGACTGCCCATGAGGGAGCCACTCAAGGTCCTGACCCCAAAAATCTGGGAAAATAATGGAGACTCCATGAACTCCAAAGCAAAGATCAGAGTACTCCCCAAATCTCTTTAGATGGGGGTAACTGCCTCTTTTATCACCAGCAACCCCCCTACCATCTGTCTTTCTCTCTCCCTTTCTTACTACTGCCAAACTAAGTTGCACTTGTGTAAGGGAAGAAATGAAGGAAACTCCAAGTGTGCACCCAACACTTTGTGAGCTTTGCTTTTCTCTGAAGACACAGCCATCAGATTTACATCACTCAACTCCAAAGGGCAAAATAATTCCCACTTTGCTAACAGATGGTGTTTCTGATGCTTTCTTCTCTTAGCCAGTAGAGTAAAAGATAAATAAGTTTAAACGAGAGGACCTAGGCATTATAGCTAGAAGATAGGGCATATCTGGATAGTCTATGTAAAGTGGTAACATTAGCACCGAAAATTCAGGGAGGAGCAGCAACGTCAGAAGTTAAAGAACAATAAATCAATCACCCTTAAATGTGCAATCTGAACAGGAGAGACTCGGTTGGCTCATTGGCAATGATGGTTTTTTGTTATCGTTGTTTGGCCATATCACATCTTAGTTTCTTGACCAGGGATCAAACCCACATCCCCTGCATTGAATGTGCAGAGTCTTAAACCACTGGACCACTGGGCAAGTACATCAAATGATATGTTCTTAAAGATCAAATTTAATATCCACAAAGAAATTCTTTCCACAGAATCCTTGACAACTGTTTTCAGTCTCTATGAGAACATGTCACAAAGAGCTCACAAATTTACAGGAGAATCCATCACACTTTATAAAGTTCCTTTATACTGAGGTGAAGGTGCCTCCTTGTAACTTCTGTTCTGGTAGTGCGTGAATGCTCAGTCATTTCAGTCGTGCCAGACTCTTTGTGACCCCATGGACTGTAGCCCACCAGGCTCCTCTGTCCACAGAATTATCCTGGTAAGAATATTGGAGCATGTTGCCATTTCCTTTTCCAGGGGATCTTCCTGACACAGAGATCCTACCTGTGTCTTCTGCATTGGCAGGCGGGTTCTTTACCACTTGAGCCACTAGGGAAGCCAATGTCTCCTCTAGAGTACCACAGAACTCTTCTGTGTGATATTCTCAAAGGTGGCATCCCTTCAACTCTGGGAGCTGGAAAGAAGTAGGAGACACAGAAGAGCCCCTGACCCTGTAGGTATTTTAAATGAGAGTCCTTAAGATCAATCATTTTCATTTTACATGCTAGGAGTTTGGTGGCATATTGAGAGAAAAAAAAAAAAAATGCTAGACTACTGTCAGATCCACCTGGCTGCCAGGGCTGTTTCTGTTACATCACAGCTGTGCAATGTTGGACAAGTTACTTAACCTCCCTGAGCCTTTTGGTTCAGCTGTAAAGAGGATCATCTATAAATAGGAGTAGTAAAACTGGCTGTGCTAACCTCAAAGATGTATTTCTCAAAATATGCCCCATACACAAAAATATCTTATAAATTTTAAAGAGGTCTACATATATATAATGATCATTTTTTTTGGTCAGCCTTTCTCATTTTTGACTGGCAAGTAACTAAGTTCTTGGCCTTATAATCAGGATATACCAGAAAGTTCTCATTTCAGCTTATACCCCAGAAGCAGTCACATCTTCCAACAAGGTGGCACAGAATCATGAAATAACCAGAAAGCACTGTGAAGAGCTTAGAGGAAGAGTTAGAAAAACAACCGAGGGACATTTTCTGAACAGACAGCAGAGCGAGAGGCCCGGAACCGGGCAGGGAGGAGAGGGTTAAATCCTTTCCTCTGCAGTACAAAAGAAAAGAGTGTGCGGAAAGATTAGGATTTTTGCTTTTACAATGGGAGCTGCAGAAGCGTAGGGAAGAAGCTGAAGAAAAAAAAGGGGGCGTCTCCCCTTTAAAGACTTGCAGAGATTGAGAGAGAGTCAGAGACTGAGAATCAGAGCGCGCTCGTGTCTGTCTGTCCGTCCCTGGGAAGCGAGAACATCTCTGCTTCACAGTGATTGGCATTGGGGGAGAGGCATCAGTTGGCTTCAGACCCAGGGGGGAGACCAGACCAGGTCACCCCGATTCAGACTAAGTGAGCGTTGTCCCTCCCTGTCCCACCTCTCTCTACCCGGGAATGTCTCGGCGAAAGCAGCGGAAACCCCAACAGTTAATCTCGGACTGCGAAGGTCCCAGCGCGTCTGAGAACGGTGGGTGCCGGGGAGGGGTGGGGGTGGGGGCTGAGTCCAAGCCTGTGTGGGTCAGGCCAGGGCAAGGGGAGGGCACCCGGGCCATGGGCGAAACCAGGGGGAGGACTTGGTCACTAGGGGGTTGAAAGAGTTGAGTTGCAGGCAGTAAGGAGATGATGACCTGCACTGGAGAGAAGCCCCGCTTGGCTTTTCTCAGGGTTGATTCTGTTTGTTTTCCGTGTTGCTTTTCTTTGGATGAAATGGAGTTTTCAAACTGGCTCTGTCTCCCCACCCAAGAGTTTTCTCCCCAGGTCCCCCTTTGCTCACTGGTCTTTGTGCCCGTTGCTAAGTAACCTTCTCAGACCTGAAGACCCGTCTCTTAGGGGTGGGATTTTCCCCCCTTTTCTTTCTGGAGAGTTGGGTTGCAAGAGAATGAATTGGATGAACGTGAAGTTTCCCCTGAGGGAGAGGAGAAAAAAGTTTCTTATTGTTGGGCTGAGCAGAGAACAGATCAGAGCTCCCAGAGGGAGAGAGCTAATGTCGGTCAGATGCAGCCTGGTTTGGAGTGCCTATCTGTGTCACCTGGGGTAGAGGTTGGAGGAAAGGTCTGGATGAGGGGCTTAGGCGGGTGCTTCAAGGAAAGCCAAGCTAAAAAAAACCTGTATGTGTTAACATACATGCATGTTAATACATGCATATAATTTTATGAGAATATTATCATTTATGTAACAGATTTTCTTTATGAGGGGGGAACTTTTCATGTATTCTTATAACATTCCAGTAAGTAAGAGGCAGCCAAGAGAGCAACTAAGATACTGAGCAGTGACATTGCTCAGTCTCAAAAACAGGCATAATCAGGAAAGAAACCTTGATTTCATGATAATCAGAACTAGCAGTACACACTCCACCTAAATTAGGGTTTTCCAAGCTTGCTTGGTTGTGGGTAGATGTGGGCTAGCGTCTGGGAATCTGTATCTTTGCAAATATCCAGGTACTTCTTAGGATTGAGCAAGTTTTGGATAATCTGGTATGGCTATGTATTTCACACTGGCTGAGGGATAAACTATTTATTTAGCAAATAGCTGATTCACCCAACAATGTAGTATAGGATTAAACACAAGGATTCTGAAGGCAGAATTTCAGGATTCAAATCCTGGCTCTACCTCTTGGTTAGCTGTGCAGCCTTTGTTGATTTACTTTGCTTTTCTATGTCTCAGTTTCCTCATCTGTAAAATGGAGATGAATATACTGACTACTATCTCATTGGGTTATTGAGTTAATACATGTTTTAGTACACTTATAGAAATAACTAGCATAAATAAGTGCTTAATACAAGTGGTACAGTCCCTAGCATAAATAAGTACTTAATATGTGAGTATTATTATTATATGTGAATACAGTGGCACTTCCTGCAAATACTGAAATAAGACAAAAGCTCTGGGAACTGTTGGTGAACTTCAGCATTTCTTTATGAGATATGTGTCATGGAAACCTCTAGGATAATGTATTTGTAGTGGCTAAAACTAAAACATGGATTAAATTTACCTTCTCACCTGCTGTAAAAAAAAAAAAAAAGACTTGAGATCAAGTCAGTGTGCCACATGCTACAGACATATTGGCTTTTGTGTAGAACACATCCCCTTCAAGTCAGTGCTTTACTGGGATCCCACTGTGCCAGTATTAAGAGGTTCATGCTGGTGGCATCCTTCCCTCCTGGGACACATTAGCCCCCGCTTAATGCGGCTGCAGGCCGGATGTTTCCTCCCGCTGCTCTACAGGAGACTTCCCCCAGAGCCTCGGAGTTGCCTTACAGTCCTGCTCCCCTGCTGGTTGGATTGCGGAACAATACTGAATTCCCCCAGAGGCGTCCTCCTCTCCTCTCTCCCCTCTCTCCCCACTTCCTCAGCTCACCCATTCCCTACACCACTGCTGAGGAAGAGTCTGGGAGGAGGCTACAAATTCTTTCACTACTGCCCTGAGAGGATTCTCCAGCCCCCTTGAGCTGTAGCTCCCACTTGTGGCTGTGAACACCTGGGGGCGCGGAATGCTGCAGCAAAGCCGTCCCCATGGAAACAGTACAGGCTTGAACTCAGTGGCAGCAAAGAATTTCAGTTGAAATTTTCCCTTTGAGCCATAAAAGTTAAAAACATAAATGTCAGGAGCAAGAAAGCAGTAGTTAACCTTAAGAAAGCCTATGGGTTTTCTGTTCAGAATTCTCCTGAGAGAGAAAGATCCTTGCGCTACTAGCATGACCTGGGGTGTAATGGGGTCTCATGTAAGATGAGGTGGCTAATATTTGATCAAATCTAAAATTCCTTTATGCTTTCATAAGATATACAGATAGGGTTTCTATTCACTCACGTGATCTTCAGGCTCCTGAGTTTTCCTTCTACCCCAGGGACATTTTTTTGTTCTGCACACCCCCAAATTAGGTAGGGAGGGCTCTTATTTGGGGGCTCTTATGTGTGCCCTTTTACAGGTGTACCTGTGGAGCTATGGGCATCATCATGACCATCAGCAGACATTTATTTAGTAGGCTAGGGTGCCACTAAGGCTTTCAGGAGTCTTTGCCTTCCTTTAAGCAATGTTTACCATATGTGACAAGCAAATGCTGAGCCTTTGTTGCACATTTTAAAAGCCTCATCTCTGCAGTGACCTAAGATATCACCAAGACACAGTCTGAAAAACCTGTTTTCCAGCCCTCTTTTTGTTCAGCTTCCCTGACCAGAACACCAAAAACCTAACAGAATAGTAATCGCACATAAGTGATGAGAAGGAAATAGTCTATTTACTTAAAAACTCTGGAGAGAAAAAAAAATTCCTCTCTTCCCTACAGAGTCTAGAAGTCAGGAATAGAGAACATAAGGGATGTGAATAGGGAAAATGTAAACCAGTGCATCTGGGAAATAAAGGAAACCATCGGAAACCCAGATATTTAGTGAGAAGGAGAAACCAGGACAACAGCCAAACAGATCTAGGGGGAGAAATGGCAGTTGGCAGATATCAAGAGCAGCAAAAGGGGAAAGAAGGCAAAAATAGAGTTGTGAGGGTCCTGTTCTCTTTACAGCATCCTTTCTTGGAGTATTGATGCCTGAGCCTTTAAGCCCTAGGCACTCCTGGGTCAAAAAGAAAACATTTCTGAGTAGATAGAAAGTACTCAGGCAGGGTACAATAGAGCACTGGATAAGGAAACACAAAACCTGGTTTTCAGTCCGGCTTGGACTTGGAAGTTTTGTGACCTTGGACAAATCCAGCCTTCTCCCAGGCTTCAGGTTTTAGTCTTTACAGAATAATACTCATTGCTAATATTTGCAGAGCATTTACTATTTGTCAGGTACTATGCTACGCCCTTTATATATATTTTTTTGTTTATTTCTCTGCTATTATTACCTCCATTAAAGTTACTTTAATTTATGGTGATACAAAACAAAATTTTTCATTTTTAAGCATACAATTCAGTGGCATTAAGTATATTCACAATTCTGTGCAACCATCACTACCATCCATTTCAGAGCTCTTTCCTCTTGCAAAACTGAAACTGTATACCCATTAAATAATAACTCCGCATTTGCTTCACCCAACCCCACCAGCCCCAGGAAATCACCATTCGACTTTCCGTCTCTGTGAATTTACCAATTCTAGGGATCTCACATAATGAAACCATACAATATGTGTCCATTTGAGTGGCTTATTTCCATCTGGCTTATTTCACTCAGCACAATGTTTTCAAGTCTCATCTATGTTGTAGCACTGTATAAGAATTTCATACCTTTTTATTGCTATACCCCCATTTTAAAAAGAAATCCAAGCCTTAGGGAAATTAAGAAACTTTTCCCAAGGTCACAAAGGTTAGAAAGCGCTGGCACTTTAACTGAGGTCTGATTCAGAGTGACTGAGTCACTCTGCTCAGTGAGAGGTCAGATCTCTAAAGTCACTTCCAGTTTCAAAACAGTATGAATTCCATGTTAAGTGCCGAGTCCTTTGATATCAGAAAAATGCCTGTTTTTAAAAAAAAAACCTTTTTTGCGTGTGTTTGATCGAAGATATTCGTATTCTGGAAACATATATTTTTCTCACTTAGCACCAGATGTACCTGTGCCTGTTTGTCCACTGCGTTGCACAGGTCAAGGGTACACTTACTAGGTGTGAGCGACAGAGGGGTATGTGGATGCATTTAGGAGAGAGGAGTGAGGAAGAGAAGATCATTTATTCTCCCTTAGAAGTCCTCTATAGCAGCAGTTACAGAATCAACTCATAACTGGGGACACTATCAATTGGTGTTGGTCCAACATTAACAGTAAGTTTAGGCAGAGCAACCAGTCCATTCTGAAGGAGATCAGCCCTGGGATTTCTTTGGAAGGAATGATACTAAAGCTGAAACTCCAGTACTTTGGCCACATCACGTGAAGAGTTGACTCATTGGAAAAGACTCTGATGCGGGGAGGGATTGGGGGCAGGAGGAGAAGGGGACGACAGAGGATGAGATGGCTGGATGGCATCACTGACTCGATGGACGTGAGTCTGAATGAACTCCGGGAGTTGGTGATGGACAGGGAGGCCTGGCATGCTGCGATTCATGGGGTCGCAAAGAGGTCGGACACGACTGAGCGACTGAACTGAACTGACATAGTATGCTCATTTCTTTAATGGTTGGATGGTGCCTAAACTCTGTGTAGAACAAAGCCTTCCATTTTACAATTAGAAGTATGGCTCAAGATGCACATACAGTCACTTAAACTCGTAGTCGAGTGAATATCATGTCAATTTCTGTTCATGGAAGCAGGGTACAAGAGAGTTAAAATGTACCTGTGGTCAGAGTAGAGAGAGAACCCGACAGGCAGATTTTATTTTGCATGGAGCAACTCATTTTACTTATGTCCTAATTTTGGTAAAGTTGAACACAGGTAAGATTTGTGACCTTCCCCGGTGGCTCAGCAGTAAAGAGTTCACCAGCAATACAGGAGAAACGGATTTGATCCCTGGGTCGGGAAGATCCCTTGAAGAAGGAAATGGCAACCCACTCCAGTATTCTTGCCTGTGAAATCTCATGAACAGAGGAGCCTGGCAGGCTACAGTCTGTGGGGTCACAAAAGAGTCAGACATTACAGCACTTTCTACTTTTCCACTTTGAAGATTTGTGAGAAGCAGGGTGGAAGTTTTGCTGGGAAAGGCACTCCTCTGATATACACTATGGATCTCCTCCTTGGCTGTACATTGGAATCACTTGAGGAGCATGACAAACATTGATGCCTAGACCCACCCTGGCCAGGCTTCCCAGGTGCCGCTAGTGGTAAAGATCCCACCAGCCAATGTAGGAGACCTAAGAGATGCAGGTTCGATCCCTGGGTCCGGAAGATTCCCTGGAGGAGGAAATGGCTACCCTGTATTCTTGCTTGGAGAATCACATGGACAGAGGAGCCTGGCAGGCTACAGTTCATATCTTCACAAAGCGTCAGACTTAGCATGCATGCACACACAGCCTGGCCACTGGGATTTTTAAAAGCTCTTCCAGTAATTCTAGTGGGCAGCAAAGTTTGAGAACCTCTGTTCAAGTCACTGCTACCCACTGATTTTTCTGTTTTCTGAGCCATCCTTTCCCAAGTTTGATGAGCCACCAGATTTAGACAGTCACCTGATTTCATTTTTCTTTGTTATTTCAGCTCTTTATAAATTTAAACCAGCATATCCAGATCTCAGTCCTGTGTCCATCCCAGACTTTGCATGTGACCCAGGATAGCTTACTTCACCTTATCTGCTATCTAGGGACACCATTACCGGGTTTGTTTAGTCCTGTGTTTATGATTTCATTCGTGTCTGCCTAAGAATCCCACCCCCCTTTTCAGGATAGGCAGTGAGTGAAAAGTGCTGAGAAATAGAGGGCTCCTCTTACAGGTGGCTGTTGATCCATCACCTTTCAACAGGGACTGAATTTACCTTTAAGAAGAGTGCAGATCAAATTACGCATCAGAAAGCAAGTTTCATTAAAGAGCAAGAAAGGGGACAGTGTTTCCCAGGAGAAGATGAAAAGAAAAGGATTTCTTTTCTTGTTGGAAGACTTGACAAAACAGCAACTTGATATCAAACGTTCAATGCTAATTAACAAATGCTCAGTAGAAAGCGTCCATCTGATTCCTTCTTTCTCACTGAGGCCACAGAGCAAATGGCAGGTAGGAACCACACAAGGCCCTTTCTCTAGTTTAGGGAAGCTACATAGTGTTGATGTGCTTGGGAAAGTATTGGACAGGAGTCAAAACTCTGAATGCTTGCTGCACTGAATTACTGTGTGAATTTGGAAAAGTCACTTAACCTCTCCAAGCTTCAACTTCCTTATCTGTAAAAATAAACAACATTGCAGTTTACCTGTGACTTACCATAATTGACACAGAATCCCCTCTCCCTCCCTGGTCAGGTCTGGAAGCCTGGAGCTCCTCTGTTTCAGAGCCATTGTCCACAGTGTCAAGACACTTGTGTTTATCTGAAGTTTCAAAACAATTCAGTACAAAGTTTTCAATGAAAGTGGACATTATTAATATATTGTACTAATATTAATATTCAACTATGTCTATATTATATATACAACTCAGTGTGTGTGTTCAGTCATGTCTGACTCTTTGCAACCCCATGGACTGTAGCCTGCCAGGCTCCTCTGTCCATAGAATTTTCCAGGCAAGAATAATGGAGTGGATTGCCTTTTCCTACTCCAGGGAATCGTCCCAACCCAAGAATCAAACCCGTGTCTCTTGCCTCTCCTGCATTGGCAGATGGATTCTTTACCACTAGCGCCACCTGAAAAGCCTAATATTAATATTACACTACACTAACATTAATATTTGGGGAAGGAGATGGCTATTACAGCTCCCACCCCAAAAGACTTCCTACTCTTAATATAAGCCAATGATATTAGCCTCAGAAATGAATAAGATTGCTAATTCCCTGGCAGTCCAGTGGTTAGGATGCCACACTTATGCTACCAAGGACCTGGGTTCAGGGAACTAAGATCCTGAGTAAGCCGTACAGCTTGGCCAAAAATAAAGAAAGAAAGAAAGAAATTAATAGGCAACATGAAAACAGACCTAATTTGAATATATATGTATTTTAGCTTATTTTGTTTGTTTTTTTTTGCCACTGAACGATAAGTTCTTTAATTCATAATATTTAGGACTCCTCCCAAAATTTGAAGTCCTATATATACATATTATTTTATCCCCACTATATTTCTCTGATGAAGCCAACATAGCTACAATATTACCACTTTACAAAAAAGGAAATGGCAGTGTAGTCATGGTGTGACTGCCCACCACACCTCAATTTACCAGCCAGGCAAGAACGGAACTGGGATTAGAACAAGGTGGATTTACTGATGCCCAGGCAAACCACAGAACTAAGGACTTGTTGTCACCACCTGTAAGCTCTTTTAAGGAAGTGGGAAAGCCTTTAAGGCTCATTTCAAGATAGGAAGGGAATGCAGAGTACCTGGTCCAGGAGGCATTTTACCCGCTTAATCCTCTCTCCGAACTGGAGGCCACCTCTGTGCAGTGAGCAGGTGTTAAGTCATTTCTAGGCATTCAACCCAGCCTGGGGCTAAAAGGGGCTTTAGGCCCCGAGAGGCTGCCTGGTAGCTCCCTCCTACTGCATTTTCCCCATTGTTTCAGGAGGAGTTCCCGTCCCCCCGGGGTTAAAGCTAGGTGGGCCTCTGCAGGCTAGCATCTCCCCCAAACCGCACGTCCTTAATAGTGTCTGCGTTGCTAGAGAAGGACAACGGAGGAAGAAGGGTAGAGAAGAGGAAACTAAATAGGAGATGGCTCCTTAAATAAGCATGAACTCTATAAATGAGGTGTGGGCCGGGTGATCCGTGGAATAACTTGCATTCAGCTATTATTCTGGGGGAGGAGGGGCGGGGAGTAAAGGGGCTTAGTGTTCCGCAGAGAAGAGTCCTGAATCGACTTCCTTGGAAATTCTACCTCGCAGCCTCCCACCCTAAGAAGCTTCTATTGTAGAGGGGGTGTGGGGGTAGGGTGGGAATGGAGGTGAAGAAAACAGGACAAAACTTGGGGCATTTGAAGGGGCGGTGTGAATGTGTGTAGATAAGGGGTGTATTTTCTGGGACCCCCCTCCTGCTCTGGCCCTCAGACCACCCTCTCTGGAGTCCACGTTTTCCAGGCTCAGCGGATCCTTTATCCGAAGAAAAATAAGAGAAGCCTATCGCTCTGCTCTATTGAGCAAGGCTGTGTTTCCTACTGTGCCCCCTTGAGCTTGCTGGGGAGGTGGGCGGGCCGGTCTGGGCAAAGACATCTGGAGATGGGGGGAGCTAGCAGAGGGCAAGGATAGGTGGACCCCCACCAGGCCCCACAGCACCTGTCACTGAGCCTACCGGAAACCCTCCTGTGCTCTGGGCTCCCGCCCCCGTACACCCATCCCCCGCCCCCCCCCTCCTTCCCCAGCTCCCGCCTCCCTCCCCAGCAGCTCCTCCCCACAGACTCCCCTTCCCAGCAGCTCCTCCCCCATCTCCCCTCTCCCAGCTTTCTGGCTCCAGCTCCTCCCCTCCTCCTCCCCTCCTCCGCGTCTCCTTGCTCCCCTCCCCCTCCTCCACTGCGCCCTGCCCCCGCCGCCGATCTCCATCTCTGCAGTCTGGGCCGCTGGGTGCAGAGGCTGCTGCAGCCCGGGCGGCCAGTGCCGCCTCCCCCAATCCGGATACCCATTGTCTCCCACTCCACCCGGCCCTGTACCTCCCGCACAACCATGGCGCACGAAGCCGGGAGGAGCTCTCGTCTCGGGGGGCCCTGCGGGGAGCCGGCGGAGCTTGGAGGTGCGGTAGGGCCCGGCAGGGGTAGGGGTGGAGGGGGCGCGCGGGGCGAGGGGGGAAGGACTTTCGGTGGACGAGATAAAACGCACGATTCTCTGCCCAGGACCCGGTCCTCCCAGCTAGTCCTTCCGCCCGCCGGTGACCCGGGGTGCGAGGGGATGGAAGGGGAACAGTAGCTTGTGCATGCCCACTCCTCCCTGGCCCCCAGTGCTGGCGTGTCGTGTCCAGGCGGGTCAGCCCTGAGCTCTAGCCTTCTGCACGGCCTGATGGTGAGCTCATCTCCCCACCCCCACTAGCGGTTACTGGGCTCGTTGTTAATTACAGCCTGTGTATACCCATCCCAACCGCACCACCCACGCTCTCTCCTTGTGTTCTCCCCCAGGTGATGTGAGCGAGGACGACCACCCCCAAGTCTGTGCCAAGTGCTGCGCACAATTCACTGACCCAACCGAATTCCTCGCCCACCAGAATGCATGTTCTACTGATCCCCCTGTAATGGTGATAATTGGGGGCCAGGAGAACCCCAACAACTCTTCGACCTCTTGCGAACCCCGGCCTGAGGGCCACAGTAGTCCGCAGGCCATGGAAGCTGAGCAAAGCAACCCCTCGGACTGCGCGTCCTCTGTACCCACAGATCCCACCTGGGGCCCAGAGCGGAGGGGAGAGGAGTCGTCCGGGCACTTCCTCATTGCTGCCACAGGTACAGCAGCTGGGGGAGGTGGGGGCCTGATCTTGGCCAGCCCCAAGCTGGGAGCAACTCCATTACCGCCGGAGTCCACCCCTGCACCCCCTCCTCCTCCGCCTCCTCCTCCCCCCCCAGGGGTAGGCAGTGGCCACTTGAACATCCCTCTGATCTTGGAAGAACTCCGGGTGCTGCAGCAGCGCCAGATTCATCAGATGCAGATGACTGAGCAAATCTGCCGGCAGGTGCTGCTGCTAGGCTCCTTAGGCCAGACAGTGGGCACCCCTTCCAGTCCCTCGGAGCTGCCTGGGACAGGGACTGCCTCCTCCACCAAACCCCTGCTTCCTCTCTTCAGCCCCATCAAACCTGTCCAAACTGGCAAAACACTGGCACCTTCCTCCACCTCCTCCTCAGGGGCAGAAGCACCCAAGCAGGCTTTCTTCCACCTTTACCACCCCTTGGGGTCACAGCACCCTTTTTCTGCTGGTGTGGTCGGGCGAAGCCACAAACCCACCCCTGCACCCTCCCCGGCCCTGTCAGGCAGCACGGATCAGCTGATCGCCTCGCCTCACCTGGCTTTCCCAGGCACCACAGGACTCCTGGCAGCGCAGTGTCTTGGGGCAGCCCGGGGCCTCGAGGCTGCTGCTTCCCCAGGGCTCCTGAAGCCAAAGAATGGAGGTGGAGAGTTGGGTTATGGGGAAGTGATGGGCCCCTTGGAGAAGCCCGGTGGGAGGCACAAGTGCCGCTTCTGCGCCAAAGTATTTGGTAGTGACAGTGCCCTGCAGATCCACCTGCGTTCCCACACAGGCGAGAGACCCTATAAGTGTAATGTGTGTGGCAACCGCTTTACCACGAGAGGCAACCTCAAAGTGCATTTCCATCGGCATCGGGAGAAGTACCCACATGTGCAGATGAACCCTCACCCGGTGCCAGAGCATCTAGACTACGTTATCACCAGCAGCGGCCTGCCCTATGGTATGTCGGTGCCACCAGAAAAGGCCGAGGAGGAGGCCGCTGTGCCGGGTGGAGGTGTGGAACGCAAGCCTCTGGTGGCCTCCACTGCTGCCCTCAGTGCCACAGAGAGCCTCACACTGCTCTCCACTGGTGCAGGCACCACTACGGCCCCTGCGCTTCCTGCTTTCAATAAGTTTGTGCTCATGAAAGCGGTAGAGCCAAAGAATAAAGCGGATGAAAACACCCCGCCCGGGAGTGAGGGCTCAGCCATCACCGGAGTGGCAGAAAGTGGCGCAGCAACCCGCATGCAGCTAAGTAAGCTAGTGACATCGCTACCCAGCTGGGCCCTGCTTACCAACCACTTGAAGTCCACTGGTAGCTTCCCTTTCCCTTATGTGCTGGAGCCCTTGGGGGCTTCACCCTCCGAGACCTCCAAGCTTCAGCAGCTGGTAGAAAAGATTGACCGTCAAGGAGCTGTGGCAGTGGCCTCTACTGCCTCGGGTGCCCCCACCACCTCTGCCCCTGCAGCTTCATCATCAGCCTCATCTGGACCCAACCAGTGTGTCATTTGTCTCCGGGTGCTGAGCTGTCCTCGGGCACTGCGCCTGCATTATGGCCAGCATGGAGGTGAGCGGCCCTTCAAATGCAAAGTGTGTGGCAGAGCTTTCTCTACCCGGGGCAATCTGCGTGCACATTTCGTGGGCCATAAGGCTAGTCCAGCTGCCCGGGCCCAGAACTCCTGCCCCATTTGCCAGAAGAAGTTCACCAACGCTGTTACTCTGCAGCAGCATGTTCGGATGCACCTGGGGGGCCAGATCCCCAATGGTGGCACTGCACTCCCTGAAGCGGGGGGAACTGCCCAGGAGAACGGCTCTGAGCAATCGACAGTCTCCGGAGCCGGGGGCTTCCCCCAGCAGCCATCCCAGCAGCCATCCCCAGAGGAGGAGTTGTCTGAAGAAGAGGAAGAGGATGAAGAAGAGGAAGAAGATGTGACCGATGAAGATTCTCTGGCCGGAAGAGGCTCTGAAAGTGGAGGTGAGAAGGCGATATCCGTGCGAGGTGATTCAGAAGAGGCCTCTGGCACTGAGGAGGAAGTGGGGACTGTGGCGGCAGTGACCACAGCTGGGAAGGAGATGGACACTAATGAGAAGGCCATTCAACAGCCGTGTCTGCTGCCACCACCACCACCTGACACCCTGGATCAGACGCAGCCAATGGAGCAGGGAGGCAGTGATGCTGCCGGAGGCACGGAAGAAGGGGGAAAACCTGAGAGGAGCTCCAGCCCAGGGTCAGCGCCGGCCCTTGAAGGGGAAGGCAGCAGCACCCCGTTGGTGGAGGAGCTGAGCCTGCAGGAAGTGATGAGAAAGGAGCCCGGGGAAAGCAGTGGCCGAAAGGCCTGTGAAGTGTGTGGCCAGACCTTTCCCACCCAGGCAGCTCTGGAGGAGCATCAGAAAACCCACCCCAAGGAGGGGCTGCTCTTCACTTGTGTTTTCTGCAGGCAGGGCTTTCTCGAGCGGGCTACCCTCAAGAAGCACATGCTGCTGGCCCACCACCAGGTACAGCCCTTTGCCCCCCATGGCCCTCAGAATATTGCTGCTCTTTCCTTGGTCCCAGGCTGCTCACCCTCTATCACTTCCCCAGGGCTCTCTCCCTTTCCCCGAAAAGATGACCCCACCATCCCATGAACCAGTTTTTCTGTACCTGCTGCCCCTTGACCCAAGGAGCAGGAAGTGAGAGCTCTGTAGAAGGACCTCCCAGATGTATGAGCGTTTATTTGTCTGTTTCTCTGAGTTCTTAGATGTCCTTAATGACTTTTCTCTAATCCCCGAGCTTCGAAATTGCTGAGCTCACGGCAACTGCCCCCTGAGAAACTTTTCTTCCCTCTTCATTCATTGTACCTGAGGAAAATAGATTCGCTACAGCTTTTACATTCCCAAGAAGAACCCTTTCCAGCTTCCCTGAGAATGACCCTTCTTCCCTCTCCTCTCCCCTTTGGCAGGTGCACCTGAGCACCCACATATGGAATTACAGCCCACCCCGAAGGGGGCAGCACCTGTCCCTGGAGGGCCTAGGGCCACTCCTCTCTGGTGACCAGGTCAGCCTGCATGACTTCTTGTCCCAGGGCATTCCTTCCCAGCTGGTGAGGGTGGGCCCGCTGTCTCTTTGGAACCAGGACACAACCTTCCTGTCAAGTGACCTGCCCACCAAGCCCCAGACTTCCAGTTCCATCTCCATCTCCACTGCCACTTCAGGCCCTGCACCAGCAGTGCTGTTTGGCCCAGGAACTGAGGCTGGGAAGTTGCCTCCAGCAGTGGTGGGATCCAGAGAAGCCAAGGAGAAGAGAGCTCCCCTTTTCTTCTTTAGGCCTCTTGCATCCAAGACAGTGCCTGGGAAGCCCATCTTAGAAGAGAAGTAGCACATTGTACATTCCTTCTCCTTCCGCGTGCCAACAGTGAAAATGGAACAATATCTGTCTCTCGTGGCCCAGCCCCAGGGGGTAGGGAGAAATGAAAGGCACAGGACACTCTTCCTGCTAGTAAGGCACTCGTGTCTTAGTCACATTAAGGCAAAGGTGTTGGCTGCTTAATAGGCCAAGATATTCTGAGCTTCTCATATCCTTCATCTTTGCCTCTCACAGTTAGCAAACAAGTGGATTTCTTGCTGAGAGGTCTCCCATGGGATGGCTATTTGGGGGAAGGAAATGTGAAGTTCATATCTTTAGCAAGCATTGTTCATGAGGGTAGTTGAAGGACTAATGGAAAGTTGAGTGTTGTAAAGCATAAGGCTTGCTGCAAACCTGTATGATTAATAAAGGGGCGAGATGTAAAGGAGGAGACCTCAAATTCTTGATTGGATGGGTCGATGGGTCTCATGAATGTTCTTTTGGACTCATGGTGACTTTAGTGTGCCACAGTGCACTGTGGATCAGAGGGGTTTCCTAGCACTAGTGTGCTTCTAGTTTTAGATAACTCCCTCCTTTATTCCCTAGCCCCTGTATTTTCCTTATCTTCCTCTCTCAAGGTCCACTTCCTCCCCATTGTGCCTGCCCATGGACCTGGGTTTGTGTCTTTGCCACTGTCTGGTTAATAGAGTCCCAGACTTTGGGAGAGGAGCCCAGGTGCTGTCCTCCCTGCCTCTCTGTCTTGTAATGAGATGTAGTATTTACTCTTAACATAGGATCATCTGGAACAGGAGTTCTGAGGAGGAAGGAGTGAAGATTCTGCTATTGACTGATGTGAGTGATGGCTCCTCCAAAGGTGTAGGCTCCAGAGTTTCCTAACATAGTAAAATGTGAAGACCAGACAAGGGAGATATTAGTGTCTTTCCCTTTTCATTAAAGGTGTTTTAACCAAATATTTGTGTGTTTCTCCTTATTTCATGACTAAATAGCCAGCTGGGGTGTGATATGGTTATTCCCTAACATTGAGATTCCCTTACCACCTACATCTCCTGCCAAAGCTGAACATATGGTGGTGAAGTATTTAATTTGCTCAGCCTTGTCCTAAAACAACCTTCACTGAATGTAATTTCCTTGTTGAAATGGTGTTTGTGTTCTCAAAAGGTAGAGGATTTGCTCACACTTTACAGCCGTTGTCCAGGTTTTCTCTTTGCCTAGATGCTTCCACCACCAAGCTTTTGTATTTTATTTTGTTTTTTGTTTTGTTTGTAGTTTGAACGCTATCAGTCTTTCCTGAAACCTAAGCCAGCCTAGCTGACATCAGTTAATGTGCAGAACGAAGGTGAATTCATCTTTATGATCCTTGGTCTAATATTATAAACATTAAAAAAAAATAATTCAACCCTAATAATTTCTACCAACAAGGTAATATAAAGGAGAATTTTTAGCAGAGGAAATACATTGGGGGTGGGTGTGTCTGTGTGTGTGTATATATATATATATATATTTTTTTTTTTCTTTTTTGTTTTGTCTCCACAATATGGTAAGGTTCAGACTCTTAGACCTTGCTTTCCTAAAGAAAACATTCTCTGGAATTTTTTCTAATTTTTGCTTTTGTAAGATATCACTGAAACCATGTGCTAAAGGGATAGGACTGGTAAAATGATTTGCCTGAAGACATGTAGCCAATCAGTTGCAGAAGTGGATTAAGAACCCAGGTCAGCAGAAACTCAGTTTCACTGCTACTACCTTCAGGGGTGGTACTTGCTTCCGGTACCATCACTGGACTCCTAAAGTGAGGCTGGCTGGAAGACTGAAGGGAAAAGGTGAGTAAACCTGTTCCTGAACAGAGGTTTAATTCCAGTGGCCTCCTGGAGCCGTACCCATTCCCCTTTAAAGGTACTAGTGACTAGGACATGACAATCTTGTGAAGTAGGCTGGGGAAGAAACAGCTCCTGTCTCTTTAATTCCCTACCAAAGCTTTATAAATCTGTTTTTCCTTTCAGCCTATGGAAGGAGGTGGGTCACCAATCCTTCTATTCCCTTACCTCCCCACCCCCACTGGACATAGATAATGCCATTTAACTAATTAAACTTGACTTGCCCTCTCTTTTGATGCCAGTTCCCATTATGATAACAGCTGTCAGCGAGGCTCCTACTAATGGATACTTCCTTGGTCAGGTCAGCCCTGAGCCTGACTCCCCACCCTCCTTCATAGCTCTACTTTATTTTTCCTTCTATCTACTTTTCATTCTTTTCCTCCCCTGCTTTTTCTTCTTTCATTGACCTCTGACAGCTTTTATTTCTTTTCTATCTTATTCTCTTAGAGCCTCTTCAAAGCCCACTCCAATCCCCATCCTCAACCCCATCCTTTCTTACTCTCAATAACTTCTCATTTGATCATTTCTTTGGAAAGTGAATTAACTCTAACCTGCTGCAGTAAATATGTAAATAAATGCAGCCTGCAAAACACTTTACCTGAAATAGGCATCGTGGATTCAGTTCGAACTAGATGGATAAACAGATGACTTAACTATAAGAAGCAAGAGACAGTTTCTTAGCTCATTCATTCAGTTCAATTTTGAGGATTTGTTTCAGAGACCAAGTGCTGGGTAGGTACAAAGGTAAAGAAGACATACTTATGCCCCAAAGGGAGCTCAGTAAAAGAAGAGGGAAAATGTAAACATATTTTTATATGGTGGTAGCAAATACTGTGCTAAGACACAGTGGCCTGTGGGATTCCAGAAAGGGAAATGACTAACTGATGATACAAAGATAGAGAAAGGCGAGGGGACATACAGTTCTCTTACATTCAGCTTTCATAATAACCATGCTGAAATAAATTAACAGAATCCATATGACGACCTAAGGACAAATGGAATTACCATGTAAAAACCTATATAAGGTACATCAAGTCCCCTTTGGCAGAAACAGATACATGCTACTTCCAAGATGTCCCTTCAAGAAAGAACTGGCTACCTAGCTTCAAGAAACCTGGTTAGAGAATTCCATGGCAGTCCACTGGTGAGGATTCTGCTCTCACTGCCAAAGGCCAGGTTTGATATCTAGTTGAAGGAACTAAAATCCCACAAGCTTCACGGAGTGACCAAAAAAAGGAGCCTGGACAGCCTCCAGTTGTCCTCTCCAGCCCCTGGTCAAAGACTAAGCAAGGTGGTGGGTGGTATAGGGCTTAGCCATTGCCAGGGAACATGGGACTAATGTACAGTTCTTACCATGGAACTCCCCAGTGGTCTGGCAGCCACTATCACAGCTGCAGCATTGATAGCTTTGGACAGCTCTCCCAACCCAATCCCACTTTCTTCACCCCTCCTCCTCACTTTTTTTTTTTAACAAGTGTTACTTCCCAATAAAACTTTTACACTCCTTTGTCTCAGCATCAGCTTCTCCCAGATTTCAACCTGTGTCACCCCTCAAAAAGGTCTCAATTCTATTGGCACATTTTCGTCTCTCACAATTTCTACTCCTAGGATTCTGGTTTACTGTCCCTGGAACTTCTTAGTAAACATCTATCTCCTGATTCCCAGAAGAGATCTCACTCACATGACTTTCCCTCAGACCCAGCTTTGACTTCCCTTTACATTTCCTTGTTTTTCTTAATGTTTAACAACAGATTTACTAGCCCCAATGGACATTATGCTTTTGATTATATAATTTTAAAATCTGAGTAAGGACAAAACTGAAGAAAGAAAACATGTGACCAAAGAACCAGTTAGGAAGTGTACTATTTGGTCAATACTGTGGATGATACAGTAACCCGTTGCTATGTAACAAACCATCCAAAACTTAGGGTCTTACAAATAATTATGTATTAGCTTGTGAGTCCATGGGTCTGAACAGCCTTCAGCTAGGATGGCTTGTTTGTGTTCCAGGTGGTGAGGGCTGAGCTCACTCAGCAGCTTCAATTTGGGCTGGAGGATCCAAGATGGCCTCACTCACTTCTGGCCCCTCAGCTGAATGACTGGAATGCTGGAACCTCTCTCCTTAGAGTCTTTCATTCTCCAGGATCTCTTTTTGACATCTTTCAATCTCTAGAATTTCTCTCTCTCTTTTTCTCCCTCTCCCTCACTCTCTCTTCAAGTGGTTTAGCTATTAGGATAAATGGACTTCCATAAAGGCCTAGTTCTCTAGAATGACAAAAGCGGAAGCTGCAAGGCTTCTTAAGGCCTAGAATCTGAAACTCAAAGAATATCATCTCTGCCACTTTCTCTTGGCCAAAGCTAGTCAGAAGGCCAGTTCAGATTCAAGAGGAGAAAAACAAGCTTTACCTTGTTTTTACCCTCATTGGGAAGAGTGACAGTCACACTGCATAAGGGTATGTGGGATGGGAGCCATTACTGTTGTGGCTAACTCTGAACACTACCAGAGCAGATTAGGAGATTACCAGAAAGTTAGGAGATGTAGTGCCTGCAGCAATTATCTGCTCACAACTAGGCTTTCAGTCTTTGGACTAGAAGAGGTCTGGGTGAGAGTCAGTCCTCCTCTCTGCACTGCTCATAGTTGTATGCAGACTGGCGAAGAGGGGGCCCAGATAAGAAAGCAGTGGCTTTCTTTTGAGCTGAAAACTGGTCCTGAGGCCTCTAGAAGAAAATTCCTCTATAAGCAGATCATGCTAAGTGGTCCTCTTGTGCTCCTAAAATTTGCCTGGTTTATTACTGTAATAGTTTAAAAAGTGAATGTTAAAGTAAAAACTTCTGGGAGCTCCCCTTAATTTGGCTGACTTTCAGGAGTACCTGTACTGCCACTTTGGCTTCCTCTGTAGGTGAGAGGAGGCAATTCAGGTCATGCGTATCCTGAATTCTACCAGAGCTTGAATCTCTTCCACTAGACAAATTCTTCCTTAGACAAAAATGCTTATAAGTTAAAGGGATGACCTGTGGAAATCTGTCTTTGAGATGAATCAACCCTCTTCAGCTTCTGCAAAGCTATATCCAATACTGTCTTTCTCCCCCAGGACTACTTCATTTTACTGCTATATAGTTACTACATATTTCATTTCTATGTGTTAAGGACCTTGAAAGAAAGAGTGATCTTACAGTAAGTGAGGGATTCAGATTTGTGAACAATTAACTCTAACAGCTCTCTAATAGAGCAATAATGGGATTATCTTCCTTTAGTAATAATGCATGCATCTAAACATAGGGTCACACAGAATATATCCTAAATGAAAGTGCAAAAGCATCCTTTGTCAACTTTCTTGAGGGTCGTTGTTAGAACCAGGTTTATTAAAGAAAGCAAAACCCCTTAGGTAGAGCAGTCCCTTAGAAGTAGTCTCTTGTGATCAGCCAACTTCACCAAGAGTATTTCTGCTAGGTAAGATAGCATTTTTGCTTCTTTTTTTTCAAGGCTGCACTGAGTCTTCGTTGCAGCATGCAGGCGCTCTAGTTGCCGC
Source organism: Bos taurus (assembly GCF_002263795.3). NCBI lineage: Eukaryota > Metazoa > Chordata > Mammalia > Artiodactyla > Bovidae > Bos > Bos taurus. The sequence goes on from NC_037337.1 coordinate 25,659,851, forward strand.
ATGTGGGTTTGGTTGCCCACAGTATGTGGGATCTTAGTTCACTAACCAGCGATCAAACCTGTGTCCCATGCATTGGAAGGCCAATTCTTAACCATGGCTGTCATGGAAATTCCATTTCTCCTTCTAATTAGTATAATCCTAAAAATTAAATGTCCAGAGATGCTCATATGAGCCCATATTCATTTCCGTGTCCTGCATTTCAATGCTTAAAGGAACACAAGGCAAATTAAATTCAGAAAATGAAATGGAGATGAATATTTTGATCACTACTAAATCTGCACAGTACCTAGCACATAATTGGTCACTCAGTAAATATTTGCTGAATAAATGAATGAAACCGCCACATTCCAATATACATACATCTTTCTTCTTAGTAGTCCCTCTTCATTTTCATCCCTTCCTTTCCATTACTATCCATAGATGGCTTCTGACTTAAAGATTCTATGATGAAACTGTTACCATAGGCTGCTAATCATTTCCCCTATCTCTAAACTTTTTTCCCCATCTCAATTCAACCAAAATACCAGCTCCCCTAAAATATTCCCTATACGCAAATCTTAAAATGTCCCCTGTTGTATTCTGAATAAATTGCAAGGTAACAGGTACCTTTTGCAATCTAGCTTCAAATATAGAAACAAATATTCTCCCAAATTCCCAAATATAACTTTCTATGTTCTAGCCAAATTAATCTGGTTCAACATGGCATACACCATGCTTTCCTACATCGAGTCTAGACCTTCGCTTTTATCATGTTCTTAGTCTGGAATTCTTTCTTATACTTCACCTACTTAAGTCCTAGCTGTCATTTCAAGCCTGAATCTTGATGTCACCTTCTTTCCAATGCCATCTTGGATCATCTGGGCTTGGAATGTCCTCCCTTCTTTGCAGTCACGTTTGTTTTTTAAGCCTATGTTCATGCTGCCTTACGTTGCAAAGATGGTTCAATATCAGTAAAGGGGGTCGGTTTTGGCTCCTTTACCAGACCAGAGACTCTGAAAACAGGGGCCATGCCTTCTGAAGCTGTTCTTTCTGGCAGTGTTTGGCATTCCACAGAGTTGATAAATCAATGGTTCCCAAATACTTCCATTCAGAGGATCCCATAAAAAAAAAAAAAAAAGTTTTAAAGTTTACTATACAGAGAATTTCACATACCAAACTGTTTGGCTCCGATGATTTTCTTAAACAACGTGTTCATGCCCACAATAAGAAATGCAGCACAACCAGAACCTCAGAAGTCCCCTAGTACCCCCTCTGAGGAGTCGATCTTACTTTTACTTATTAATTTAGCCTCCCCCCACCTAGCCCCCACCTTCCCCAACTTGTGAGGATCTTAAGTTCCCCTACCAGAGATCAAACAGGGTACTGGGCAGTTAAAGTGTGAACTCCTAACCACTGGACCGCCTGAGAGTTCCCTGAAGAATCTACTTTAACGTATTACATATGATACTTGTAGATTTGGTATAATAGTGAGAATACGTATATGTAATCTCTTTATCCAACCAGCCCATCCTAAAAGAGATCAGTCCTGGGTGTTCATTGGAAGGTCTGATGTTGAGGCTGAAACTCCAATACTTTGGCCACCTCATGTGAAGAGCTGACTCATTGGAAAAGACCCTGATGCTGGGAAAGACTGAGGGCAGGAGGAAAGTGAAAGTGAAGTCACTCAGTCATGTCCGACTCTTTGCGACCCCTTGGGCTGTAGGCTACCAGCCTTCCTCTGTCCATGGGATTCTCCAGGCAAGGATACTGGAGTGGGTTACCATTTCCTTCTCCAGGGAATCTTCCCGACCCAGGGATCGAACCCAGGTCTCCTGCATGGGAGGCAGACGCTTTAACCTCTGAGCCACCAGGAGAAGGGGACAAACAGAGGATGAGATGGTTGGATGGCATCACCGACTCGATGGACATGGGTTTGGGTGGACTCTGGGAGTTGGTGATGGACAGACAGGGAGGCCTGGCGTGCTGCAATTCATGGGATCGCAAAGAGTCGGACACGACTGAGCGACTGAACTAACTGAACTGAATCTCTTTACAGTATCTCTGTCCCGTCAGTCCTCTTCCCTCAAAGAAGCATACGTAGTGGTATATTTTTGTAAACGAGTGCACGGAAACAGCAGCAGCACGGAAACATGAACTTACATCTTTAGTGGCAAAGGTATGCTAGTGTCAAACTGTCCAAAGTAATTAGTGATCCTTCATTTCAAAAATCGGGATTACACATGCTGCCCTGGAGCGCCACCTTAACGCACTCGGACGCATTTCCTAATACTCCACATGGCCGCATGCGCGGCTATAAGCAACATGGCAGCTTTGCCAGACACCAACACGGCAACCACAGCCTCAACGCACCCGGAAGCGCGAAAGAGCGCCTGTAAAAAACATATCTGCCATTCTGCCAACACTTATGGTGGCTCTCATTTCAGCTTCAAAGGGAGAGGGAAACCGGAAGTGACTTTCCCTCCATAGTATCTGCTGGGATCTCTTTCCGGCTAGCCTTGAGGGTGTCCGCGTGAGAGAGTTAGGCAATTTCTTGAAGCCAGAACTGGGAAGCGCTAGTCCGCCGTGCCTAGTTGGAGACGTGGCCGGGCCACGAGACTGAAATGTCGGACACGTGGAGCTCTATCCAGGCCCACAAAAAGCAGCTGGACTCACTGCGGGAGAGGCTGCAGCGGAGGCGGAAGCAGGACTCGGGGCACTTGGGTGAGGCGCGGGGTTGTTGGGGCCGATGCCTTGCTAGAGAGGGCTTGAGGGAACCCTGGAGAAAAAAGCTCCCGAGTTGGTGCCTTTCCTCAAACGTCTGTTTCTTTAACGCTTCATACATTGGTTCCGGTTCTCTTCCCCCTCAGCAGCACAGATGCTTCATTTTCCTGCAGGTAGTAGCGGCTTCTTCTCACCCTGGGCTCTGGTTCCTCCAGTTCTCTTTCCCAGGTCGGAAGCTCCCTTCGCATCTTCGCGTCCCCCCATCTCGTTGACTGACGTTTCTTAAGTCTACGAGAGCGTCCCGTTTGCTAGGCCTTTCAGCCCCTATTCCTTGAAGCAGCAAGTTCCTTTTTATGGTTAACTCCCATAGCGCTTTGTTCTTCCCTTGGTTATAGCAATTGCTTTGTATTGGTCGTTTCTTTGCGATTCTGGGCACCGTGAGAACAAGTACTGAGCCTTTATATCTACAGTGCCCAGTTCAGTGGTCCTCACAGAGTTGGCACTCGATGTTGCTGAATGAGTAAAAGGAAGTGGCATTGGTTTAGCCATTTACACACCGAGCAGGAATCTGAAAACATTTGTTTTGAAACTTTTTCTCCCCTCCTATTGACCCGTGTCACAGTCTTAAAACTTGAAGGAACCTCAAAAGATTGTCTACTCATACCACATCCCCTACACAAACACCTAATTATCTAAAGCAAATCAATTAAAGATCTGCAAGGATAATGAGTACGTACCACTCTTGTGGCAACTTGCATTGTTTATCAGTATACCCGAGTCCATTTCTAAATCTTGTGTTGAAGTATATTAGGTCTATGCACTTGTATTCTGGCCCTTGAAACTAAAAGATGCCTTGGCAGGACTCTTACACCAAAATAAGTGGACATCTATCGAGTATCTACATGAGTCTAGTTAGACAAAAATTAGACCGTGTCCCTGCCCTCAAGGAGTTTAAAATTTAGTTGGGAATAAAGGAGAAGTCAGAAATACACGATGGTATATGTAAAATGCCAAATGAATTAATTCCACAATGAGCATAGTGAAGGTAGAACTAACAAGAGTCAGTCTAGTCAGTGAAGGCATCATGGAAGAGTTGACACTTGGAATTTGGTCTCAGTGGCTATATAGGACTTAAATAACTAAAGAGATGGTAAGAGGGCAGAGCAAGTAGAGGAAGAAGTGCAAGTCATATTACCAAGGATTAATTAATAGAAATTCCACTTCACTTTTACATGGTATTAACCACACTTTGGTATTAACCAAACTTTGTGCTGTATGCAAATCCAACCACTAGAGTCTGAAAACTTCATCAGGGTCCTTGCTGAGCATGTTTAATAATTTTGAAAGCAAGATCTATTCTCCCTTGAACATAAGTATTCTTTTGGAATATAAATATCTCTTGATTTGTACATCCACTTAATAAAATATGGTTAAGACTTTTAGTATAGCCACTTGATATAATTTAGATTCCTGTAAAATTGTTTTTGAGTTTGTGATTAAACATATATTACCTTCTAGCCCAGAGCTTTGATGGGCCTATTTGGTCTTTAGGGGATAGGTAGAGATGAAACACACAAATTAAGTCAGCCAGCCTATCATTGTTCTTCCATTGAGTTATTTTGGTTATTCCAAAGAATCTGTTTCTTTAATGGTTAGGATTCTTAGGAAAACATTGTGAAACACTCTCTTAACCAGTTTGTCATGTAAGATATAACCAAAGGCTACATGAAAATTCAGATCATTTAGTTCTTTTCTCACAGGAAATAAAAATGTTCTTACCACATCTATATTTTTATAGGGTTACTGAAATCTGATACTTAATTATTTACTGATGAGCTCAATATTAAAAGACAAGGATGTTTAAATAAACTGAAATGTATCCATGTCATTAATAAATGCAAAATATTATGAACAAAGAATCACTGGGAGACCTTTGTTAGCTTGGCATTTTTAAGGTATAACTTAAAAAAAAATTATGGCAAAAGTACACATACCATAAAATACCATCTAACCATTTTAAAATGTATAGTTGATAGTGTGATATATATTCACATTGTTGTGCAACCAGTCTCCAAAATTCTTTTGTCTTGCAAAACTGAAATTCACTATTCTCCCTTCATCCCAGTCCCTGGCAACCACCATTCTACCTTGTTTCTGTGAGTTTGACTACTCTAGATACCTTGTGAAAATGGAATCATGAAGTGTTTGACTGATTTCCTTTAGCACATCCTCAAGGTTCATCTATGTTGTAGCACGTGTCATAATTTCCTTCCTTTTTAAAGCTGAATAATATTCCATTGTATGTATATACCACATTTTCTTTATCCATTTATCCATTGGCGGATACTTGAGGGTTGCTTCCACATTTTGGCTATTGTGAATAATGCTGCTGTGAATACGGGTGTAACAGGTTATCGCTTCAAGATTCTGTTTTCAACTTTTTTGGACATATAACAGAAGTGGAATTGCTGGAGCATATGGTAATTCTATTTTTAATTTGCTTAGGAACTGCCACACTGTTTTCCATAGAATAAAGTAGATTTCTGAAATGAGGATTATTACTTTCAATAAATGTTTATTTCATTAATTGAAACAAAATAAACTTGGCGCAGCTTCAGTTCAGTTCAGTTCAGTCGCTCAGTCGTGTCCGATTCTTTGCGACCCCATGAACCACAGCACTCCAGGCCTCCCTGTCCATCACCATCTCCTGGAGTTCACTCAAACTCATGTTGTCCATCGAGTCGGTGATGCCATCCAGCCATCTCATCCGCTGTCGTCCCCTTCTCCTCCTGCCCCGAATCTCTCCCAGCATCAGAGTCTTTTCCAATGAGTCAACTCTTCACATGAGGTGGCCAAAGTACTGGAGTTTAAGCTTTAGCTCAGTCCTTCCAAAGAACACCCAGGACTGATCTCCTTTAGAATGGACTAGTTGGATCTCCTTGCAGTCCAAGGGACTCTCAAGAGTCTTCTCCAACACCACAGTTCAAAAGCATCAATTCTTCAGCACTCAGCTTTCTTCACAGTTCAACTCTCACATCCATACATGGCGCAGCTTAGCACATAGTGAATATGTGAACTGCTCAATGTATTTCATCAATGGAATTGAAGATGTGAATATGGATATTGACATGTTTTAGAGGTCAGCAAGTTCACAATCTGGCCATATTTTTATGTCTTCAAGCTAGTATTTTATCTATCTTCAACAGAGCTCTTAAAACTCAAGTATTAAGTATTCCTTTGCTGAGCCCAACACATTATATTTTTCATTAGATTAGAAGTGGAGAATCAACATAGTTACCAGCATAATGGAAGTGCTCAATAAATGTACTGAATTAATAACTGAACGGATACTTTCTGAAGGAGTTGGAACTCAGGGATTCCTAATTATTTTCCGCCCATAACCCATTTTAAGAATGATAAAGGGTTGGAATCTTTCCCCCAAATTTGTGTATCTGTGCACAAATTTGTGGTTGACTTCAGGGAATTCAGAGTTGCTCAAGCCCATCTATAAATAACAGTTACATTAATCAGCTGTTAAATTTTGTTCCAAATATTAAATGTGAGCCTCCTCCTCCTAGTAACCTTAAAAGAGCTATTTTCAGCTCCATGTCCTGAATGCAATGAAAAGAATACTCCCAGGAGGTGTTACTAACATAAGGATTCATAACCAGAATCACAGAACTGTATTAAAACTTAAGTATTGGAAAAATTACCAAAAAGAAAAAAAGATTTGTATCCAATTCTAGGGATTGAAAATATATGTTAAAGTGGTTCTTTATCATAGAGTTCTTGCTGTAAGAAAAAGTCATTAAACATAACTCAAAGAACATATAAATTTTGTTAGTAGAGAAAGCAAAAATTGTAAGAAATGTTTATATTACAGTCTTCATAGTATCTTTTCAACTTAATGATATTAACATCGGAACAAAGTCAGTGCTTTTCCTCACTGAGATAATGTCTGCTAGGTGTTGAAAGTTTACATGAAAAAACGTGTAGTATATTTTAGAAATAGCATGTAACATTTGCATGAAAAGTCTGATAAACTAGTTGGTAGAAAATGAACATCTAACCAAATATCTAACCAGCATTAAGATCCAACCAAATTTATACATTGTTATTTTAAATATGATAATAGATGTAATAATGTCAAGTAGATTGCTTTATTCTTTGAACTATTAGATTCTGGACTTCATTTAAAATAAATTCAATCAACAAAATGTTTATCATGGAAATAATGTGGTATTATTGCATATTTAAGCCAAGCATCTCAAGAACCATTGTGGCAAAAAGGAAAGTAATGTGACAGTGAATAAGTGTGTTCCTGAACAGAATTTGGGTTAGATTACATTAACAAGAATGAAACACTGATTGAAATGTTGAAATTATGGAAAATGCTTACTATTTACTTTAATCAGTGACAACACTTATTTTAAGTCAGAAGGGCAAGAAACAAGCAAAATATGCTAATTTAAAAGGTAATAGGTCTCCAAAGAAGACATGCAAATGACCAACAGGTGTTTGAAAACTTGTTCAACATCACTAATCATCAGGGGAATGCAAATCATAACCATAATAAGATATCATCTCAAACTTGTTACTAAAAAAAAGAAAAGTGTTAGCAAGAAAAGGGAATCCTGATTCACCGATAATGGGAATGTAAACTGGCGTAGCCACTATGGAAAACAGTATGGAAGTTCCTCAGTAAGGAAAAAAATAGAATTACCATATGATCTAGCAGTTTCACTTTTAGGAATTCAAAGGATTTGAAATAAGGATTTCAAGGAGATACCTGCACATCCACGCTCATTGTAACATTATTTATGTTCACATACAGCCAAGATATGGAAGCAACCTAAACATCCATTGATGGATAAGTGGATAAAGAAAACATGAAATATACATGCAATGGGATGTTTCACAGCTAAAAGTAGGAGGAAATCCAGCCATCTGTGACAGCATGGGTGGATCTGGAGGACATTATGATAAGTGAACTAAGTCAGATGCAAATACTGTATGGTCTCACTTAGATTGTATTTGACATGTGGAATCTAAAATTGTCAAAGTCATAGAAGTAGAGTGGTGATTGCTAAGGCCTAGGGAAGGGGAAAAATGGAGAGGTGATAGTAAAAGGGTACAGAATCTCAGTTATGCAAGATAAATAAGTTCTGGAGATCTCTTACACAGTGTGTAGTGCCTATGGTTAACAGGACTGTGTTGTATACTTAACATTTTCTAAGGGGGTAGATCCTGTGTTAAGTGGTCTTACCAGATACACAAAAATAATAATAAAGGCAGCAGAAAGAAACTTTTGGGAAATGACAGATACGGTTATGGCCTTGGTGGTGGTAATGATTTAATGAGTGTAGACTGTCTCCAAACTCACTGAGTTGTATATGTTAAGATATACAACTTTTTACATGCTAATCACAATTAAGTGGTTAAAAAAGACATAATAGAGACCCACTCCAGTGTTCTTGCCTGGAGAATCCCAGGGACGGGGGAGCCTGGTGGGCTGCCGTCTATGGGGTCGCACAGAGTCAGACATGACTGAAGCGACTTGGCAGCAGCATAGGGTGCTTAGGTCCTTATTAAAGAAATAAAACTCATACTAATGGCAAAAGAATATTAAAGGTACCTGGCAAGTAATGTTTAAATATAAAGGGGGGGATATGGATAATTTATATAGTTTATCTAAAATATTAAAAAGTTTCAAAACTGCACAGCTCTTTCTATTATCAAATTATTTATTTGGCTGTGCTGCTGGGTCTTAGTTATGGCACTCGGTATTTTCTGTCTTCCATGCGGCATGTTGCAATATGTGGGATCTTCAGTTGTGGCATGCAAACTCTTAGTTGCAGCATATAGGATATAGTTCCCTAACCAAGGATCGAACACAGGCCCCCTGCATTGTTAGCATGGAGTCTTAGCCGCTGGAGCACCATGGAAGTCCCTCAAACTCTTTAATACCTTATATAATTTGCTCCCTTTAGCATACATCATGAGTTAAAATGGTCAGTACATAATGTATAAAACTGTGCATGTAATGCCTGAAATGCTAATTTTAAAACACTTTGTATTTTTTCTGCTATAATAATAAGGTTTCATCATTAATTTTGCTAGGTTAGGTTACTTAATGAAAGAAATTTTTGGTTTCTTCTGAAGAAATTTTAAATTTGACTGATTTTTTTAAAAGCTCAGAGTTTGAAACTAGTGTAAATTATAATTGGGGTATTTTTAGCTCAGATTTATTAGAATCTCTCAGTTGCAAGGGACTTGAGTAGTTACCAGTTCAATCCTATTCAGTGTAAGAATTGTGCCTGTAATCTTCCAAGTAAGCTAAATAGTAATTGTCGCTTAAATTTCATATGTTATCTTTAGCTTAGATTGCTTGCTCTCAGACTTTCCCATCCAGACCTTCAAAGTGCTTCCATGATTTCTATGTGTACAACACCTCCTTGCCAAAACAAAACAAGGAACTTGTTCTAGTCTGAGGTTCAGCACAACATAAAAGAATCATCAGTGAGCAAGGTGAAAAAAACTCTGTCAATTATTTAATGTTTTCAGCTAGTATGAAATTGTGGAGTCTCTTTTCCACATAGGGTATAACTTATTTTCCTAAAATGTAACTGTTCCTGTAAGGTGTTTGGTATAGTTAAGCTCCATTTTCCTTGGAATTCTGAGCTAAATTTTTTGAAGTCAGTTCTATTAGAGTGGAAATTTCTAAGTAACTAAAATACCTCTAAATGTAAACTAGTGGCCACTTGCTGCTGCTGCTGCTGCTAAGTTGCTTCAGTCGTGTCCGACTCTGTGCAACCCCATAGACAGCAGCCCACCAGGCTTCTCCATCCCTGAGATTCTCCTGGCAAGAACACTGGAGTGGGTTGCCATTTCCTTCTCCAATGCATGAAAGTGAAAAGTGAAAGTAAAGTCGCTCAGTCCTGTCCGACTCCTAGTGACCCCGTGGCCGCTTAGATAGTATTTAACAGAATTCCAGTATAGATCCTGAATGTTTAATATTTCACTTGTATTTTAAATAATCACAGATATTAGGCTTTCCCAAAGGTAATATGTTGTCCTATTTGAGTTTCTTAAATCTTGTTAAGGTTGTGATGGCTACCCAGCTTTTGAAGTACTAGAGTAGGTTATAGGAATATACTCAGGAACTATTATTGGTGACCAGGGCTTCAGTAGTTCTATAAAATTTTTGTGTTTGAGTTATAACCCCCAGCACTGTCATTTTTTATACTCTCTGATGTCCAGCGGGCTTTATTCATTAAAACTCGAACTCAGTTCTTCAAAAAGATCTCATCACAGTTTAGGTTGGTGAAAATATTCTTGATAAATTCAGGTTGATTATATCAGTTGTCATTTAGCGTGACTGAAGGGAGGTGGTATGGACATTTAAATCTACCAAGCTGCTAATTTATTTCCTTTGAAGCAGAGCAAGGAATGAAATTAGGAAATACTTCTCACCCAACATAGAAAGAGTAAGCAGATCCCAGAAAATTTATCTTGGCAAAGCAGTGAATGCTTGGGTGTGATTTAATAAAGGGTCAGATCAGATCAGTCGCTCAGTCGTGTCGGACTCTTTGTGACCCCATGAATTGCAGCACGCCAGGCCTCCCTGTCCATCACCAACACTCGGAGTTCACTCAGACTCCTGTCCATCGAGTCGGTGATGCCATCCAGCCATCTCATCCTCTGTCGTCCTCTTCTCCTCCTGCCCCCAATCCCTCCCAGCATCAGAGTCTTTTCCAATGAGTCAACTCTCCGCATGAGGTGGCCAAAGTACTGGAGTTTCAGCTTCAGCATCATTCCTTCCAAAGAAATTCCAGGGCTGATCTCCTTCAGAATGGACTGGTTGGATCTCCTTGCAGTCCAAGGGACTCTCAAGAGTCTTCTCCAACACCACAGTTCAAAAGCATCAATTCTTCGGTGCTCAGCCTTCTTCACAGTCCAACTCTCACATCCATACATGACCACAGGAAAAACCATAGCCTTGACTAGATGGACCTTTGTTGGCAATGTAACGGCTCTGCTTTTGAATATGCTATCTAGGTTGGTCATAACTTTCCTTCCAAGGAGTAAGCGTCTTTTAATTTCATGGCTGCAGTCAGCATCTGCAGTGATTTGGGAGCCCAGAAAAATAAAGTCTGACACTGTTTCCACTGTTTCCCCATCTATTTCCCATGAAGTGATGGGACCAGATGCCATGATCTTCGTTTTCTGAATGTTGAGCTTTAAGCCAACTTTTTCACTCTCCACTTTCACCTTCATCAAGAGGCTTTTTAGTTCCTCTTCACTTTCTGCCATAAGGGTGGTGTCATCTGCATATCTGAGGTGATTGATATTTCTCCCGGCAATCTTGATTCCATCTTGTGCTTCTTCCAGTCCAGTGTTTCTCATGATGTACTCTGCATATAAGTTAAATACACAGGGTGACAATATACAGCCTTGACGTACTCCTTTTCCTATTTGGAACCAGTCTGTTGTTCCATGTCCAGTTCTAACTGTTGCTTTCTGACCTGCGTACAAATTTCTCAAGAGGCAGATCAGGTGGTCTGATATTCCCATCTCTTTCAGAATTTTCCACAGTTTATTGGGATCCACACAGTCAAAGGCTTTGGCATAGTCAATAAAGCAGAAATAGATGTTTTTCTGGAACTCTCTTGCTTTTTCCATGATCCAGCGGATGTTGGCAATTTGATCTCTGGTTCCTCTGCCTTTTCTAAAACCAGCTTGAACATCAGAAAGTTCACGGTTCACATATTGCTGAAGCCTGGCTTGGAGAATTTGGAGCATTACTTTACTAGCATGTGAGATGAGTGCAATTGTGCGGTAGTTTGAGCATTCTTTGGCATTGCCTTTCTTTGGGATTGGAATGAAAACTGACCTTTTCCAGTCCTGTGGCCACTGCTGAGTTTTCCAAATTTGCTGGCATATTGAGTGCAGCACTTTCACAGCATCATCTTTCAGGATTTGGAACAGCTCAACTGGAATTCTATCACCTCCACTAGCTTTGTTCGTATCTAGTGCTAAATCTGGTCAGAGAATTTTCTGCACGAAATGAAAGGACTGTGTTGTAAATGCTGGAAATCTGAATTCCTGAGGAATGTGTAGATTGACAGTGGTTGCCTTTTTTCATTTTCACGTCTCTTCACTCCTAGATCTTCGGAATCCAGAGGCAGCACTGTCTCCAACCTTCCGTAGCGACAGCCCAGTACCTGCTGCACCCACTTCTGGTGGCCCTAAGCCCAGTACAGCTTCAGCAGTTCCTGAACTAGCTACAGACCCTGAATTAGAGAAGAAGTTGCTACACCACCTCTCTGATCTGTCACTAACATTGCCCACTGATGCTGTGTCCATCCGTCTTGCCATCTCCACGGTACTGACATCATAAGGCAAGGTTGGGAATTGCCACTGTTTTTCATCAGTTCATGGTCAGGGTTTTAACACTTTCCCTCCTGCCTTCCTTCCTTAGCCAGATGCCCCTGCCACTCAGGATGGGGTAGAAAGCCTCCTACAGAAGTTTGCGGCTCAGGAGTTGATCGAAGTAAAGCGAAGTCTCCTACAAGATGATGCACATCCCACTCTTGTGACCTATGCTGATCATTCCAAGCTCTCCGCCATGATGGGTGCTGTGGCAGAAAAGAAGGGCCCTGGGGAGGTAGCAGGGACTATTGCAGGGCAGAAGCGGCGTGCAGAGCAGGACTCCACCACAGCAGCTGCCTTTACTAGCTCTTTGGCCTCTGGTCTGGCCTCTTCAGCATCAGAAGTAGCCAAGGAGCCAACCAAGAAATCAAGAAAACATGCTGCCTCAGATGTTGATCTGGAGATAGAGAGCCTTCTTAACCAACAATCTACTAAGGAACAACAGAGCAAGAAGGTAGGGGTAGATAGAAGTGTTTTCACACTTATACTTTGAATTTTAGCATTGGTTGAGAAGAATTTACTCCTAGGGGCAAAGAGCAGTTCTTAGAATTGAGGGTTTAGAGCAGTGGTTCTCAACTGAGGATGATATTACCCTCCCTCCTAACGCCCAGGGGACGTTTTGCAAAGTCTGGAGACGTTTTTGGTTGTCACAACACAGGAGTGCTACAGATACCTATTGGGTAGAGAGGCAAGGGATGCTGCACAGCATCCTATAATCTTAGTAGGTTAACCCACAAAGAATTATCTGGCCAAAAACATCATCAGTGCACCAAATGCTGAGAACTCGGATTTAGAGAATCTTTTTCACTGGGTCTTTTTCACTGGTTTGGAAGAATATTTCGGACCCACATGAATTAGCCATTTCCTATTTCTAGCTGTATAAATTTGAACAATTCTCTCGATGCTTAGTCTTTTCATTTGTGAGACTAACTAGAATACCACCTCCCACCTGTCCCCTCCACCCACCCACCGTGTAGAATTGTTGCCTAGGCTCTGAACCAAACAGTAAAGTGCTTATCAGCACTGTGTCTTGCTTCAGTACGTATTAAATATAAGTGGTTTTGGTTGAAAAGAATGCTTTCCTGGGGAGGGGAGCTTAGCTTAATGCTTAGCAGCAGGAACTGCTCTGCATATATTTTAATTTCATCCCAAGTGCAGATTTGTGAGAAAGGACTAAATCCATGAAAAATCTCTTCTCCTGGGTTTTCTCATATTAATGTAGTTTATTGACCCCTTTCATGCATTGGAGAAGGAAATGGCAACCCACTCCAGTGTTCTTGCCTGGAGAATCCCAGGGACGGGGGAGCCTGGTGGGCTGCCGTCTCTGGGGTCGCACAGAGTCGGACACAACTGAAGTGACTTAGCAGCAGCAGCAGCATAGGACATTGATGTCAAGTAGAATTTGCAGAGGTGGTTTAAGGGCTAATTTTATCTACGAACCCTTTCCAGACGAAGGTTTCTTCTATCACCCAGGTTAGTCAGGAGATCCTAGAGTTACTAAATACTACAACAGCCAAGGAACAATCCATTGTTGAAAAGTTTCGCTCACGAGGTCGAGCTCAAGTTCAAGAGTTCTGTGACTATGGAACCAAGGAGGAGTGTATGAAAGCCAGTGATGCTGACCGGCCCTGTCGAAAGCTGCACTTCAGGTCTTTTGAGGGGAAGAGGGTTGGCTGGGTCTTCTAGAAGCAGTCGTTTTTTAAGCATGGTCCTTCCACTCATTGGGTTTGTCTTTAATACTGTTATTAAGTGCTTTTAATATGGTTTGTCTAAGACTTCGAGATTCTGAAGGTACACTTTCAGAAGTAGTGTTCTATGGGAGGGAATACAGGCTGCATTCTCCAAAAGATATGAGATTAAAAAAAAAAAAAAATTGCTCTTTTCTTGCAATAGCAGGATATCTCTGTCTTTGATCCCCAGGGAAAGTTAAAGTTCTCTAGAAGGACAGTCTTAGGAGAAACAAGAACCTGGCCTCTTAGGTCAGAGCTTTATTCCTGTCATAAGGAAGTTAAGTTTTTGCTCAGAGAGGAATTGAAAAACATTTCTTTATTGTAAATTACAGATTTTAATATCACCTGCTTTCCTTATCTGAAAACTCTGAGAGGAAGCTCTGATGATAGTGAAAGATTGCAAATTTTGCAACAGTTTAGAACTTGAACTGGGGGATCTAACTGGAACACCATATTGATTCCAACTGTCCCTTACTATTTCCCCAGACGGATCATCAATAAACACACTGATGAGTCATTAGGAGACTGCTCTTTCCTTAACACATGTTTCCACATGGATACCTGCAAATATGTTCACTATGAAATTGATGCTTGCATGGATTCTGAGGCTCCTGGAAGCAAAGACCATACACCAAGCCAAGAGCTTGCCCTTACACAGAGCGTTGGAGGTGACTCCAGTGCAGATAGACTCTTCCCACCTCAGGTACCTGTCTGCTCAGAAAACTTAACCTCAACTTAAGGACCTTTATCTCAGTAGAGCAGCCATACATGTAGGAAAGCAAGGCATAATCAGCAATCTCCCTTGCTGATTGGGAATGGAGCGGGATATATAGCATATGAGGGAACAGGAAAATCCAATGGAAAAAGAGGGACTGGGGCCATGAATCGGAGAGTGAAGGAAGGGAAGATGACCAAATACCACCTCATGCAGTGGATCTGTTGTGATATCCGCTACCTGGACGTCAGTATCTTGGGCAAGTTTGCAGTTGTGATGGCTGACCCACCCTGGGATATTCACATGGAGCTGCCCTATGGGACCCTGACAGATGATGAGATGCGCAGGCTCAACATACCAGTACTGCAGGATGATGGCTTTCTCTTCCTCTGGGTCACAGGCAGGTAATGCAGTTCAAAGATATGTAGGTATGGGCAGATATAGTACAGAGTGAGTACTGGGTGGGGATAAAATCTTGGGTCTTTCTAGCTCTATTAAACTTATGACTCAGTCAGCCTTTCTTACCTACTGAGATCTGATGCCTGTTTATAATACAAATGATACCATGAATTCTGTTTAGCTCTACATTTGTTTCTTGTGAAAGGTAAGACCATTGAGAATAGATACTATGTTTTGCCTTTTCATTCTTAGATCCATTCTCTTGCCCCAATGGTGTCTTGCATGTAAATGTTCACTGAATGTCTACTGAAAACAACACATATATCTTGAAGGGAGAAAAAATACTGCCATGGAAGTAGCTGTTTAACCCTTATTTCTTTCCAGGGCCATGGAGTTGGGCAGAGAATGTCTGAACCTCTGGGGGTAAGTAGCCATCACTGTTCTTTTCTTCTGAGGGAAATATGTAGTTGATAGGGTTTCCTTCTTTCAGAGTATACTGTGATTTCTTGCCTCTGTAGAGTAGATGGTATCATCCTTAAACTGTGAAAGCCTGATTAAAGTTCTGATTCTTTTCTTATATCCCACAGTTATGAACGGGTAGATGAAATTATCTGGGTGAAGACAAATCAACTGCAGCGCATCATTCGAACAGGCCGTACAGGTCACTGGTTGAACCATGGGAAGGAACACTGCTTGGTGAGCAGCAGGGGGCCCAATACATTAGATGGAGCGAAAAATAGGAGTTGTTTGATTTCTTATTGAGAAACAGTTCAAATACTGGGGTTTCATAAAACTTTCATAAATTTTTCATCATTCTGTTCTCTGGTGAGCAGGTTGGTGTCAAAGGAAATCCCCAAGGCTTCAACCAGGGTCTGGATTGTGATGTGATCGTAGCTGAGGTACGTGCTTTCCCCAGGCATCCAAAGAGCCACATTTTAAATCAGCTGTTCTAGTCAGGTATATTCTTATTCCAGGTTTTCTCATTGGGATCATAAACATAAGTGGAAAGGCCTAGAATTGCTATCTTGGGTAACTTAAAAGTAGCTCGAGCTTTTATTTCTTAGGTTCGTTCCACTAGTCATAAACCAGATGAAATCTATGGCATGATTGAAAGACTGTCCCCTGGCACTCGCAAGATTGAGTTATTTGGACGACCACACAATGTGCAACCCAACTGGTAAGGAGACCAGAGAACATGCTAGCCCCCAAGGGCACAACTGTTTATGGTCAAATATATAAGTTAGTAGAGCATCACCTTCGGAGAAGGCAATGGCACCCCACTCCAGTACTCTTGCCTGGAAAATCCATGGACCGAGGAGCCTGGTAGGCTGCAGTCCATGGGGTCGCTAAGAGTCGGGAACGACTGAGCGACTTCACTTTCACTTTTCACTTTCATGCATTGGAGAAAGAAATGGCAACCCACTCCAGTGTTCTTGCCTGGAGAATCCCAGGGACGGGGAAGCCTGGTGGGCTGCTGTCTCTGGGGTCACACAGAGTCGGACACAACTGAAGCGACTTAGTAGCAGCAGCAGCAGAGCGTCACCTCACTTCCACTAGTCTGTAAATGGGCTTCAGAGGATTCTTAAGCGACCAGCATTCACTGGAAAACCAAAAGGTTTTTAAGATTTAAACACTGCTCTTAAGGTCTCCACCCCTAAAGCTCTTCATTATTCTACTGCATGTACTGAATCTGCCCCCTGGTGGTTACTGAGAACCTATTTAATCTGTCAACAATTTTAGTCTTTCATCCTATAGGTAGAGCTTTAAAAGACATGCTGCTAGCATGTTACTCATCCAGAGTAGTCACTGGCAGCATAACTTTGTGATGTAGACCTAGTTAGCTGTAAGTTATTAACCCTTAATTAGTACAGATCCAGCCTCTTTTAACATCAGAATCTGCCCAATTTCGTACCAGCCTTAGTACCATATACTATCTTTATAAAAGAATTGGCACAGATATTCAGAAGCCTATTGAGATGATAGGCAGACTTAATGAAAAGAACACATCTTTTAACAGTATTAAGCCTTTAAATTCCAGGATTTTTGGCTTGCCCTGTCTTTCCCCTTGCTTCAGGATCACCCTTGGAAACCAACTGGATGGGATCCATCTACTAGACCCAGATGTGGTTGCCCGGTTCAAGCAAAGATATCCAGATGGTATCATCTCTAAACCTAAGAATCTATAGAAGTACTTCTGAACCTAAGCATCCATAGCCATGGCTCTACAGGCTGCACCTGAAGAGTAATATTTGTACAATAGCTTTTTTTCCCCCTTATTTAAATAAAAGTTTGTATTGTAGTTGGGATTTCGAGGTCAAGTTCTGGCTCTGCCACTTAAGAGTGTGTGATCTTGTGTAACTCAACTTAGTATGATTGCTTATAAATGTAAACTGGGAATGTTAGGTAACTGGGAAATGTTACCTGCCTTATTGGGTTGCTATAAGGCTTCAAACTAAATGAATGTGTGGGAAGCATTAAAATGTTGATTTGATCAGCAGTTAAGTGTTATAAACATGATAAAAAGGGTTCTCTGGGACATTTCTCAAGGTAAGATCTGAGTTTCACTTAAGATTATCATCACTAGAGCTGTCATGTTTTAAATAGTTGCTTATTCTGTTACAACTGTGGCTTTGCTAGTTTTTTATTCATTTAATTCCAAGAAAAATGAAATAAGCACATCTTACATTAAATAAGTGCCTAGGGTATGCAGAGAATTAGCCTATATAAGTAAAAACACTTCGGGCCTATTTTTTAAAAGATATTTCATCAAACACAAGTGAACACAATTTCTTTAAACTTTGGTGAAACCTCTTATATTAAGGATGTCGAGTTCTCCTTTTTACACTCAAAACTGTGATACAATCAGAAAGTTGAGTACAGAAATATAATTGCAGAGAAATAAGAAGCTCCTAGGTGATGTTATTTTCTCTACAGTCTAGTGTGCTTATTATTACTGTGTTGAAAACCTTTGTTCTCAAACTAATAATGAATGTACAGATATGATAGTAACAGTTCTCTAAGAGGTAACCTTTAATGCAACCTTTTAGCCCCTTTAGAAGAGATGCACACAGTGATGTTTTTTTCCTAGGCTCAAAGCTGAGTACTCTATCATTTTAATAATCTTTTAGGTAATCCTATGACAATTCTACCAACAAGTTTCCTCAAACAATCCCCCACCTAGCCATCACCCCTATGTTCTACTTGTTTATATTCCCTTCACCCTTTCCTCTCTTATTATCACTGATATCTCTGCTTGTACTTGAAAGTAAAAAGCAATTCCAGATTGCAGCAAACTCAGTGGCCCTGCTCCATAGCTCCTGTAGAAGAGCGACAGAAGGGGAGAAAGGTGAAAGATGTAAAGGATCATCATAGGTTGAGATCAGGCACTACCAGAAGCCTCGCTTGTCTTTTTAAAATAGGCTCGGTGGACATGTTCCCAGCAGTAAGTCTTCACTGGCTTGGAAAACAGATGTACTATTTCACAAACACCACTGTGTTTGAGTTTCTAGAGGCTACCCAGGCCAAGAAGACATCCCTAAAAAAGAAAAAGATACACACAAACTTAGAATTATAGCCTAGGTATGTTTTTTTAAAACTCTGTCTTAAACAAATAGGTTGATAGATATCACCTAAATAAGAATATAAGGGCAATAGGCCTAGAAGTCAGAAGTATAGCCAATCCTAATTTAAAGGATTTGAGATAGGAAATACCAATGCCTTGTTTCGTGGATGTAGATCAGTCTCAGGAAAACTGGGGAAATGGGCAGATTCGGAACTTCTTCCCTTTGCCCCATACTTAGCATTTTATTGTGCTACTTACCACCTATCCATCCTCAAACTCTAATTCATTACCTAAGTGGTCTGGTTTGCACTGACGAGATAAACTATACTAATATTCAGTCACCAACAACTTGATGTGTCATAGTTTCAAAATGAACACGTAGAGTTAATGTGGTAACTGAAAAGTGTGACCTGCTAATCATGTCATCTTTGTCTGTACAGCAAATGTAAGCTCTTTTTAAGGAGGGACACTTTTCTAGTAGCTTCTGTGATCAGACATACATAGCAACCTACTCTACCTAAGGTAAGGTGATACTGATTATATGCTCAGATCCCATGTTATTCCAACAGTTGATTTAGCCATACATTAATTATAAGAAGGGAACTATAAGCTCACCTGCAGTGCTTCACCACGCACTCATTGCTGCAGTACTCATTGTCCCAGTCCTTACTCACAACGGGAGGGTTTTCACAGCCGGACCTCACACATCGAGGCTGGGGTGAAAGTGTCATGGGAGACCCACTCACCAATTCAACATCCATTTGAGAAGGAGACTCAACCTATGAGAGGAAGAGAGCATCAAAGACGGACTAGATTGCTACCTAGCCAGCCAGGCAGCTAGTCAAATTAACTCTGTGATCCAGTGGAGCAACACATGTTACAGTCCCTCACAGGTAGGGGTAAAGTTCCAAAGGAAGGTGAATTCTTGGTCTCACTCCAAATCCAGCTTTAGAATTTTGTCATCCAGACTGACATGATGCTTCCCATCAGGGGAATGCTGGTCATAATGCTAGTGTTTAATCTTAACCTATCACTAACTTTATTCTACACAGAGGAATAATATTCCTCTGAAAATATCAATTCAAAAGTAGGAGTAGAGGTTGGGGTCACCTCAACTAAGATCAGAGGGACTAAGAGAAGATAAACTTTCGAGATCCATAGTTCCTGATTTTGCAGGATGGGGTGGTTTTGTTGTTGTTGTTGTTTTTAATTGTTTCTCATGTTGCTGTATGGCAGAAACCAACACAGTATTGTAAAGCAGTTATCCTCCAATTAAAAAAAAAAATGGCCCACATCAAAAAAACATTGTTTCATTAGTTACAAAGCTAGGATCACAAATAGACCCAGATTTCAAGTTAAAGTAGGGTAAATTGGCATCTATCTCTTTGGAAAGACTCATTGATATGTACTAGCTGAATTTTTCTACCTATATCCCCTACCCATCCCATTACTTAAAACATAAGCCAAGCAGTCAACGTTTGGGAGAAGTGGAAGAATTTGTCTCTATAGCTTTGGATCCTGGTGTAGACACTTGAAAAGTAACTATGCTTAGGCTGTATCTTTACTTGAATTACAGTATTACTTCTGCTGAGTTAAGGAGTAATCTAGGGCAGAAGGGCCTCTTAATGTTGCTTCTCAAGAACACTACAGAGTATCTTGGCTGGGACAATTCAGTTGTAAGCAAATGTCCTCTATAGGATATTTTGTATTCCTCGTCAGGCATTAAATGCTACTAGCAACTCCTGCTTTTATTGTATCAACCAAAATGCTTTCACTGATCTAGAGCAAATACCTGAAAACAGAGTCTCACCTCAGGAACTACATCTGTGATCATTTCACAGATTGTCTCAGGAGTGGTCTCCTCCACTGTATGGGTCTCAGGGCTGTTGTTCACAGGCTGCTCTGGACTACTTTCTACAGGTGGTGGAACTAAGGTAGTCTGCATTTTCAGAGTGGGTGGAGGCACAATCTTGACCTGTAGTGGAGGTGGCTGTTGCTGTAGGTTGATTCGAAATTTCTGAGGTGGAGGCTGTTGCATGGCCTGGAGTGGGGGAGGCTGTTGGAGAATGGTTACTTGCTGCTGAGTGGGGGGTTGAGGCATCTGCTGTAGTGGAGGGGGCTGTAGTCGGGGTGGAGGTAGTTGCATAGAAGCTGCTGCTGCTGCTGCTGCCTGCAACACCGATCGAGTGACAATCTGGGCTTGTTGACTGGGCTGGATAGTAGCTGTACTGGTTTGGCCAAGTTGGAGACCCCGAGAGGTCACCACTGTGGCTGGGATAACAGTAACCATCCCGCCTTGAGACATAGTAATAGAAGAGGGCAACATCTGTTTGGTAATAATCAACTTGGTAATATTGGGCTGACCCCCAGCCCCAGAAGATGCCTGGTTTGCCACATAGGATGAAAGAGTGGAATTGACAACAATGGAAGGAGACAGGGCAGGGGGCTCTGTTGAGGCTGGTGCTGGAGATGCTGGGTCAGCAGCAGCCACAGGAGGTGGAGAAGGAGTCTGTGATGGTGGCGCTGGGTCCATGTCCACAGTTTCCACAGTGGCCTAAAAGAAGATGAAAAAAAAATCAGGACATTTATCCTCTTTCCCAGGGTATGTTCACCCTAATCACCTTCCAAGAAAAGAATACATTACAGGTGGTAGGTAAAGAAAGAAAGAAAAGAAAAATGGGCAGCCATGTGTGCTACTTGGCTAAAGTAAACAATGACAGTGTCAAACTCAGAAAGACAGACTGTTCGGAGAGTTTTATGATGGAAACAAATGGGAAACCTGTTATATACTATTAAGCTTTAATACTACATAGTATTAATAGATTCCACAGATTTTTTTGGTGGTATTTACTTCTTATAAATGCTAATAAGCAGCTCAAAAACCTGTTTATTGGTTTAAATATACATCTATCCCAGTCCTCTTACCTGACACTCTTGATTATCTTTATAAGCAGCCAAAGCCTTCAGATACTCTTTCTTGGCAGCTTCAGTTTTCCTCTTATATACCTGCATGAAAGAAGCTGCTTTAAAAGTCCATATACTCATAGAAAAGACTAATAATCCTGTATTATTCATCAATGAAAGACAATTCATCTTAGTGTAAATATTGACAACCCTTCTTAGGTGAATACACTTCTGAAAACTAGTACTCAAGACAGCCTCCATGGCAGACTTGTATATGAAAGTCAGCCAATCAACAGTAGGCTTGCAGAATAACTACACTTCTAAAGCTAATAGCAACTACTGCCCACACTTCTGTAACCAACACAAATCCTGACCCCCTAACTACATGATAAAATCAGTAGTCTGCTTAGTCTGGGATCATGTCTACCCAGTCAGTATATACTCTCCCTCTTAAGGAATGTGGTAAACTGTAATGATGGCCACAATTCTTCCTGTTCTGTGTACCTAGTCTTCCATTAACAAATGAAACCTATTTCCCCTTCCTTTGAATTTGGGCTAGCTCTCTGAGTTGCTTTAACCATTAGAATGTGGCTGAATTGACACAAAGAGAATTTGGGGGCACCTGTTTTTGTTCTCTTGGAACACTGCTCTAAGCCTGCCAGTGTAAAGAAGTCAGTCTAGCCTATTTGGAGGATGAGAGACCATGCGAAAGAGACCAAGGCGTTTAAGCCAACAGGTAGCACCAACTGCCAGACATGGCAGCAAGGTCATCTTGAACAGCCATATCAGGCTGTTGTTTGTGAGTACAACTCCAGGAATAAACCCAGGTAAGAACACCAAGAAAACCACCTAACCAATTTACAGAATCATAATAAGTAATAAATTACTTCTGTCTTAAGCTACTAAATTTCTGGTGGTTTAGTGAGCAACACATAACTGATATAAATTATCTAATAAATTCAGTTTTTGTTTTAAGATTAAGTAGCAAATAACACCTGTTGAGTCTAGGGTAATGATAATTACACTCATCTGTAATTTCAATTGTATATTTATGTAGTACCACAATTTTCATTTGTTTAATTCAGCTTAAATTTAGGGAGGTTAACTATAGTTCTCAAGTTTATATGAGGCCAATGAAAAACTCCAAACTTGGCTGTGGATTCAGTGTTTTTTATAATAATTTTTATGTAGGTATTTTGGATTCAGTGTATGGCTGCAATTTTTAAGACATATGATCTTGAATCCCATTAATAAAGAGCTGATATTAAACAACATCTGAGAAAGTTAAAGCTTAGGTTTAATCCCCTTGCCTTTTTTTTAAACCAATTTTTAAAGTTATTTCGCTGCACCAGGTTTTAGTTGCGGCATGTGGGGTCTAGTTCCCTGACCAGGGATTGAACCTGGCTCCACTGCATCTGAAGCGTGGCGTCTCAGCCACTGGACCAGCATGGAGGTCCCTATCCCCCTTCTTCTTAAGAACTTCTGTAACATTGTTCCTCATTATTTGCTCACCTGTTTTTGCTCTTCTCCAAGACTGTCCCACATAGAAGCCACAATTTTTGAAACCTCCCCAAAAGTGGCATTGGGATTCTGTCCCTTGATGGCAGCCTGTGTGTCACGAAAGAATAAAGCATATGCTGAAACTGGTTTTTGAGGTTCATTAGGATCTTTCTTTTTTCTCTTCTTTGGAGCCTTCTGCTTTTTCCCTGCTTCCACCACAACTGTTTTCTGGCTGGGAGGTTGCTGTGAGGAGAAAAGAGACAGAATTATGATGGAAGTATCACATCTGGAGAACTCACAGAAAAGGACTTTTAGATGGGGTAAACTAGTCATAGGAATGGAATTTTCAGAAATGCTAAATAAAAATAGAGGCAAGAGGATTAAGGCTTTAGTAAAGTATGTGAGAACAGATAAGTATGGGGATTGGAAAAAGCATTATAAACTAAATTAAGAGGCAGGACCCCATAACCAGCAAAGAGCAGAGAAATGGCAGGGCAGTAGGAGAGAAAACTTAGTAGGATCTGTATGTCAAAGGTTCTATCCCAGTGTAACATGGCAGATTTGATTTTGGCAGAGAATGCCTTACCCTCCGGAATTCCTCAACACCATCCTCATGAAGTGAACTTGTAGGTGAAGGGGTGGTTGAAAGACGATCCTCAGGTGACTGGGCAGGTGGCAGGATGGTGCCACCCCCTAAGCTCAGACCAAGTTGAGAACTCAGTTCTGACTGATCAATGGTGGTCAACTGGCTATGCCCCATCAAGCCAGATGTCATGTCTGTCATTGGTACATCAATTGTAACAGGTGGGTTGGCACTATACTGAGTTCCTATAGAATGATCCAAGTCCTGAGAGAAGCAGAAGGACAAATTAAACAGTAAATACAAAAAACACCACCTTTCCCTTCCCTGCACCTGAATTCAGGACAGTTTATAAACCCTCTGCTTACCCAGAATGCATCATCATTTAAACAAACATCAAATAATTTATCTACATATAAAACATACTAAGCTTTTTAATAAGTAGAGAAATTACAGGTTGAATACTAAGTCACTTATTTGTACTCAAAGGCCTATTCCAAAACAACTAAAAACAGCCAAAGAAGTCTTAATCTTGGACAAGTTCAGATCAAGTAAATCATTCAGTAATCTGGAGATAGTGATGACACACTGGGGAAAGAAAACCTTTCTCCCTGTACCCTCCTAAATAATGGCTGTTAAAGTTCAATGCACAGGCAAATCAGAGTAAAGCCAATGTGAGAAGAGATGTCTGGCATCAAGTGTAATGTGTGTCGATGTGCTGATGAGATGTGCTAGAAGCCCAATACACTGATTTATAACACACATTAATCCACTTAATCCACTCATGGTTCAGACAGGTTTTGAATACACCCCTCAACATACCAGCAATCACACTCATTTGAATCGTAGAATGTGAAAGCCATAATGTAATAGGGAAAAAACTTTTCTTTCAAAAATACAATAAATAATTTTCATTTCAGGGTTAACATTGGACATTTTACAATTTTAAAACATGTTTCAAATAAAATTGATTCAGATGATAAATCTCACTTATTCAAGGGAAGTGGGGTCTTTATTAGCGAGCCTTTAGTCAGAAGAATGAAAAATAAGTAATACCCAAGGGAATTAAGTAGGGCATACAGAGTCACTTGTATCTTCCCTAACACCATGCCCATGAAGTTGGGGAAGCCTGATAATGTCTTGCCCCTTACCATGGTCAAGCCCCCACTCAGGAGCCCCCCGCCCTGCTCCATCAAGCCATGGGTCATGCCCACAGGCATGTCCAACGTCTGGACCCCATACTGGGCTGAAAAGCTGCCATCCTGAGAGGAGGAAGGGTCTGCCAGGTCATCAAAGTGGCCAACCACATCCGAGACAGCCAATGAAGGATCGGAATCCAAGGAGATAGGTGGGATTTCAAATTCCTCATCACCCAGGCTTGGTGTGTGGAAAGTCTGTAGGGAGGGAAAAAAGGAAAAAGATTTAGTGGAAAGAGGAAGAATTGCATACTGCTAAGCGAAGAACGTGCCTGAGTACTAGACATTCTTAGTGTACTTCTTTTCAGCCTGGATCCCATTTTTGTTATCAATATCTTAGGACTTAATTTTAAAAATAAGAATCTTCTTCCTCATATCTTTGGCCATATGTCATGTACAAAGCTGCTAATATCAATCACAGTTTTCAATTCATTTATCTCTTTTCTACCTTTACCATCTTGGTTGTCCTAAATTATTTTGCCTGTTGGTCTAATGAATGATTCTTTCAGCACCATTAGTAAGGACCCAACCTTTAAAACCTGTTTTGTTATGATGCTTAAAATCTGTCTGAAGATTCTAGGATACAGCAATTATTTCATAATTACTACACCTGAACTATTAGACCACAGAAATTCACTGTCCACCACACAATTAGACTTTGTTGTTTTAGGATCCTGTGAAGCAGATCCTAAAAGGAACTGTCAGGGGGACCTCATGGACTTCTAAAATATATGCACTTGAGAGTTTCCTACCTCTTTTCCATTTCAGAAATCATGATTTGTACAAAATTCCCATATGTACAGGATTTTCAGAAAACCCAACAATGCCAGCCAAAATAAGGATAACAGTGAGGAGAAAAACCTTCATAAGAGATATAGCCAGAGGGCAAACTGGTTCTCTAACAGTTCCTGAACATATTCCTGTCTTGCTCTGAACAAGCCTTTCTGCAAAAGAGGAAGAAAAAGATTACTCCAGCTGGAAGACCCAATCGCTTCCTCCTAATCCAACTACAATAATAATATACTCTTTCTACTCAGTGGTAAAGAACCTGCCTGCTAATGCTGGAGACACAGGAGACTCAGGTTCGATTTCTGGGTTGGGAGGATCCCCCAGAGAAGAAAATGGCAACTCACTCCAGTGTTCTTGCCTGGGAAGTCCCACAGGCAGAGGAGCCTGCCGGGCTACAGTCCATGACTCACAAGTAGTCAGACAGAACTGAGTGACTGAGAGTGCAGGCATGCACTCTGAATGAGGCCACCATTCACAGAGGTAACAGATCAATGTCTGACTTAAAATACATTAAATGCTATGGTTTCTTTTGATACTAAAAAACTAAAAATGGCAACATCTGCAGCAACAGAGTATTAATAACAACAGCAAATAGAGCATTAAAATAAAAGCAAGAGACTTTCGTGTCACAGAGATCTGGGTTCAAGTCCCTTCTCTGCCACTTACTATATGACCTCAAATGGGTTTTCCTAATTTATAAAATCAGAGTTGTAATCTCCTTATATGGTTGTTAGGAGGACTAATGAGGTTTACTACACAAAGGTTAGTCACATGGCCCTGATATATATAATTACTTAGTGAGAACATGAATATCCTAATTGTTAGCTTGTCACCTACCCCAGCCAATTATCACAGATTGTTGGAATTTCAGAAACTTTACATTTTATCAACCTGTCATATGACACAATAAATATTAACTGATTCATATGAAATTCAGTAGATACCCACAGGTATTTTTTTTCTTTTCCATAATTAAGTAAGGTAGCTCAAGCAGGATTTTAAAAAGGCAGACGAACCAGAGATCAAATTGCTAACATCCACTGGATCACAGAAAAAGCAAGAGAATTTTAGAAAAACATCTATTTCTGCTTCACTGACTATGGTAAAGCCTTTGACTGTGTGGATAACAACAAACTGTGGGAAATTCTGAAAAAGACACCACCAGACCACCTGACCTGCCTCCTGAGAAACCTGTACGCAGGTCAAGAAGCAACAGTTAAAACCAGACATGGAACAAAGAACTGGTTCCAAATTGGGAAAGGAGTATGTCAAGGCTGTATATTGTCATTCTGCTTATTTCACTTATATGCAGAGTATATCATGCAAAATGCCGGGCTGGATGAAGCATAAGCTGGAAACAAGATTGCCAAGAGAAATATCAATAACCTCAGATATGCAGAAGACACCACCCTTATGGCAGAAAGCGAAGAGGAACTAAAGAACCTCTCAATGAACATGAAAGAGGAGAGTGAAAAAGCTGGCTTAAAACTCAACATTCAAATAACAAAGATCATGGCATCTAGTCCCATCACTTCATGGCAAATGGATGGGGAAACAATGGAACAGTGACAGACTTTATTTTCTTGGGCTCCTGAATCACTGCAGATGGTGACTGCAGCCATGAAATTAAAAGACACTTGCTCCTTGCAAGAAAAGCTATGACCAACCTAGAAAGCATGTTAAAAAGTAGAGATGTTACTTTGCCGACAAAGGTCCATCTAGTCAAAGCTATGGTTTTTCCCGTAGTCATGTATGGATGTGAGAGTTGGACCATAAAGAAGGCTAAGCACCGATGAGTTGATGCTTTTGAACTATGGTGTTGGAGAAGACTCTTGAGAGTCCCTTGGACTCCTAGGAGATCAAACCAGTCAATTCTAAAGGAAATCAGTCCTGAATATTCATTGGAAGGACTGATGCTGAAGCTAAAGCTTCAAAACTTTGACCACCTGATGCGAAAAGCTGACTCACTGGGAAAGACCCTGATGGTGTGAAAGATTGAAGACAGGAGGAGAAGGGGATGACAGAGGATGAGACGGTTGAATGGCATCACTGACTCAATGGACATGAGTTAGAGCAAGCTCCAGGAGACGGTGAAGGAAAGGGAAGCCTGGCATGCTGCAGTCCACGGGGTCACAAAAAGTGGACACAACTGAGCAAGTGAACAATAACAACAACATTCTTTAAGAATTCCTCAAGGTTTTTCCAGACCTAGAAAGGATCTCACCAATATCACCATTTTTAATTTTGATAGAATATTTCCAGCTATTAAAACTAGGGAGAGAGTATGTCTGTGAAATTTCTCTGAAATCACACTGGGAAACAGAAAAAAGTTTCCTAGAAGACAAAAAGATACGTATATCGCTTCATTTCTATATTTTCCTCCTCCAAGAGCCTTACTATTTAGCATGGTAAACATTTGCGATAACACGAGGGAAGCATAAAGAGCACGGGAGCAGACAATTGAGGAAAAACTAAAACTCTCCCTAAGAACTGAACTTTCTTCAGTACACAAATCATACTTTTTCTTATTGTATGGAAGTTCTTAACTTCAGTCCATGACTCTGAGATTTCAGTTCAAGTTCATGTGAGCATTTTTCAGGAAAAAGAGTATAAAGACTTTTACCAAATTCTGATATAAACAAACAAAAGTTACAGTGACAGGAAGGATCCAGAGAAACATTTATTGTATTAGATCAACAGTTGTAAAACAGTGGTTTACAATTTTTTAAGAAGATACAGGTTGCTTTGGTAAAGCAAAAGATGACCATCCTTTTCTGCTTACCACAACAAATAAGTAAAGTAACTCTGCTGATATGAAAATGATACTATTTGTTAATGAGAACTGAAAAAAGAATAAAAATTCATACAAAAGACCAGTGTTCTACAAAGGACTAGCCCTCATAAACCATCTGGAGTATTCTCATGAACTACACTAAACACCAAGGAAGCAGAGATTTCACTGTATCGAATTAACAAGGCTTTCTTTCTATGTACCACCCACTGGAATATGGAAACAGCTTTGTTATTCTGCATCCATGGCTTTAATCGTGTTTTGTTTTTTGTTACTTTGTTTCTTCCTTTAAAAAGGAAGAGTAAAATAACTGCAATGATCAAGAATACAGAAGGGGAAACCACGTGTTAGAATAGAGATCTACTCTAAAGCTTTTACTACCACAAACTATTGGTAAGATTATTAGATAATGAACATCTAAAGTTCTTTTATTTCAGTGGATTCACTATATAACTAAATCATAAACTCTAGCTTGTCAAATATAAAACATAAAACTGTAGCAAATATTAAAGTCAAACTAAGTGACGTGGACACAGAAAGAGGAAACAGAAACATGATTTCCCTCCCTTCTCAACTCAACTTTCATTTCCTTCTGTTAAATTCCTGGGGCTTTATGAAGAAGAAAGCAGTTTGGGAATTATAGTTTATAAGCAAGGATTATAAAGGTTTAGCTATCTAGGGAACTAAAAAAATTTAAAATACCATTTTCCTACCTTTTCACATTCCTCCATACCAAAACACACAATCCAGTATTTAAGTAATTTCTTGTGTAGATCATTCATTTTAAGGAAAAGTTCTTTTAATCAAACACCGATTTATTCAACAATACATTGGTCCTATGGATTATTAAAATAGTTTAATTGTTCTTAAAAATTGACATAGTAATGAAAATTTAACTATTTAGTCTGAAATCATTAACTGGTTCTAATGATTACTTAGAAAATTAGGAAAATTAAGGACAGGTATCTTTACGACTGGGGCTTCTCAGATGGCGCTAGTAGTAAAGAACCTGCCTGCCAATGCAGGAGATGCAAGAGACACTAGTTTGATCCCTGGATCAGGAAGATCTCCTGGAGAAGGGAATGGCAACTTACTCCAGTATTCTTGCCTGGAGACTCCCATGGACAGAGGAGCCTGGTGGGCTACAGTCCATAGGGTCACAAAGAATCGCAAAGGACTGAAGCGACTTAACATGCAAGCGTGCATCTTTATGACTAATTTCCCCAGAGTGCTCAAACTACAATATCATTATTTAAGTGCCAACCTAAACAAGATAAACAGAAAGATTAAACTCCCTTCAGACTATAGAGCTCTCCTAGCTCAAGCAATGCTATTACAAATGCTAAGCCTGCCTCTCTGGACACTTAATCTTTAAAAATTATTATTTCTTATTTTATTGAGGTATATGTTATGTAGAGCACACAAATTTTAAGTATATGGCTCAATGAATTTTTACATACATTAACACCCAATTATCTACTACCCAGATAAAGATACAGAACATTTCCATCACTCTAAAAGATTTTCTCATGCTCCTTTCTAGTCAATACTCCCTCCCATCAGTACAATGGGTACCACTATTCTGATTTCTATCAGCATAGTTTAGTGCTGTCTATTCTTGATCTTAATTTAAAAAATGAACTCATATAGTGTCTACTCTTTTTTATTTGGCTTCTTTTATTCAGTAATATATTTTTGAGATCACTCAGGTTGCATTGGAGAAAGCAATGGCACCCCACTCCAACACTCTTGCCTGGAAAATCCCATGGATGGAGGAGCCTGGTGGGCCACAGTCCATGGGGTCGCTAAGAGTCGAACAGGACTGAATGACTTCACTTTCATGCATTGGAGAAGGAAATGGAAACCCACTCCAGTGTTCTTGCCTGGAGAATCCCAGGGACAGGGGAGCCTCGTGGGCTGCCGTCTATGGGGTCGCACAGAGTGGGACACGACTGAAGCAACTTAGCAGCAGCAGGTTGCATTTATTAGTAGTTCATTATTTTTTTATTGCTGTGTAGTATTCCTTTTAACAAACCTATCAGTTTATAGACATTTGTTTCCACTGTTTAGCTATATAAATCAAGTTTCTGTGGACATACATGTTTTTGATTAGTATATGCACTCATTTCTATTATGTATATACCAAGGAGTGGAATTACCAGGTCACAGGATAACTATATTTCATGTGTAGTAGATACTGCTAGTTTTCCAAAGAGGCTGAATCAATTTACACTCTCACCAGCAATGATTAAGAGTTATCTACATGCTTGCCAACTCCTGGAATGATCAGTCTTTTAAATTTCACCATTATGATGGGTATAAAATGGTACCTCATTGTTAATTGGCATTTCCCTGATAAGTGATGATGATACTTTTTCATATGCCTAGTGACAATTTGGATACCTTCTCTTCTGATGTGCAAGTTTAAATCTTTTGTCCATTTAAAAACTGGATTCTTTATTTCACTCTGCAGAAGTACCTGAATATACTCTGAATCTGAGCCAGATATATGTAATAAAATATCTTCTCCCAGTCTGTGAAGTGCCTATTTAATTTCTTAATGATGTCTACTGATGAAAAGTTCTTAAATTTTGGAAATTCCCTGTTGGTCTAGTGGTCAGGACTTGGCACTCTCAACTGTTTGGGCCTGGGTTCAGTCCCTGGTTGGGGAACTACAACCTGGAGAGCTGCACAGCATGGCAAAAAAAACAAAAACAAAAACAAAACACTTTATTTCAAAGAAGTCCAATTTTTTCAACTTTTTTATGATAAGTATTTTTGTGGACTTTTATTTTCCTTGCAAGAAACTCTAAACATTATCCTTCTTCTAAAGAAAAAAATTTTAATCACCTTCATCTTGTTTTAAGATATACTTGGGGTGGCACACAGTAAGACCAGAAACAACAAAAACCACAAACCAATTGAAATAAAGGAAAACAAACACACAAGAGGGGAAACAAAGGTGAAGAAGTTGTAATGGATAAGGAGAAATGGTAACGATGACAGGGCCCTAGGCTAAAGGAATTCACTGAAATTCAGATATGAACTTCTTGGCAAAAGAGTTTATAAAATTTTTTTTTCTTAAAGTAATAAAAGCAAACACAAAGGATAGACTCAAACCTGGAAAGTTCTTGATGAGGCCAATGTGAAATTTATGACACTCTAAATAAAGAAATTTAAATTGTGGAGACTTGATTCAGAAGAAATTGGTAATGATGTGCTTTCATGTGGATGAGACCAATGTGAAATCGACAACACTCCAAATAATGAAATGAAACCATGAAGATATCACTCAGAAGAAACTAACAATGAGATTGCAAAGCATCAAACAGATTTTGGTTTTATATTATTCCTAAATTTACTGCTCATTTGATTCACACTGTACTTAGGAGTGTAAAAATAAACAGTAATCACAATAAAGTTAAAAAAAAAACTAATAACATACCCCTCCCCCACCCCGGCCTTGCCCATCTAATTCTCATACATGAAAGCATTAAGGTTTGTTACTGGATAAGTTCATGAATGCGTGCCAAGTCGCTTCAGTCGAGTCCAACTCTTTGCGACCCTATGGATAAATTCATTTAACAGCAATTGAGAATTCTTGATACAAAAAAAGTGATCAAATGGTTTACGCCAAGTTTGAAAACAATTTAAAATTCTCAAAAGACAGTCGAAAGTTCAAAATTTCAGTTTCAGTTTCTCAAAGACTGAATTTATTTTTGTTCCTTTTCTTCTGCCTTGTCTAAACAAATCATACATATTTACGACAACATTTCAATTAAATCTTTTCCACGAACACTAAAGGACCTTACCACGATCATTACTTCTACTTCACAACATCGTAAGAAACTATTGTTACAATCATTTGACAGCTAGGGAAACTGACACATAAGGGTGAAGTAACCTACCCAAACTCTGAGGCACTGGCAAACAGAAACGCGTGCTCTACTCAATTCCATGTTTTCTCGCAAGTATTTCCTTTCATTCTCTCACTAGCACAACAAGCTAACACTCTGTAAGTAAACATAACCATTAACTTTCTAAAAATCGCTAGGTAGGAGGATTTAATGAAACACAGACCCCTTCAATAGAGTACGGTTTAAGAATGAACACATTCCACAGTTGACATGTTAGGTAAACTCCTGCCCTTTCCCAAATTTCTTTGGCTGAAACATTCTCTCCTTACTGCGATCTCCCATTATTGCACTTGTTTCTCCTCCACGAAAGGAGACAATTTCACTCTGTACTCCAATACAGAATCGCTCTAAAATAGGTTCGCTTTTTCCAGAGTCCTGCTTTTCTGATGACAGCAGTTTTCCTGGCCTTCCGCGTAGTCCTCATAGGCTCTGAAGGCAGCTGCCACTTTTCTCCAAACATCAATAGCAGCCTCCGGTTCCCAACCCCCCGGCCCTGGCATCCGCGCTCTCCTCCCCATCACCCTATCCCACCGCTGCCTCCCACCCTCTCCACGCAGCGTCGGCAACTCATGCTCACCTCGGCCCCTGACAGGAAGGGGTGCGAGGGCCCTGTGATCGTCAGGTAATTGTCATTTCCTCCGGGAAACTGGAAACCAAAAGAAAGCCGCGGGGTTAAGTTAGGGGAAGCAGGGAGTTAGATCGGAGCGACGGATTCTGACCCATACATTATGACAACACCCCCCAAACCCCGCTCTCTCTCCCCTTCCGTCTGCCGCCGCTCCGCCCGGCTTCCCGCTTCTGCTTCAACCCCGTCAGCCGCGCTCTCAACGCTCAGGAGCCTACCTCCATCTTCACACAACGGCTATCACGGTCTCAGTGAACTCATCACTCCCACCGCCCCCCCCACACAGGACACGGAACTGCCGTCACTTCCCAACGTCGTGCGTCGCTCTCCGCTGATTGGAAGGAGCGCCTTGGGGCTGTTGCGAGTCAGGCCCGGGAAGGCCGAGCGGACTGACAGGCTAGCTATCGCCTCCTGGAGCTTGGTGGGATAATGGCATGTAGGAGTGTTAGAGGCGTCCCCGGAGGTGGTATCTGGGTATTACAGTCGCTCCGACCGAAACGGGATTTCGAGGGAGAGCAATAGAGACGTTAACTGGGCTAGAGGGGCCGGAGGTCGATAGATTGAGCGGCTAGAGAGGCCGGAGGTAAGTGGCTGCAGAAGTCGGGCGGACCCGGAATCCAGAGGAAAAGGGACCATGACTTATGCTTATCTCTTCAAGTACATCATCATCGGAGACACAGGTAACCTGCGGGCGACAATCCTCAAGCTGGGGCGGGGATCCGAAACATCCAAGTCGGGGCTTGGGGGCGGGGCTCATTTAGTGGGCTGGGCGATTAAGTGAAGCGGGGGCGGGGCGGGCCGCCGGGGGCGGGGCTCGGGGCTCCCCTTCCCCAGTCCTGGACGCCCCGACACTGATCTGTTCTCGCTGCCTAACTCCTAACGCACGCGTCTTCTTTCAGGTGTGGGGAAGTCATGTCTCCTCTTGCAGTTTACAGACAAGCGGTTCCAACCTGTCCACGACCTCACAATAGGTAAGCGCATATACCTCTCCTAGAATAGATTATGAAATCTGACTAAAATAGAAAGTTAGCAGCTTTAGTGTTCTAAGTAGAAAAGTTACGTCTTCCTATTTTTGGGTTAGTCCAAAGTTATGTTAAGTGAAGAATGACTAAATGCTGAGAAATGGGCAGTAGTGTAATGGGGAGTAAGTAATTGAAAGGTGACTAGATTTAGAGATGACCATGAGGTATGGATTAGTTGCCTTAGGATTTTTTTTTTAACAAATGTGATTTGTATGTTTATGTAAAATCCTACGAAAACGTACTGTTAATTCAAAAACTCACCTTACTCTGCGGTAAATTAGTGTGAACCTCATTACTTTTTCAAAGTAATCACTACCATATAGATTTTGTGTGTGTGTTGGAGAGGAGGAAGCAAATGGAAGAGCCATCCCAGACCTAGAATAAAAGGTACATGAAACTGCTAACTTTTGTTTTAAAGAAAAGATATGATAATCATGAGTTTCAAAAACACTCTGGTAATCGTGGGAAATGTGAACATCTTCCACAAATTTGTGATGTGGGACGACCTGCTGAGTTTGAACAACCCTTTCCCCATAATCTCCGTAACTCCAACCCAAATAAAGATTATATACATAACACTAGCTTTCTTGGCATTCAATTGCCATTTCAGAATAAAATCCCTAGCTCCCATTCTTACTATATCACCACTTCCAAGTCCCACATTATGGAAATCTGAAGCTACTACTGATCCCAAAGTACTTATTCAGAGCCAAATAACTAAAGTGGTTAGAAAAGGATTTAGTATCAACAGGAAAATATTTTTGTAAATGACTATTGTGTACAACCACAGTGTGCTAGGTGCTAAGTGATACAGTGCTTAACAAGGCAAACGTGCCTACATTGAAAGCTCCAGTGGAGGAGGTGAGGTGAGGCTGGGGGCAGATACTGAAGAATAAATCACTGTTGCAGAAGGGGATAAGAGGCTGCCACATCTATCAGAAAAAGCTGAAAATGGAAGCATGAGCAGGAACTAGCCAGGTGAAGGGGTTGTGGAGATGAGAGAAAAGTGATCAGGGCAAGAGGGAAAAACAGGTGCAAAGGCTCAGGAATAACAGAGATCAGACTAATCTGGAAAACTGAAAGTAATTTAATATGGCTTGACCATGGAATCTAAAGTGAAGAGTGACAAGAACTAAGAGTAGAGAACATCTGGGGTGGGGAAGGGGAGAGATGAAGTTTTGACACACCTAAAGGTAAAGGGAGCAAGTGACAGGTTTCAAAGTAGTGGAATGAAGTGATCAATCAAGTTTCCCCAGAGTCCAATATATGCCCTGTTTCTTTCTGAATTCAGTCTTCTATACCAAGATAAACAAGGCAGTTGGCTATAAAATGTGCACAAAATATGAAGGTTTCTTCATAATTAGAGGAAGTTGCATAAAAGGGGACAGAAGTTGTATTTTTTAATTCTTCACCATTGAAACTCCATTCCTCTTGTCCAGAAAGAAAACATAAAAATTAGTGACTTTTTTTTTTTTTAGTAACTGTCATTATTCTTGATGATGCAGTCTATAGTAGTAAGAAACAATTTTTTAAATCTGCTTATTGACTGTAAAACTTTATAGAATTGAGAGAGATTCTGGATATATTGTGCCTGGGGCCCCTGAATAGCAGAAGCTAGATTAGTACTGTTTCTTACCTGCAGATCAGAATTCCTGGAGTAAAGTACTGTGTAAAGATAGAAAATAGGACGAATTGTTTGACTTACAATCAAGTATTTTTAATGTAAGTGATCTTTGATTTTTAAGTTTTGTCCTGAGATTACCTTGATAGAAGTTGAATGCCAGGTAAACTAAACCCTTTATTCGGACTATCCGTTTCCAAACCCCTGTGAGGAATGCCGTTTTCTGGTGAACTCTTGGAATTATTGGAGATCTGAAATGTTTCATTCTTGAGAATCTATTCTTAGATAGGTGCTTTTCTAAAAAAAATTCTAAAATTGCAAAAAGCAAGTATTTATTGTTTCATATAGAGGATTAGTGACTGACTTTGGGAAAATATTAAGAAATATTTTCAAAAATTTAGAAGTTTTTTAAAAAGTTACAAATTAAACATTTCTTATTCAAATTTATGCATTAAACAATAATTCTAAAAATTAATTCACTTTTTCTATTTGATTTCTTAATTAATTTTTATGCCCATATATGCTTTTCAGTTATATTCCTGAGGTGGTTGTCACCTGGAACAAAGTTTTTAATTCTAAAAGATAAAACTTTAAGGAGCACAAAATTAATTGGAGCAAATAGGGAACTGTAATGGGCTTAGTGGCACTAAGTACGGAGGATGAGTCATTAGCACAATGAGGACAAGCATGAACCTCTTGTCACCATGGTTGTTGTTCATGAGAATTACATTCTTTCTCTCGGTTTTCACTGACAGGCGTGGAGTTTGGGGCCCGTATGGTCAACATTGATGGAAAACAAATCAAACTGCAAATCTGGGATACGGTAAGAGAAAACAAAAATACTCTAGTCCCAAATATAACAGTAAAGGCTGATGCAGGGATAAAGGGCTATGACGGAGGAGCTAAGGATGGAGGTCAGAGTTCAGTTCAGTCGCTCAGTCATGTCCAACTCTTTGCGACCCCATGGACTGCAGCACGTCAGGCTTCCCTGTCCATCACCAATAGCTGGAACCTACTCAAACTCATGTCCATCGAGTCAGTGATGCCGTCCAACCATCTCATCCTCTGTCATCCCCTTCTCCTCCTGCCTTAATCTTTCCCACCATCAGGATCTTTTCCAATGAGTCAGTTCTTCGCATCAGGTGACAAAAGTATTGGAGCTTCAGCTTCAGCATCAGTCCTCCCAGTGAATATTCAGGACTGATTTCCTTTAGGATGGACTGGTTGGATCTCCTTGCAATCCAAGGGACTCTCAACAGTCTTCTCCAACACCACAGTTCAAAAGCATCAATTCTTCAGCACTTAGCTTTTTATAGTCCAACTGTCAGATCCATACATGACTATTAGAAAAACCATAGCTTTAACTAGATGGACCTTTATTGGCAAAGTAATATCTCTGCTTTTTAACATGCTTTCTAGGTTGGTCATAGCTTTTCTTGCAAGGAGCAAGCGTCTTTTAATTTCATGGCTGCCGTCACCATAAGCAGTGATTTTGAAGCCCAAGAAAATAAAGTCTGTCACTGTTTCCATTGTCTCCCCATCTACTTGCCATGAAGTGATGGGACCAGATGCCATGATCTTAGTTTTTTGAATGTTGAGTTTTAAGCCAGCTTTTTCACTGTCCTCTTTGACTTTCATCAAGAGACTCGTCAGTTCTTTGCTTTTCTGCCGTAAGAGTGGTGTTGTCTGCATATCTGAGGTTATTGATATTTCTCCTGGAAATCTTGATTCCAGCTTGTGCTTCATCCAGCCTGGCATTTCACATGATGTACTCTGCATATAAGTTAAATAAAATGGGTGACGATATATAGCCTTGACATACTTCTTGCCCAGTTTGGAACCAGTCTGTTGTTCCATGTCTGGTTTTAACTATTCCTTTTTGACCTGCATACAGAAGTCAGAGGAGGTCTAGTGAAATCAAGGAGACAGGGAAGCTTTCACTTCCATCTGTTACAGTTACAAATTCTGAATGCCACATCTTTTTGTTTCAAATAACCCAAATATATAGGAGTTTGCTTTGGTAAATATATTGATTAAATAATCCAAAATTCAGGAATTTTCTAGCAGTCCAGTGGTTAGGACTTGGCGCTTTCAGTGCAAGGGCAGTATAAGGGTTTCATCCCTGGTCAAGGAACTACTATTCCATAAGTCATGCAGCATGGCCAAAAAAAAATATCCCAGATTC
Organism: Bos taurus; assembly: GCF_002263795.3. Lineage (NCBI taxonomy): Eukaryota > Metazoa > Chordata > Mammalia > Artiodactyla > Bovidae > Bos > Bos taurus. The sequence goes on from NC_037337.1 coordinate 25,697,519, forward strand.
ATTTGCATCTTACTTTGGAATGCATTTTGATTCTTAAGAAATGAGCCTGTCTGCTTTTGTAAGAATGGATACTTTATACATCTTGAAATTATATATAATGTGATGCTTCCCTTTGGGGGAAATGAGAAAACTTAATTCTCTTTATCTCCATCTTAATTCTTTGCTGCTTCGGATTTTTTTTAAAAACAGGAGATGGACAAAGATACCTCAGACTAATGCAGATCAACCCAAATTGAATGGCTCACTCTTTCTAGCTTTTTTTAAAAAATATTTATTTTTATTCATTTATTTGACTGCACCGGCTCTTAGTTGCAGCAGCAGGATCTTTAGTTGCAATATGTGGGACCTAGTTCCCTGGCCAGGGATCAAACTTTGCCCCCTGCATTGGGAGCTCAGAGTCTTAGCCACTGGACCACCAGGGAAGTCTCTTTCTAACTTACTGCCTCACAAACTTTGGTTCAGGAAATTGATTGAGATTAAGAAGTAAAGTGATTTGATTTCAAAAATCATTTGTGATAGCGCACTGGAAGTGTTTTCATTTGCAAAAGTTAAATGCTTCTATTGATTCAACCATCACACAGGCCTCCCTCAGACTTCCCTTTTAGCTCTTGAAAGGACTTGAGGAAGGAGAGGGCTTTCAACCATAGCAGAGGAGGAAAAAAAGTAAGTTAGAAGCCAACCAGGAATCAAATGATTTAAGACATAAAACTATTAGGGAAAAAAATAAAATTTAAGTGATCTCTTGGAGGGAAAAAATATGTTTTAGATCTTAAAGTGTGGTTAATATTACCAACAGAGTTCTTTAGAATTACTTTTGGATTTTGATGTTCTAACAGGTGCAATAAGACACTTATATGATTGTTGTAGTAAGAGATTCTTGTACTGTTGGAAATGTAACCTAGAACTAGTGTACTAGAACAGTCTTCTTACCTTAAACCTGGCTTTAGATTATGTGACATAATGTTTAAGAAAACAGACTTTTTTTGCTATGGAGTATTACACTAAGCTCCTACATTTAAATTATGGATTTGGTGTTTATAGAATTTTTAACTTCTGGCCAGTTACTGAACTGACCTTTGAGCCTAATTTTTCACATTTGTGTTAATTATTAGTATCATGAATGTTATCTTTGGTATATTGTGTTCAGTTCATTCAGTCACTCAGTCGTGTCCGACTCTTTGCAACCCCATGAATCGCAGCACACCAGGCCTCCCTGTCCATCACCAACTCCCGGAGTTCACTCAAACTCATGTCCATCGAGTCGGTGATGCCATCCAGCCATCTCATCCTCTGTCGTCCCCTTCTCCTCCTGCCCCCAATCCCTCCCAGCATCAGAGTCTTTTCCAATGAGTCAACTCTTCGCATGAGGTGGCCAAAGTACTGGAGTTTCAGCTTTAGCATCATTCCTTCCAAAGAAATCCCAGGGCTGATCTCCTTCAGAATGGACTGGTTGGATCTCCTTGCAGTCCAAGGGACTCTCAAGAGTCTTCTCCAACACCACAGTTCAAAAGCATCAGTTCTTCGGCACTTAGCTTTCTTCACAGACCAACTCTCACATCCATACATGACCACTGGAAAAATCATAGCCTTGACTAGACGGACTTTGTTGGCAAAGTAATGTCTCTGCTTTTGAATATGCTATCTAGGTTGGTCATAACTTTCCTTCCAAGGAGTAAGCATCTTTTAATTTCATGGCTGCAGTCACCATCTGCAGTGATTTTGGATCCCCCAAAAATAAAGTCTGACACTGTTTCCACTGTTTCCCCATCTATTTCCCATGAAGTGATGGGACCAGATGCCAAGATCTTTGTTTTCTGAATGTTGAGCTTTAAGCCAACTTTTTCACTCTCCTCTTTCACTTTCATCAAGAGGCTTTTTAGTTCCTCTTCACTTTCTGCCATAAGGGCAGTGTCATCTGCATATCTGAGGTTATTGATATTTCTCCCGGCGATCTTGATTCCAGCTTGTGCTTCTTCCAGCCCAGCGTTTCTCATGATGTACTCTGCATAGAAGTTAAATAAGCAGAGTGACAGTATACAGCCTTGACGTACTCCTTTTCCTATTTGGAACCAATCTGTTGTTCCATGTCCAGTTCTAACTGTTGCTTCCTGACCTGCATATAGGTTTCTCAAGAGGCAGGTCAGGTGGTCTGGTATTCCTATCTCTTTCAGAATTTTCCACAGTTTATTGGGATCCACACAGTCAAAGGCTTTGGCATAGTCAATAAAGCAGAAATAGATGTTTTTCTGGAACTCTCTTGCTTTTTCCATGATCCAGCGGATGTTGGCAATTTGATCTCTGGTTCCTCTGCCTTTTCTAAAACCAGCTTGAACGTCAGGAAGTTCACTGTTCACGTATTGCTGAAGCCTGGCTTGGAGAATTTTGAGCATTACTTTACTAGCGTGTGAGATGAGTGCAGTTGTGCAGTAGTTTGAGTATTCTTTGGCATTGCCTTTCTTTGGAATTGGAATGAAAACTGACCTTTTCCAGTCCTGTGGCCACTGCTGAGTTTTCCAAATTTGCTGGCATATTGAGTGCAGCACTTACACAGTATCATCTTCCAGGATTTGAAATAGCTCAACTGGAATTCCGTCACCTCCACTAGCTTTGTTCATAATGATGCTTTCTAAGGCCCACTTGACTTCACATTCCAGATGTCTGGCTCTAGGTGAGTGATCATACCATTGTGATTATCTTGATTGTGAAGATCTTTTTTGTACAGTTCTTCTGTGTATTCTTGCCACCTCTTCTTAGTATCTTCTGCTTCTGTTTAGGTCCATAACGTTTCTGTCCTTTATCAAGCCCATCTTTGCATGAAATGTTCCCTTGGTATCTCTGATTTTCTTGAAGAGATCTCTAGATCAATGCAATTTCTTTGCATTGATCGCTGAGGAAGGCTTTCTTATCTCTTCTTGCCATTCTTTGGAACTCTGCATTCAGATGCTTATATCCTTCCTTTTCTCCTTTGCTTTTCGCTTCTCTTCTTTCCACAGCTTCTTGTAAGGCCTCCCCAGACAGCCATTTTGCTTTTTTGCATTTCTTTTTCATGGGGATGGTCTTGATCCCTGTCTCCTGTACAGTGTCACAAACCTCGGTCCATAGTTCATCAGGCACTCTATCAGATCTAGTCCCTTAAATCTATTTCTCACTTCCACTGTATAATCATAAGGGATTTGATTTAGGTCATACCTGAATGGTCTAGTGGTTTTCCCTACTTTCTTCAACTTAAGTCTGAATTTGGCAATAAGGAGCTCACGATCTGAGCCACAGTCAGCTCCTGGTCTTGTTTTGCTGACTGTATAGAGCTTCTCCATCTTTGGCTGCAAAGAATATAATCAGTCTGATTTCGGTGTTGACCATCTGGTGATGTCCATTTGTAGAGTCTTCTTTTGTGTTGTTGGAAGAGGGTGTTTGGTATGACCAGTGCGTTCTCTTGGCAATACCCTATTAGCCTTTGCCCTGCTTCATTCCGTATTCCAAGGCCAAATTTGCCTGTTACTCCAGGTGTTTCTTGACTTCCTACTTTTGCATTCCAGTCCCCTATAGTGAAAAGGACATCTTTTTTGGGTGTTAGTTCTAAAAGGTCTTGTAGGTCTTCATAGAATAGTTCCGTTCAACTTCAGCTTCTTCAGCGTTACTGGTTGGGGCATAGACTTGGATTACTGTGATATTGAATGGTTTGCCTTGGAAATGAACAGAGATCATTCTGTCGTTTTTGAGATTGTATCCAAGTACTGCATTTTGGACTCTTTTCTTGACCATGATGGCTACTCCATTTCTTCTAAGGGATTCCTGCCCACAGTAGTAGATATAATGGTCATCTGATTTAAATTCACCCATTCCGGTCCATTTTAGTTCGCTGATTCCTAGAATGTCGACGTTCACTCTTGCCATCTCCTGTGTGACCACTTCCAATTTGCCTTGATTCATGGACCTGACATTCCAGGTTCCTGTGCAATATTGCTCTTTATAGCATCGGACCTTGTTTCTATCACCAGTCACATCCACACCTGGGTATTGGTATATTGTGTAAAATCTATTTATTTTCCCATGTCCAGATCTTAGTTTCCCTATCTTTAAGAACAATAGTCTCCCATCCAAATCTTTATGTAGGGACAGAAGGATAAGCAATTTCAAGAATGTGAAAACTTTTCTGATAGAATAGAGTCAATGCCCAGGGAATTCATATTTAGATAATTTTGTTTCCTTTGATGAAACCTGTCCTCCCCCAAAACCTATTCCATCAAGAAAGCAAAAGTATCCTGTATATGGGGGCATAGTAAATTGCTCAATTATAAATAAATCTTAAATCTTGGCCCCCATTGGAAATGAAAGTAGAGAATAAACTTGAATTTGTTTTAGGACAGCTCTGTTCTGGGCCCTGGACTGCTTTCCCTAGTCGTTATTCCTATTTGCTATGACAGGATCCCAGTAAGGGACATCTTGGCAGTCCTGCTTTTGCGGATGTGTGTGCTAAGTCACTCGTCATGTCCAACGCTTTGTGACCCTGTGGACTGTAGCCCACCAGGCTCCTCTGTCCATCGGATTCTCCAGGCAAGAATACTGGAGTGGATTTTCATGCCCTCCTCCAGGGGATCTTCCCAATTCAGGGATCAAACCCACGTCTCTTAAGTCTCCTTCAGTGGCAGAAGGGTTCTTTACCATTAGCACCATCCGGGAAGCCCTGTCCTGCCTTTATCAGTCACTAAAGGTCAGTTAGTATATGCCTAATTTAAGTGCTTTGTATCTAATTTTCTTCGTTGATCCATTGGAATGAAACTTGTATTATATAGAGCATTGGCATTCTAAGATAATTTTCTAAGACAAAGGAGTGGAAACAAAAATAGAAACAAAAAACAAAGGTGATACGTGCAACATCATATGGGACTGAAAAATACTCTTTGAGTTTCTAGTTCTATTTCCAGTTCTCTCCTAGGGGATATTGTGTGGAAATGTCTTTGTCACACTGACTGTAGGGTAAATATATTCAGTGACAGGGAGCCAGGGATGCTAAACATTCAGCAATTAAATGGACAGTCTCACAGGAAGAATTGACCCACCCAAAATATCAATTGTACTCCCACTGAAAGATATTGATTTCCCACCTGGACTTCTTCCTGGGCATTCAGGTTTTCTTTTGGCCAATTCTCTTTCCTTAATAGAAGTTCTTTTGTAAAATTAACTCCTTTGTGTTAAAGTGGCATCTGATCAAGTAACTTCTCTGCAAATAACCTGGTTTTGTTGGGATTTTTTTTGCTGTTGCCATGTTGATGGAAAAGGCTGGACAAGAATCCTTCCGTTCTATCACCCGTTCCTACTACAGAGGAGCAGCCGGCGCACTGCTGGTGTATGACATTACAAGGTGAGGCATGTCTGCTGCGTGAGAGGGAGACTCTTTCCTCTGTTCTCAAAATCTTTTTAATCCACCTAATCTAGTAAGAATGCTAAAGAGGAATTGCCTGTTTTATATTTTTCTTTATACATATAAGTTTCCCCTTTTTCTTATGCATTTGGAATTGCTTTGGCGTTTTGAAATGGGCCTCTGACCCACTTTTGAAATTTTTCTGCTGTAGGCGTGAAACCTTCAATCACTTGACCTCATGGTTAGAGGATGCCCGGCAGCACTCTAGTTCCAACATGGTTATCATGCTGATTGGGAACAAGAGGTAAAATTTTATTTGTATAAATAATAAGTACTAGATGTCATCTAGGTACTCTTTGGATATTGAATTATTTGGGACCTAAACTTTTTTAGTTCCATTACCATTTTAACCATTTTTAAGTGTACAGTTCTGTGGCATTGAGTACATTCACATTGTTATACAACTATCACCACCATTTATCTCCAGAACTTTTTTATCTTCCCCAACTGAAACTCTGTTCCCATGAACACTAATTTCACCTTCCCCATCCCACTGTTGTTGTTTAGTCACTAAGTTGTGTCTAACTCTTTTGCGACCCTATGGACTGTGGCCCGCCAGACTCCTCTGTTTGTGGGATTTCCCAGACAAGAATACTGGAGTGGGTTGCTGTTTCCCTCTCCAGGGGATCTTCCTAACCCAGGGATTGAAACCACGTCTCCTGCATTGCAGATGGATTCTTTACTGCTGAGCCATCAGGGAAGATCCCCATCCCACTAGCCCCTCGCAATAACCATTCTACTTTCTGTCTCTTCTGACTACTTTAGGAATCTTACAATATTTGTCCTCTTGTTCCTGGCTTTTGTTTAGCATAACATCCTCAAGGTTTATCTATATTGTAGCGTGTGTCAGAATTTTCTTCTGTTTTAAGGTTAGATAGTAATCCATTGGATGTATTTACCACATTTTCTTTATTATCCATTGATGTACACTTTGGTTGCTTCTAACTTTTGGCTGTTGTGAATAATGCTGCTGGTCAGCATGGGTGTACAAAGATCTGCTTAGGTCCCTGCTTTCAGTTCTTTAGGATATATGCCCAGAAGTGGAACTGCTGGATCTTATGGAAATTCTGTTTAATTTTTGGAGGTACTGCTGTACGGTTTTCCATAGTGGCTGCACTACTTAACATTGCTACTCTCAGTGCACAAGTGTTCCAGTTTCTCCCCATCCTTAGCAACATTTGTTATTCTCAGTGAATTTTCTAAGGCACCCATGAGCCAAAAGACATACTTGATGGATTTGTTATTAAATAGTTAGGTCTAAACAAAGTAGCAGGTATTTTTGTCATAGCAACTGAGTAACTGTTTGGAAAACGGAAAACATGAATTAAAAGAAAAAGAATTTATTATTTCATTCTTAAGTAACTGTAACTACTTGCTAATGACCTGTGTATGCCTGTCAGGCACAGCACAGCTTGTCAAACCTTGGAGTTAACACTGCACACTACCACTCTTTTTTCTGTTGCAAATTGATTTTTGTGCAGTGTTTGCTTTTTGTCACAGCAGCTGCCAAGAATGCAGCCTCAAAAAGAAGTGCAAATGTTGAATCTATCATGATCTGATTTTGACACTGCCAGTTATATTAAGCTTGTATTTATGTGGGGGCTTCTCTGGTGGCTCAATGGTAAAGAATCCGCCTTCCAGTGCAGGAGACACGGGTTCTATCCCTGGGTTGGGAAGATCCCCTGGAGAAGGAAATGGCAACCCCTTCCATTGTTTTTGCCTGGGAAATCCTATGAACAGAGGAGCCTGGCAGGCTACAGTCCATGGGGTCACAAAAGAGTCGGCTCTGACTTAGCGACTGAACAACAACAATTTATGTCGTGTTCTGATGTTGAGTGTTGCTGTGTTTCCCTTGAGTATTTAAAATAATCTGTGGCACCTAGAACTGTGGCCACAGACTGATTATACTCATTGGTTCAGCCAATTTGTGAAAAACCTTAAGTACATCCTAGGTATTGTGCTAGACCCTGAGTGGGCAAGGTGAAAACAAAATCCTGCCCTCATTCCCATGGAGTTCACAGTCTAGTGGAGACATAGATATTAAATATAAAATGATTTGTATCTGTTTACAAATTATGATAAATGCAGTGAAGGGAAAAAAAAAGGGCACTATAAAAAAGAGTACCAGGATACTTATTTATTTTTTATAATTTTATTTGGGCTTCTCTGGTGACTCAGATGGTAAAGAATCCGCCTGGGATGCAGGAGGCCAGGGTTTGATCCCGGGGTCAGGAAGATCTCCTGAAGGGAATGGCTACCCACTCCAGTGTTCTTGCTTAGAGAATCCCATGAACAAAGGAGTCTGGGGTCTTATTGCTGCTTGTGGGCTTTCTCTAGTTTTGGAGAGCAGGAGCTACTCACTAGTTGCAGTGTGCAGGCTTCTCGATTTTGTGGCTTCTCTTGTTGTGGAGCACGGGCTCTAAGGCATGCCCGCTTCAGTAGTTGTGGCAAATGGACTCGGGAGTTGTGGCACACCGGCTTAGCTGCTCTGCTCTGAGGCATGTGCGATCCTCCCAGACCAAGGATCAAACGAGTGTCCCCTGCATTGGACCACTGGACTACCAGGGAAGCCCCAGGGTACTTACTGTTGATTTAGAGTTGTAATTTAAACTGGAATCTGAAGGATGGGCAAGAGTTCACTGGGCAAAGTTTTTGAAAAGGTGTCAAACGGGGTTAAGAAACTCTGTGAAAGCTCTAAACTGGGAAGAAGCTTGATGATAAGTTTATAATGTTGGAAGAACCTGGTGTGGTTAGACTAAATCAAAGGGGAATGGTACAAGATGAGGTTGGAAAAGAAGACAGGAGCCAGATCTTGTGGCACTTACAGACCTGAGTGAGGAGTCTGGATTTTATTCTAAACAAGTAGGAAGCATTTAAGAGTTTTAAGCAGGGAAGTAGCTTGATCAGATTTTAAAAGATCTGGAGGGGAGCAAGGGTTGATGTGGATCTCAGCTGCAGCAGTCCAAGTGAGAAAGTGGTGGATTGGACTAGGTCAGTGACACTGGAGAGAGAGAGAGAAAGGATGATTGTAAGGTACATTTTGGAAGTACTTCGCTTTGGGGTGAATTGGATATTTGGTGTGAAGAAGGAAAAAATGTTAATAATAACCTTGGTTTTTGGCTTGTGCCATGTGGAGGTGTGGGACAGAGTTGGGTTGGGGGGAAAAGATGATATTTCATTTTGATGTATATCTGAGGTGCCTTTTACACATGAGTAGAAATGAACAGGAAAATGGACAAACAGATCTGGAACTCAGAGGTATGTCTGGGCTAGATGTTCAGATTTAGGACTGTTGCCATTTCGGGTTAGTTCTTCCTTGGTCTTCACACAGCTCATGAAAAATAAGTATACGTTTTGCAGATGTTTTGTTCTCTAGTGGACTTACTCCTGGATTTTTTCTTTTCATGGTGAAAAACTGGAATCCTCCCAAATGAAAATTTCCAGTTTGAAAAATGAAAATTGGACAATTCACCATAATCTTATTCTGCATCCTTTAATCCTGTGTTTCATAAAGTCTTTTCCATGCCACTTTATTCTTCCTCAGTCCTCGGCTCTGTTCTCAGGATCACCTAATTTTACCCATATCATTTTCTCTGAATCCTTCATTTCCCTGGTGGCAGGCTGCTGTTTATTATACATGTTAATAATGATAATAGTGAGTTAAGGCAGCTGGGTTTTCCTTATTCCTTGCTGTCTTCTTCTTGTGGCTTGATTCCAGTAATGAGGAAGATACTTATCACTATGCGATGTGACATCCATGACTTTTCTACTTCCCAGTAACTGGAATTTCCCTTTCTTCTTCTTTCCTTTGGTTTAACTGGATCTCCTTCAAAAGAGAAGACTACAGCATAGACCTTGAGAAACTATGGGGCTTGCCTAACCTTTTATAAACCCTTTTCTCTGTAATAAGAGATAAGGCATTATCCTCAACTGTGCAGCAGCTGTCAAGAATCTGATCTGAAGAATATTTTCCCAGAGGCTACAGAAATCAGTAACCCTGTACAAGAGGACACCATTCAGGATCTGCATTCTTTATGGATTAACTGGCAGTTGAAACAGCTGTGGGATTCTTTTAGAATAAATTTCTTCTTTCACTTGGATCTTTTTTTAGTTTTCTCCCCAATTAATGATTAATCTCTTGCAGTGACTTAGAGTCTCGTAGGGATGTGAAGAGAGAAGAAGGAGAAGCCTTTGCTCGGGAACATGGACTTATATTCATGGAAACTTCAGCCAAAACAGCCTGCAATGTTGAGGAGGTACTATTTGGGAAAAAGTAGGGAAAGCTTTTCAGAGATTACACCGTTATCTTTGTCCCCCCTTTTTTTTCCTTCAGAATTCTCCTCCTCTGTTAAAACATGGGTAAGAAAAGGATGTCTTGTGGTCATAGTGACCACGTATCTCCCTTTAAGGGAATTGTTCCATTTGTTTTTCCTTGATTCCTAAGGCTTTACTTTTATATTAAGTAACATTAATTGATAAGTGTGGATTGACACTACTGTTATTTGTAAATCATCTTAGTTGAGGAACTAATGAATTCCATCTTAGTCATTCCTAAGTCTGGTGTTGAATCTGTCTTAAGTAACTGACTCAGAAGAGAGCATGTTTGCTTTATTTGCAGAGTGTGCCAATCTGGGAACCCTAGGTACATCTTGCGTCAATACCAAAATACCATAGAATCTCTTTTTTCTATTTGAAATTGTTTGGAATGGCTTTTACAGGGCCTTTGGAGGACCTTGTGTATTTTTACTCAATTCTCGTAATGGTTCCCAATTCACTTTTGAAATCCAAATAGGCATAATATTTGTATTCTCTTTTCCTAATTTCTCTACCTAAACTTGAGCCTAATGCTATGATTTATGTCTCCTTCAGGCCTTCATTAACACAGCCAAAGAAATATATAGGAAGATCCAGCAGGGTTTATTTGATGTCCACAATGAGGTAAGATAGGGTAAGGGGCTGACAATTACTTTTGCTTTGTTTTAAACAGGACAGGATGCTTCCTAGAATATAAGCACTTCCTGTCTAACATGATACTATATGAAGCTATATGAACTGGCATAGCTTGTCTGTTTTTTTCTCAAGTCTGAGACCCAGACTGCTTAAAGAGATTATTAATTGCTGATCTAAAAGGTTTATACATTATGGGAGGTTTTCTTCTCAACCTCAGGTTTTTACTATTCCAAAGCATGAGGGAGGTGTGATTCTTAATTGCTTAGCTTCTCATTTCTATAAAGCACATTTGGGGGGGAATAAATGAATTATATGCTAATATGCTGCCACTTCTGTTTTACCTACTCTTACCAATCACATCCTGATTCTGCACATAGCTATGAAACTTAAGTATAACAGTCACTTGGGCACAGAAGCCACTTCCAGTGATCTATAATACCACAGCTGGTCACCTTATCTTCACCATCACAGAGTACTGTTCCACAGCAGTCTGGCTAAGGCACATGGTTACCTGCCAAGGCCATACCTGCTTCTAGAAATTGTAATTAATGATTTCTCCTTTTATCCCTCTCCTTTCTCCCACTTACTTTTACACTGAGGTGGGAACTATTGCCTCTTTTCTCTTACAGGCAAATGGCATCAAGATTGGACCCCAGCAGTGTATTTCAACCCCAGTGGGACCCAGTGCCTCCCAGCGGGGCTCTCATGACATGGGGGCTGACTCTGGCTGCTGCTGAACAACTGGCCTGGACTCTTTTTTTTCCTTCCTGGAACAGCTTCAGATCAATAGGCTTAAAGAAAGAGGTCTTACATGCTTTGGCTGAGAAAAGCCTCTTTTCAAGGTGTGATGTTTTGCCTCTCCACTTAAAGACCAGGGGAGAATTTGGGCCCTTATTGACCTGTCCTTCTTCAGGGACGTGAGCGTTCCCTATAGATTAGGGCTCTTTTCATTCTCCTGTTTTAATTTGTAAAATGTTAGGATCAAAGCTGATTGTCATGGTAGTTCAAAAATAAATTCTTTTATAAGCAGACACAATCTACTCCCCACCAAGAATTAGTAACAAGGTCTAGGACGTTCTGCTTGAGCCCTTGAGGTGACTGGGATCTGGCTGCCCTTTGGGTTTTATGTCCTCAGTTTAGGGATTTCATTGAGGTTTTTCACTTGCCACTACATAAGAATTGTTGCAGAAGGCAGTTCCTTCTAGTTGAACTGCTCAAGGATGATGAACACTTCTCCTCCATCCCATTTCTAGTTTCTCTGTTTCAGAGTAACTACACAACTTTTGAGAGTAGTAGAGTTGGTCCTAGCCTTGTAGCCACTTATTATCATTACCTAAAGAAAACATCTTTCCCTGTTTGTTTTGTTTTAGGGACCAGACCTAACATTGGTAAGTCAGTGTCTTTCACCAAATAGACTCTTACTGTTTTATCCCACTCACTTCTTAAGGAGACCTATTTAGACTTTCTATCAAGCTAATCTGCCTACTGTACATGACATTTTGCTTCCACTCCTATGCCTTTGCACATGCCCTACTATACACTACTGTTATACTCAAAGTCCACATTTTTTTCCTTCAGAAAGCCTTCTTTGACCTAGGGACTTCGGAACAATTACTGACACAGTACCTTTTAGCTTTCATATATTGTTTATTCATATGTATATTTATTTGTATTTATGTTACTTTGTAAATATGTTTTATAGTAGCTTTGTGTGTGGAACCTGTCTCCCTGAGGTTGTAAGCTCCCTGAGAGCAGGAACCCCTGGTATGCTTTCACTTTTGTAAACCACTTCCTCCACCATTCCTTCACAGTGCCTAGTGCTACTCATGTGATCACTGAATTTGACTGACAAAGACTTGGAACAGGTTTATTTTAGGCTGCAGAGGAAACAAAAAGCCTTACAGTCATCTCTTTGTAATTCTATCTCAGTCTATTCCATCTGCTTACCCTGAATTCTTTATTGCTCTTCTCCTTCTCTTCTCTCTGCTTTCCCTGGCTCTTTGCCTCCATTCCATGCAGCATACAATAAAGCTGCCTGCTTCCAAGCAGTCAAATAAGTGGATACATCTCCATTTGAAGAGCATACAATACTATCCTAGTCAAGTCTGTCTTTGCTGTACTTACCGTGCAGCCTTCTGGGTCAGTTGCTGTACTGATGTCTCATTTTCTTCCACAGCACTGCGGTCTTGTGAATTTTTTTCCTCTTTTTTTTTGGTTGTCGATAAATTGTTTCATTATTAAATATATGCATGTATCCAAGCTGCTCACATTTCATGTGTCATTTCTGATTGTATCCCAAACATAAGTAGATACTCTTCTTCTAGGGAATTGTATCAAAGGAATTGGAAGAAGCCTTCTTGAGATACATTCATTTTATACTGGATTCTGCCCCCAGTAGCAGTAGTATTAGTTCACACTGTACCACAGGAAGTTGGAAGGCATATGGAGTATTACTTTGATTAAGGTTTGGTTTGGTTTGGTTTTTGAAAACTCCTACCTCATTTCAAAAAGGATTAAAGCTGTTGAATTTGGCTAGTCCACTCACACCAGAGACAGAAGTAAAGTAAATAAAACTTTATGGTTTCTGTACAGGAGTTTTCCTCTGTCAGTCAAAGAAACCTTTAGCGATCAAGATGAATCAGAACATTGATCAGAACATCATTCTGTCTAGAGCTGCTGCTTTTGGAGTGTATCTTTTTTTTTTTTTTTAACATGGTAAACAATTCAAATGGAGTATCTCTTGAATTGATAATCCCATATTATCCAAAAACCACTCATAACCTTCTATACTCAGGTATTTCATCAGTTTTAAGCATAAGAAATGAGAGTATCTAGGCAAATTTATGACCTTTGTTGATCACTGCTGATGTTCTGAATGAAATGGTCATGAGAAGTTACAGAAAATGCATCTCCCACCCCCATGTGAAGAATACTGGTTATAAGATAATATGAGTGTTGGTTGATTTTTGAAGCCCAGGACCCTTGGAAATATACTACTTATAGCAGTCTAAGTCATTACTATTTATAGGTCATTGCATATGGCAGGGATACCCATTCCCCTTTCTGTCTGTGCCTAATAACTGGTTCCTTTGATAGTAGCTTTATTTTGTACCAAAAAAGCAGAAGGATAATAGGTTCTCATTCTAGAAACTATAATTAAGGTCATATCTGTATATGCATTTACACATTGTTCTGGTAAGCCCTAATACTAACATCAAATTTGATATAACAGTGGTAGCCAAGGAAGAATTTGGCCAACAGATTTTGTTCAATATACAGAGAAATGTACTTGGCCAAGTCTTCTGTGATAAAATGTTGACTCACATGACTCCTTTAGGTCTCTGAGCTCCTACTATGTGTGACCATGCAAATGTTACTTCTTGAGAAATTCCTTTAATGATAGGGAAAGACACCCTTCACTCAGGATTTCCAAAAAATTAAAAACTTACTGTAGCAAATTTTAATAGCAGTAGAGTTAAACTAGAAAACATGGGTAAATCTTTCTCATTGAGGGCAAGAGGATTTCATCTACTGTAAAATTATTTCCATAACAATTTAAACACTATCATTGGGAAATTACTCTGCAGCCAATATTTCTAAGGCAGTATCGTAATGCCCTCCTTGCATATAATTTCACCTCTAAGACATCATTTGCTCTATCCATATTCACAAATAGTTTGGGTCTATTGATGAATTGAGGCCTTTTTTTTTAAGTTGAAATTCTTTACTGAATTTTGTTCATTTCCAACTGACTAGCAGTACTCTGTTCTGTCAAAGTCAGAACACTGGAAAACTTGCGAGCGAAACATAAGGTTTAGAAGCATCTAGAATAGATGCATAACCTATGCTGATGTTATGCTGATATCCTGAGGATTGAGACATTTCTAAAGGATTATCCCAGGAACTCAGAAAATACACTCACTTCAAGAATTAATTTTTGCTTCTTTGATTTGGTTAAGATCGCTTCACTTGTATGAGAGAGGGTGGGGGCTGCCTCCAGGCACACTCAGCATTATTCCAGGTTTATTCCCCATCGTGACTGAGGGGTACTCTGATTACGTAAAGGAGAGTACGTTGGGGCTGTACCTAAGCAGTCGGACAGGACGCCGAAAAGGGCTTTAGATTCCTTAAGCACTCCCTCCTCCCGGCCCGAAAGGCACCAGCCCGATCCAAGATGGCTTCCCAGAAACAGGTAACTAAATGTTCTAGTTTAGAGCGCCCCCAACGGCGGGGGTCAAGAAAAGAAGGATGCGGAGAGATCCGAAAGCCCGTGAACGGAGAGCGGTCAGAGACAAGGTACCGCCAGATTTTATTTTCAATCAGGCATATGTGTGGTTGCCTCAGCCTTTTAGGACCTCCCATCCTCAAGAGACTTCCTGGATGGAGCTCACATTACCCTGCTGGAAGAGGCGGGGCGTCGGCCCTGCCATTGGCGGGTGGGAGCGTAGGTGGGCGGAGCAAGGGAGCATGGACTACTAGCAAGCTAGATTGAGGCGAGGGCTGGCCATGCTCCGCCGGAAGGCGCCTTGTTCTCCGAAAGGGTGAGTTGAAACGCTGGCTGGAAAGGAAGCGCCGGGACTTGTTCAGGTAGGCTCTCAGCACACGCCCGCTGCTCAGTGCTGGTCCAAGAGTCTTTGCAAAAGCTGCGGCTCTTAGATTGGTTTTCATAACTCATCCTCCTCCTCGCTTCCCCGCCCTCTGTCCTTCCCCCAGTTGTGCGGGATCAGGTGCTGGGTGATGCTCCGGACTGAACCATTCTCCTTTGTGAGAGGCCGGGGGAGAGGGCGGCTGCCGGCCCGCAGGGCCCGAGCCGGGCTGAGCCGCGAACGCGGCTGCCCCGGCCCCTGTGAAGTTTCTAGGCCTTGTCATTGCATTACTGGGCATCGTGTAGATTTGAGGCAGATCCGTTTTCTCCTTGCTCCTTCAGAGGGAAAACTCCGCGGCTCCGTTTGGTTACTCCATACTTTGGACTCAGAAGTGGGAGTTTGGGGTTTGGGTTTTGTGTGTGTGTATTTTAGCAATAAAGGTGGTTAGGAGAGCATGAGGTGAGCATGTGCGATTGTTTTACATTATTAGGTGTAATTTCTGTGGAACTTTGGGAGAGCGGAGCAGGCTTTTGGACAGTGTTTAGAGGTGGTTGGAAGAGAGGAGCTCTAGCTTTGCATCTCCATTGACAGGTCCGCAGAGCTCACTGGTTTTCTGTTGCATTATGTAAACTCTTCAGTGGCAGAAGACCCCTCCCCCTTCCTCGGAGCGAAAGCAGTTTCTTTATTTACCTGTCTCCAGTGTCGCAGGAAATTTCCCTGCCTTTGCGGCAGCTGTGCAAATGCAGCAGCTCCTACCTTTTAAGGGGCAGTCCTAAATGATTAAGATCTTCAAGGAAGAGGTGAATAGTGGTATATAGATGTTTGGTGGACCAATCTCTTTTCAATGACTGAGAACAGTGAGCCAGAAGTGGAAGACTGAGAACTTGATGTCTTTTTCTTTTAAAGAATAGACATAGTGGAATGCCCCAAACACCAGAGGAGCTGCGTTTTCTGTCTACTGCATCCTACCATCGCCTAGCATCCACAGCTTGTTTACTCTTCATGTTGTTCTAAACCTATCAGGTCAGCCGGAGATTCTCTGCCTGTTATCCTTAGCATCAGGTGAGGTCCTATCCACTGTGGGGCACGTTAGTTACTAGAAGGTGAGTTTGTGATTTGAATAGTATTCTCTTGTTAGTCCATTAGATATGTCTTCTGCTTAGGAATTTCTTTTGTATTGATCAACAAATAGGTTTCAGAACGAACTGTGGTCCACCTCTTAGGGCGAGAACATGGGAAGTTTCTCATTCCAAATATTTTGGATTATCTCACCCCTTAAAGGAAAAGAAGAGTTATGATAAGGAAAACAACGTTTTTCATTTAAAGAGACAGGTGGTAAGAGTGGTGTGCCAGTGGGTCTGCAAGGCAAAATGAAGGACGTTGGCCAAAGAGAAGGTACATGTGTGTAAAGACAGGCTTCGGGGAAGGTTTAAAACTGCAGTAGCAAAGGAGTAATGGATTAGGATAAGAGATTTGATGAAACAGTGCATGGTTAGTGACATAGAATTCTTGCTTTCCTCATGTTTGATCTATCCTGTGCCTCTGGCCTTTTGAGTATGTCAGTTCCCAAATTGACAAAATCCGTTTAGACATGGATAGAAATGATAGAAATAGAAATCTGCTGAGCTGGTTGTGAATCACCAGGAAACACAGATCTTGTATTTCCCGGGACAGTCTTCTCTGCAGCACCTGCTGGGTGATGGGGTGAAAGAATCTTGGCATTGTGGTAACCACCGCTGCAGAGTTTTAGTTGTAACAGGAAAAATTTGCCACTTATTATTAGAAGGGTCAAGTTTCTGGTAGGTAAGGTAGGGTGGTGAAGGGAATTGATCTTTAAAAGAAACCATTGTACGTGTCGTTTTTGAAAAGGGTGAGGTTTTTCTGGGCAAAGCTAACACTTTATTAATTTGTGGGTTTCAAGCTCTGTACTTGCTTTCTGAAAGAATGAGATTTGATATTCATTCAGATGAATGCTAAATGCTTTGAAGATACTGTTTGTCTACAGTCCTGCAAAGGTTAAGCTATCTCTGAGCTTACGTTTAGCCTAATAACTGAAGGATAAACAAGATAATATTGTTCTGGACCCTCCACCCTCAGCCTTAGAAGTGACTCCACTTCTGGAGTTATATTTGAACTGGTCCCTGATCCGCAGGTCTTTGCTTGACCTACCCTTGCACCTACTATAACCAACTTAGTATTTACTCTTTTACTTTTAGCATTCAATTCATTGGTAAACTATCATTTCAGAACCTACTCATCTCCTCTTTAATTAATTGTTCTTTTTCTCACAGAGCAGGTGGTCTTCCTTTTATCCTTCTGTTATAATTTTGTTCACTTTGCCTTTTATTTTGACTCACTGACATTGTCCCTTTTCGCATCTGTCTTAAGACCATTTAAGAATGCAAAGAGACCCTGACTTTCAAGAGGGGTTCCTTTGGTTTCTGGTACCCAAATACCTTGGCTTCCCTGGTAGCTCAGCTGGTAAAGAATCCACCTGCAATGCAGGAGACACTGGTTCGATCCCTGGGTTGGGAAGATCCCCTGGGGAAGGAATAGACTACCCACTCCAGTATTCATGGACTTCCCTGGCTCAGATGGTAAAGAATCCACCTGCAGTTGGGGAGACCTGGGTTCAGTCCCTGGGTTGGGAAGATCCCCTGGAGGAGGGCATGGCAACCCACTCCAGTATTCTTGCCTGGAGAATCCCCATAGACACAGGAGCCTGGTGGGTGACAGTCCATAAGGTCGCAAAGAGTTGGACAGGACTGAGCAACTAAGCACAGCATGGCACCCAAGTAACAGTTGTATTTCTATGTAGCATTGCTGTTGTGTGAACTGTTTACTATTGCCTAAAGCTTTGTTTAACCATTTATTAAATTTTGAATTATCCTGGATCCCCTTCTCCCAACCTTAACTTCTGTTTTGTTTTGTGTTGGTTCTTAAATGAAGTTGTAGTTTAGCTTTTTTTCTTTGTTTGTTTTGCTTTTTCTGACTAATTCATATTGTCTTTAAATGTTTCATTGTTTCTCTATGTTGCAAAATAAGTCCACCTCTTTGTAGTTATTGGATATTTTAAATTTAAACTACAGAGTATGTTACTCTCTGAGATTTCTCATTAAGCTGTTCAGGCGGTAACAATTTCTTTTGCCGTTTTATTACCCATCACTTTCTATCCTTCACTAAACTCTTGGTTATTGAATGTTACATGAAGCAAAATAGTCTACTCTGCTGTACTTTGCATGTGTGCCCAGTCGTGTCCAACTCTTTGCGACCCCATGGACTGTCGCCCGCTAGGCTCCTCTGTCCATGGGATTCTCCAGGCAAGAATACTGGGGTGGGTTGCCATTTCCTCCTCCAGGGGATCTTCCCAACCCACGGATCCAACCCACATCTCCTGCACTGCAGATGGATTCTTTACCACTGCACCGCCTGGGAGGCCCTGTAAGTTAACTTTAAAGTATGTAATTGTTGCCTTCAGATCCTGCAGGAGAAGTTTTTTTTTTTAAATAAAGCACTTAATTTCTGTATATGTTACATGATAATGTAACATATATTATTTATTCCTCTATATGTTACATGATAATGAAAAATCTAGCAGAAAGACTGGCACAGATAGTTAGTTACTTTTCATGCACCTTCAGCAGGGATGAATCCAGGAATGAACTCCAAGCAATGGGACAGTGTAGGCTCCGGAGCCTAGATGACATTTGAGGTATATTTCAAGTATATTCTCATTAGTTTGTTTGAAAAGAATTTTCAGAACATAGTCAAATAAAAGTACAAAAAATTGCAAAACCAAACCGAGGATTTTAAATATTACATACCTTTGTGTGTGTGCGCACGCGTACATGTGCTAAGTCGCTTCAGTCCTGTCTGACTGCAATCCTGTGGACTGTAGCCTGCCCGGCTCCTCTGCCCATGGGATTTTACAGGCAAGAATACTGGAGTGGGTTGCCATTTCTGTCTCTAGTGGAATCTTCCCAACCCAGAGATTGAACCCGGGTCTCCTGCATTGCAGGCAGATTATTCATTGAGCCACTAGGGAAGACCACCTTTATGCATAATTTTTAAAAGATTGGCTTTGTCATTGAAAGAATGAAGCATTCCTGATTTTATTCCCTCAGTACATTTCCAGAGAAAGTCATTGTGTATGGTTTATTTTTATTCAGTATTTCCAGGCTTTTTTTGTTTTTTAAATTTTAAAAAGGTAATTAAATGACAGACTTTTAAAATTACTAAATAATAACCAAATTACTAGATACTAATAGAACTGTGCTTTTTTCTCCCCATGTATGTCAGCACCCTAAATCTGATAGTTCTGATTTGTTTGGTAATAGCCCAGTATTCCAGTACTAACACCTTTTTGTTTTGTTTTGTAATTCTCCTTAAACTATGTCAGTAACTTTTTGTAAAAGAATATATATTAGTTGAATTCTTAATTTCATCTGAGAGGAAGGGTATTCAAGAGCTGTAAAGTCTTTCAGATTTCTCAAATTGTCTCTCATGGTCTTTATAAAAACCTTTGGAATATCCCACCTCCATTTTCTCTTCCACTACATAATTTGGGGATACAACATATCTTTGGGAATTATTCTTAAGTGACGTGGGTATTCAGAGGTACATGGTCCCATTAGTGATACAGGAATTTATTTTTGATTGGTTCTAGGAAAAAAACAGTGATTTCGGTAATTTGGCAGCCTACTTAGAACCAAGTCATAATAGTGTTTTGTAGTGGAACATGAAATCATATTTCACTTATTCTGTGATTTTTCATGTCCTATTACAGATATCAGATGTGTATCAGATACTCATCCATCCAAGTAAACTTTATGACAAGCGCGATTTTTTGAATTTTTGAATAGGGGCTGCCAAGTTGCATAAACACTGAACTTTCGGTGTTTTATTCTTCATTGCTTCCGTTCAGCCCCATGGGTGGCTAGGGCAACATGCTTTTGCCTATTTCTCGGGTGTACCTCTTGGTGGGGCACCTTTTCCATGAGGTCTTAAATATATATGTGGGTAATGGTCACTTCCATTCACTGCTCTCCTGAAAGTCATGGGAGTTAAAATTTGAGGCGCCTGGGACTAGGGGCCTGTGAGCTCCTGAGGAACAGCCTAGTCAGTTGCAGAACTGGTAAGTTCCCACAGGCAGCACTGTGAAGTAAGCAAAGTACTCAGATAGATACCAGCATCATTCCTATAAACACACAAAATGATTAACTGAATTACCTGCATGTTGCCCTAGCCACCCATGCTGGTTGAAGTCTGTTCTGAGGTTTTGAGGTTAAAGTGTTATCCTGCTTTCTCAGCACAGTGGTTGCGGGTCTTTTTATCCTGCCCAGCAGTCCGGCTATTCTGATTATGAAACTCTTGCATCTACTTTAGTATCCCACCATTCTGCTTAGCAGGTCAGCTCAGCCAAGTCTTTAAGGAGTAATTTTGCTTTGAGAGAAACCTTTAGTGGTACTCTTTTAAATTATTGGACAGGGAATAATAAACTCCTTTTTTTTGCCTACTGTGTGCCAAACATTGTACATAATCTTTTAATTTTCAGAATAACCCTGAAAATGTGTGTGATGTTACTTTCATTTTACAGAAGAGAAAAAAATAAGACTTAGTGAGGTTTGATAACTTAACCAGGAGTAGAACTCTGGTCTGTGGGACTTCAAAGCCTCATTCATTATCATCTCCCCCCAGTTAGAAATTCATTGTAGGCCTCTGGAGAACTGTCTTTGACAACAGTATTAGACAAGTAGGTATTCCATAGCTTATTAAAGCTATACCTTTAGCA
This sequence comes from Bos taurus, assembly GCF_002263795.3. NCBI lineage: Eukaryota > Metazoa > Chordata > Mammalia > Artiodactyla > Bovidae > Bos > Bos taurus. Next base: position 25,718,268 of record NC_037337.1, read on the forward strand.
GCTGTAGGGCCTTGAGAATGTAAATTTTCTTTTTGTATTTCTGTCAAAATGAAAAAAAAAAGAATAATAGTTTATTTTATTTGACTTAGTTATTTTGAAGATAAGATTATGTGAAATACTTTAAGCTCTACAGAGGAAAATCACTTGGTCGGTCACAGACAACTTCATTTTTTAGCCAGTGCAAGTGAAACTAACTCACTGACTTCATCATCCCATGTCACTGGGTCATTTTTTGTGCCTAGAGGCATAAGTGAGATAATAACAGTGTTTCTCCTCCTCTGCCACACACACTTTTTTAGCATAAATGTTGCAATGAAAACAGTCCCTCATAAATAGTTGAGTAGGAGTTCCCTGTTGGCCTACTGGTTAGGATTCCGGGCTTTCACTGCCACAGCCTGGGTTCAATCCCTGGTTGGGGAACATCGCACAAGCTGTGCAGTACAACCAAAAGATAAATAAATAAGTAAATATTTATATTTCTCTGTTAGGCTGAAACAGTATATATATATATACCTGGGCCAGTTAAAGTAGGGCATGCAGGGGTGGTGTGGGAGGGCATAAAGAGGACCATGACTCTGTTACCATTACTCTGTTATGGAGGGGAAGGTGAAGTGAGCAAAGGGGATCAGCTGTATGGTAATAAATGCAAAGTAACTTTTTGGTGGTGAACATGCTGTAGTGTATACAGAGGGAGGAAAAAAACTGTATACCTGAAACTTATAAATGTTATAAATCGGTATCGCCTCAGTAAAAAGAAATTGCAGATATTATTACTTAAGCTGGATGTCCAAAAGTGGTGTCATTCAAGGTAATATATTGATCCAGTTATAAATTCCTTAATTTAGAACCTAGAATATTACTTTCATCGTGGTGAACACACACCAGTGAAGAGGAACTTCTCCAGGTCCAGTCTAACTTGACCTCAGGGCACTGATCCTTAAAGGTTAGGCTCTTATTTTCTCTCTTCAGACTTAGACCAAAACTCTAGGGTTTCACTGGAATAAAATCTACAATGAGGCTAAATCCGTGCCCCATTTTTGAGGCATGTGAGTATGGTTTCATCCATTCACTTTTTGCCACAGCTTTAAATTACCCACCACTGAGGCTTTTAGGGTCCCAAGCCTAAAGGAGATAACTAAAATTTCACGGCTTTCAATAGTGATTGCCACACTACAGAAAGTAGTCTATTATGTGTGTTAAATGCAGCCTCTCTTGCTCCATGAGAAAGCTGTGTCTGCTACAGGTCCTGAAGAGTAAAGATGCTTAGGGTCTTTTGGTGCCTCTTTTGAATGTCTCTGGAGCTGTGCTGCTACCTGTGTGCTGTCTCAGCAGCCTGAGAAGTGTGTGGTTTTGGTGAGACACCTTTTATTACGCAGCACCACCCCCCTCCCCAATCCCCACTCCCGCACACCTTTGACTAGAAGTTGAAAATGCATTCCTTCAACAAAAGTACACAGGGTGCCCATTACTACCTGGTAAGCAAAGGAAATATTGTAACAAGCTGTACACAGACCTTGCCCTTGTGTAACTTTCATTCTAATATGGGGGTGAGGAAGGCTGGATAGCAAACAATTATATAGTCAGTTAATCAGTCTACTACAAAAGAGAGATTATGGATGTTACAGAGAGTTTACAATAAAGGCATATAACCTACACCATAATATAGTTGGGTTGTTAAAAATGTGACTTTGGAAGCTACACTACCTAAGTTTGAATCCGGCCCCACTTTCCATTAACCGTGGAATGTTGAGTTAATTGCTTATGATTTGTGCCTCAGTTTCCTCATCTGTAAAAATGCAGTTATTTCACATTCAGTCTGCTAATACATTTTCATTGTTTAAAACAGGGCCAGGTGTGTAATGTACATTCAAAAGTTTGGTGATTTTTTTTTGTCTAGGAGGTCAGGGAAAGCTTTTCTTTGAAATGATGCTGTTGAAATGAGATTTGAAGGATACGTAAGAATTAAATGGGCTTCCCTTGTTCAGTGGTAAAGAATCTGCCTGCCAATGCAGGAGACACAGTTTGATCCCTGGGTTGGAAAGATCCCCCTGGAGAAGGAAATGGCAACTCAGTCTAGTATTCTTGCCTGGGAAATCCCATGGACAGAGCAGCTATCCATAGGGACTAAACAAAAGCAAACAACAATTAAATGGGCTAAACGGATGGGGAACAAGCTGGAAGGCAGTTGCAGTAGTCGAGGGGAGTGGGGATGGTCAGTTGACCCAGGAGGGTAGTAGAGGCAGAAGTGGGTGGATTTGAGGGATGTTTAGGGGGTGAAGGTAGGATTCTGAAATATGGGATAGGAGTGATAAGGAAAAGAGTTTCTGGTGTCTTCAGCCATGGCTGAATAGGAGATGCTAGAGGGTGATTACCTTCTGTGAGTGCACATGTGGTAGTGAGTATGGAGGAGACCACCAAGAAGGTAAGAAGCCTCTTCTAGGGAGAGCTGGAAAGAAGGTCAGCCAGGGAGACTGTAGAGACGACCAGGAAGAGCTGTTGAGTAAGCAAGTCAATAAACACGCCTGGAGTTCAGACGTCTTGCCCAGAGATATAAATGAGAGACAAGTATATAAGTAGTTTGTTGAGGAAAAGAATGAATTGAGACCCTGTATATGAACTAGACATCCTTGCAGGTACAGAATAAGAAAAAAGGAAGGCCCAGGACCAAAGCTTGGTGAACTAAATGCTGGTAGAGGAGATGAGTAGCAAAGGAGAATTGGCCAGAGAAGTAGAAGGAAAATCAGAGAAGTGTGATGTTCTGGAAAAAAGTGCTTGGAGGGATGGGATGAGGGGGTGTTTCTGAAATCTTTATCATCCTTCCTTGGATCCCTGAGAGTTTTAATTTAGGTCTCTAAATACCCAAAAGTCAGATGCTACTGACTTAGAACATCTATAGCAGGTTTAGGCTGACTGAAGCCAGTTAGTTAAACATGATCTTCAGACTCTAGAATCTAAACTGTAGTTATTCCTGTTTGCTGTAAATTAGATCTAATATAGAGGAAGCAATGGCTGCAGTCCATATGCATGCTCATAGATATTAACCTGCTGAAATTAATGAATTATTTTGAAGGCCATTAATCACTCCACACCCTCTAAGGCTGACTGGCATCTCCCAAATTAGGTAGAGACTGGTAAAAACAATTTTTTTCCCAACTATTATCCAGGAACATTGGTTGAGTACCTCCTAGAAATAGTGGTTATATATCAATATTCATTAGAAGTGTGTGAGATGTTTCATTAATCCTCATTAATGGCCCTGTAATCTGATCCCCCTTTGTACTCCAGGAGATAGTGAAGATAAAGGAGATAGAGGAACCCCAGGAGATAGTGAGACAGGAAAGCCTTGTGTGCTCCAGTCCACAGGGTCGCAAAGAGTCGGACACAACTTAGCCATTGAACACCACCACTGCTTTGATCTCCCTTTGTACAAAGGAATGGACTAGACTCAGAAAGGTTTATTTACTTTGTGAACAGGAATTTGAACCCACATCCCTGTGACTTTAAGCCCCTGAGGCTTCCGCATACAAATATAACCAAAATAGGAATTAGAAGATAATTATCCCCAAAAAGTACTTAACAAAAATGCTATGAAAACTCATATGGAACTGACTAGTCTTAGCTTGCTAGTGAAAAGCAGAGATGTATTAAATCCAGTGGACACGTTTTAAAGTTCTTATATTATTGGACATTTGTGCTTTGTTGGATGCAATTGAGCACTCTTTCCCCCTGCAACTCTCTACTCTCTTTGCTTCGGTTGCATTGCACTTCTGCTTCTCTAGCTTTGCCTTGTCTACCTGCTTAATAGGTGTAGCTTATTCTGATTCTTAAATCCTGATGTTCTCTTGGGTTCCTCTGTAGCTTTTCTCACTCCACACCCAAAATCTCAAATTTGGGGGTTTCCAGCTAAGTGTTTTGTTTAGCCTGCAAAGTGTTTAAAACATTTTAAAAAATTAGTTACCTTTGTTTAAAACCTGGAAGACTTACATAAAGCTCTGTATTTCTGGCTTTTGGAAAACCTAAAGTTCTCTCTCAGCCTTGGATTTGTGTTTCCATATGGCAACACTTTAACTAATTGCTGAACAGCAGCTGCTGTCTTTGGAGTGGACATTCAGTTCTTCCCAGACCCCCAGCGTTCTCTGTTGTCTTCCAACAGCATTGGTGCAGTGTTGTATATACTTGCTCTGCTCTTCATATTCTGAGTACTCCCCACTCGTAAAACTACTGTTTTGATACTGATAATTCCAAATCTGTCACCAAGGCAACTTTGAGATTTATACATCCGACCTCCCATTGAGTATCAGTACTTGACATGTTACAGGCAACTCACACTACAGTAGCTGAACTCCTCTTTCCCTATAAACTCTAGGTTCTACCAGTTTTTATCCCCTAAGTTTTACTAAACTCTCTCCCTTCCTTCCCTCCATTACCTTTGGAACCACAATGCTATGATTTGGGTTCTCATCATCTTGTTAGAATTCCTGGTTGCAAACCACAGAAATCATCTTTTGACTAACTTATGCTGAAAGGGAACATATTCAGAGGATGTTGTGTGGCTCATATGGTAATGCTAGAGAATCTGATTTAGAAATTGATCTGGAACCAAGGGAAGTTGGAGACATGGAGAATGTGGGCAGGATCAAAGCACTGACAGTCTGTTTATGATGCTGCAGAATTCCAGTGTCTCCCATTGCTGAATATTGTCTAACTGGCTGGTTCTGGGTCTTTGTATTGCCACTGCAAAATCAAGGTTTTCCACAGGAGTGTCCACTTAAACTGGGCAAAGCTATGCGTGTGTGTACTTCTTCCCCAACTGGAAGGGGAAGAACCTCACCCCTTGTTTCAATACCCCCCACCCACCCACTCCAGCTCTGTAATGGGACTTAAGATCCAGTCTTCCATTGAAGACTTTTACCTTGAGTTAGTCTCCAATATAGGAAGGCAGGGGTGCAGGAAGAAAAAATCAACAGCATCCACATTACAACTCTTTTCTGGACTACCATAGCAGCCTCCTAGCTACTTCTGTGTCCTCTGTCCCCTTATCCCCCAAATCTGTTCTCTATCCAACAGCCAGAGCTAGCTAACTAAAATGCATATTTGATCGTGTGATTCCATTTTTCAGTGGCTCCTTGGACACCTGTAAGAAAATGCTTCAATGTGGCATTCAAGGCTTTTTCCTTGAAAGGTCTGCCCCTTCAATTCTTACCTCCGTCTGATTTCTTCTTTGTGATTTACACTTAGGCGAGACTGAACTTCTGAACTGCTTAGACCTTCCTCTATATATCTCATACTGTTTTTCACTGCCCTGCTTTCTTTTGCTTTTCCTTTTACTGTCCCTGTTGCCTGAAGACCCCTTTCTTGTAGCTCACCTTCCCCTCCCAAGTTAACTCCTCCTCATCCTTTAAGAAACTACTTCCTTAATACCTTTTCTCCTAATTTATTAAGACCCTTTTACCTGAAATAAAGCCCAGCATGTATTTCATTGGACATTTGTCACTACTGTCATAGTCCCTACTCTTTCTGTCTCCCCACATGTATACACAAATGTACTCCTTCCTGTTTTAGGTTCTTTGAGGGCGAGTGAAAGTCGCATTCAGCTACTGGAGTGGATAGCATTTCCCCTCTCCAGGGGATCTTCCCAACCCAGGTCTCCCACATGGCGGGCAGATTCTTTACCAGCTGAGCCACAAGGGAAGCCCAAGAATACTGGAGTGGGTAGCCTGTCCCTTCTCCAGCCGATATTCCCGACCTAGGAATCAAACCAGTGTCTCCTACATTGCAGACGGATTCTTTACCAACTGAGCTATCACGGAAGCCTCTTTGAGGGTAGAGATTGTCTGATTCATCTTTGGTTCTCTAATGCTACCATATTACTCTGTATATTGTACACTCAATAAATGTTGAGATGATGAAGAGGTATTTAATGTGGATCCTAAAGGATAAGTAAGATTTTGAGAAAACAAAGAAATGGAATAAGAGTAACATAATTTGAAGGCAAGTGTACTAGCTAGGCCCAGATGAGAAAAAAATACATGACAATATTGTCTACTTTGGTGGGCATATAAATGTATATGTAGAATAGTGGGAAATAAGACTAGAAAGGCAAGGAGTTTCCTGGTGGTCCAGTGGTTAGGATTCAGCTCTGCCACTGCCTTGGCTCTGGATTCAATCCATGATTGGGGAACTAAGAGCCTGCAGTCCATGGGGTATGGCTAAAAAAAAAAAAAAAGACTGGAAAGGCAAAGTGTGGTCTTAAGGATTATGTCTTAAGTAACAGGGAATCTTTCAAAGTTTTTAAGCAGGTGACTGATTTGGCTATCCTGTGTTTTAGGAAACTAATCTGATAGCAGAAAGAATTAGTAGGGGGAGAGATCAGTTATGAGGCTTCTTTCTGTTACAGGAGCTGCATAAATGAAGTGGCAGCAGAAATAAAGTGAGAAAGATGAATCCTAACTTTGCCACTTAGTTTCATGGTTGTGTCATTCAGCTCTAAGCCTCCGTTTTCTCATCTGTGTAACAAGAGGACTGACTAGATGTGATTGGGAAGCCGGCCAGCTCCACTATCTGTGATACATTTTCAGGAGAGCCAATGGGACTGGGCAAATGGTTGAAAAATGGATACAAGAGGAGGTTTCAGATGCAACTTTGAAGTTTCGAGCCTGAGTGAATGGGAGAACAGTATTGCTGTTTACTGGAGTGGGGATGGGGTGTCCCTAGCATTAGTGGTAAGGTGAAGATCTTTAAGAGATCTAAGGCCAAGTTGATCTTCCTAATTTGTATCATAGAGCACAGAAAGTAGGATTTCAGTGTTGAGAGTGTTTACATTTCGGGCGAAATTAGTGGTCAGGAGGTAAGCAGCTGTTTTTATTAACAGTTTACTTTGAGGGATTTAAGCTTGTACCATCATTCTGGGGTTGCCAACCCTCGGAATTAGAGTGGTCTGAAGTGGCACTGCAAACTGGACCCTGGCCCATATATCAGATGGGCTGAGTTTCAAGAGCAGCGAGGTGAGGGCCAGAGCCCTTAGCCTAAGCCCACGCCTTAGGAGTAGGTGTGTATTTTGGAGGGGGAGGGTTTGGGAATTGTTCGTGAGTACCTGCGATTACTTTCTAGCAAGTACTTACTGCTGCTTAAGGGTTAGACTATCAAGAATGCAATTTGGGTTGCGGCAGAGAGAGCGCTTCATCTTTGAAGAGTAAAGGGCCCCGTGTTCCAGCACTTGGGCTGACTCACTCCTCTGATGGATGGAAGATGTGGCCCCTTTTAATGGGTCGTGGGATAAGGGATAGTCACTACAGCAGAAGAGCTGACAGGACTAAGAGGCAGGGGATTCAGAGGGAGGCGGAGTTGGCCTAGTGTGGAACCCTCTCTCCCGAGTTTACGCTCTTTGGTGTGCAGAAAACAGTGTTGGAGGTGGGGGAGTTGAATCTCCAGGACTAGTTTGCCGCAGCTTGAGACCATTCCTCTGGCCAGGCTCCTTTTTTTTTTCAAGCAAGCTGCAGGCTTCGCCTCGGCCCTGGAAACCGGATAGGCCTCTCCGTGCGCTCTCAACCTAACCCCGTGGTGGCGGGGGAGGGGGAAGCTCTGTTTAGTCCCACCCTTTGCGCTGTTTTGCGTCTTTGCGCCTGTGGTGAGTGGCAGCGGAGTGCAGCGAATAAGGACGTGGGGCGGGCAGGAGCATCAAGTTAGGTTGCTCAGGAGGAGGGGGAACTGGTGCTGGAGAGACAGCGAGAGGGGCGAACCGGCCCCCCACGGCCGCTGCAGGTAAAGGCATCTCTGTTACCCTGCTGGGGTGAGACACAGCTTCTTTTCTCTTTCAGGGCTTGTCGGACCTTCCCGCCTGTAGCTTCCGCCCTAACATTGCTCCCACCCGGGCATCCACACCCCCCCACCCCGCATCTTCCCGTCTTGGCCATCCCCACCCTGGAGGACACCCCACTAGCTCACTCCCTCAAGTGCATGTACTTCATCTCCATTTTGGGGGCTCCAGTTGCCAGGAACCTCCCGCCTCTGCTCTGTGGGCCTTACTGGCACCAACACTGGCAGTATGAGCAGGTAATGTACCCGGGTCCCCGCCACCCCCGCCTCCAGTCGCGTTTCCCTCTCCATCAACCCCGTACTTCCTTACCTTGCTCCTTCCCTTCCACAGGAGTACAAAATTTCTGTACTTTCTCCTTTACCCTTGAAAGTACGTACATGGTTTTAGCGTTCATACTTGCCTATTTTGCTTTCCCTGTTTATTCAGAAGGACTCACTTTACCAGCCATGTTTGCCCCAAAGGTCCATACTCCTGATTGAGGTGTGAGTGCTTTTTCCTTCAGTAACTGGGAAAACAAACAAAAAAGAGCAGTCACACATTTGGCAGTGAGAATGGTGAAGATAGAGAAAATGGCCTAGGATCTCGATATTCTTGAGGAAGTCTCCTGAGTGGCTTCAAGTTAATAGCTCCATTTCTTATGGTCTGTGTCCTTCTATCTTGATCCTTTGCTGACCCCAAGTTGTGATTCCATTCACATAGGATGTTTATTTCCCGTTTCTTTATAAGACTTAAGACCCTTTGGGTCTCACAGATGTCTCCATGGTGCAGTTTTTAAATCCTTCTCTTTTAAAATTATATTGACTATCTTCATTTTAAGCCTTCTGGTTTATTTTATTTTCAAGAGATCTCTTCAGATTGCTTCTATATTTTGTTTCCATAACGTGTTTATGTCTGCCTGCCTGCCACTGATCCTCTTGAAAGGATACAGTTTCCAATAACAAGATTAATACTTTGAAGTAAAATAGTTTGTTCTTTGAGCAGTTAGAGGTTAAGTGGTCATGGCTGGTACTTTGTAAAGATGCAGCCTTCCCCTCCCCCAAAAGGTCATTTGTTGTCATTATGCCATTCATCTGTTATCTTCTAAGAGGATGGGCAGTATAGAGAAATCTGTAAATGGAAAATGGATATCTGAAGGTCAGTTTATGTAAGTTTATGTATTAGACAATTGGGCTAATTTTTCTTGCAGTGTTTCTCATCTATCATAAACAAAATGATGAACTTCCTTTTGAGAGGCCATAAGAAATCCTATCCCATCATATAAATGTCGATAATCTTTCCAAACCAGGCATGCGTCCTTCTCTGTCCACACCTGCCTGCGCTCCCCTGCCCCGCTGTGTTGTCTTTCACACATCCTCACAGGCCAAGAGATGTGGTCCAGTTTTATTGAATATAAATAATGTAAACAGTGAGACTGTTTCCATTTGACAAATGTAAAATTACAACATTAAAGGTACATTTTCAAACTTCACATACCTTCCATCTCCCAGTTGAGAATCACTGCTTTGTTGAAAGATTTGTGGAGATTGAAAAGTATAGAGTAGAATTAAAACTAAGTCCTTTTTGATTGGACAGAGAAGTTGTTTTTGAAATGGGCAAGGGTACCAGGAGGCACATAAAATAACAGGAGAGCTGGGACTCTAGATTTCTAAGAAAACCCAGAAGAACTATATTAAAGGTGGTAAAGCTGCAGAAAAACATCAGTATTTATTTATTTCGAGGAGAAGGAACAGTTTCTCCTTAAAAAAGAAGGTGAGATGAAGGGCTATTATATAAAGAATCTCTCTGGCTTGTTATCTGAAAGTTGTAGATGGATAGCTTTGAATTTTAATCTTAACTGACTAGTTAGTTCTACTTTCCTCATATCCTATACCCGCCCCCCCACCCCACAAGTTTTCTGTCCTTAGTCTACTTGTTAGTTTGGAATTATGGAAAATGTTTAAGTACAGCCATCAAACTGACTTTTGAGCATATGCATATGTTTCTCTTTGGGTCCATGGAAGGTGAAGGCTGGCTTTTCATTCTCAATATGATAAAAGTCTGCTATGATTTCTTTATCTAAGGAGTTGCTTTACCTAAGGTTATCTTAAGGGTTTCGTATATTTGACTGCTTAACATTTATTTATTTTTGTTACCAGGATTTGAATTATGGAAAGAGAATTCATGAGGTAGATGAACTTGGTAGAATAGGCCAGATACGGGTATAGCTAGGAAGACCCATAAGTAAGAATAGAAGGAGGGAGTAAGAAAGTTGGGGGTACATTTGGAGAAGGTTTATTCTTTTGAGAGTCAAGGACAGATTTAAAGATGTGAGTTAAAAAAAGAAGCTGTAGACTAGGATTAAAAAATTCATATACTATGAATTAGGTTAGGTAGGGGTGAGTTGATAGAATGGAACCGAGAAGTAGTGAGACTTGGTGTGGCATTGTCAGTGGTGAGATTTTTTTTAAATATTGGGGCCTTGACTGAACCAGGAGAAGCAGGAATTTGGCCCCAAAATTGGAAAGGGAGATAAATAAGTACATTCACCTTTAAGAATTTAATGCTTGAGTCATATGGAAGTAAGGAAATACTTCAGAAGCTGTTAACCTGGTTTTTCCCATTAAAAAATGAGATCTCTCTCTCTCTCGCTCTCTCTCTCTCTTTTTCTTTGAGACTGGGCTGTTGCAGAGGGAAGAAAGAGCATTTGGGTGAATAAATAGCAAGGAGTCCTGGAAAGGACAGAATACTCCATGGAAGAAAGGCAGGTTATACACTATTATCAGTGTAAACTTATAGCTGGTGGGAACTTTCACTGTATTTTTTGTGTGACACCTAACTGTTAGATATTTACTGTAGCTTCTCTGACAGTGAATAGGAGGTGAAAAGATAATAGGTAGCAAAGTAGGGCATAACTAGAAAAAGATGATGGAAGTGTTGAAAAAATTATAAGATTATTGAGTAGATTTTTATTAAATTAAGAAATATTTATAAGTCTTCTGATCACCATTTTGAGTAGTTTTGGGGCAGGCATTAGTAGGAGAGACTGGAATGAGCTTGTGGAGTACTTTAGCCAGGAATGGGAAGTGATGTGGACCTTGGTTGCAATGTGAAGGGATACAATTACTGAATCTGGAAAGATCTTGTTTAACATTGGTGGAGATGCTCTGTATGGTTTATAATTTTGAAAAACTGTTGTGCCAACTACTGATGAGTCTGTCCTCTTATCTATGTCTCAGTTTCTGGGCTACTTACCCACATTATATTAATTTTACAGGGATAACTGGAATGAGTTGAGGAAGAGGGAAAAAAGCTTGGGGTTTGTGTGGAAAAGTCTTCAGTCTAGTCTTTTTTGTGTCACTGACAAATTTCTTTTCTGGTTTCTTCTAAAAGAGGAGAAATGGTGTTACCGAAGTTTTCCTGGATTGACAAATATTGATATCATTATACAGAAAGCAAATACTACATTTTCATATAGTTACATGGTGACATACTTAAAATTCCTTGTCTTAGTTTTTCCTTTTTTCAACATTTTATGTACTTAAAAGCCCCACATGTGGATTTTGTCAACATAGTTTCAGTTATTTGTAGGACAGTTTTTCAAGATAGGAAGTTTTCTACTGTCTTAACTTAGAATCAGGGAATACCAGTTAATTTCTCTAAGAACAGAATGGTTAATTTCAGACACCACAGGCACTTATTTTAATTCATTTAAATTTTTTTGAGTAGCTACTGTGTGATATTCATCTGGCACTTTAAAGATCCACAGATGAATAAGATGTGGTCCCCACCATTCAGGAGCTCTTCTGTCGTGGAGAAAGAGGAGCTGGGCCACCATGCAGGGTTGTGCAGGGTGTGCATTGCACATGTTCATCATCATCACAGATAATATGTTTAGTATGATAATTTTCCAGCAGATGGCAGACAAGCATCTTGAGCAGGCAGCTTTTTATAATTTGCACAAAGGAACCTCTTGGGCCTTCAGAGGAAATGGACAAGAGACTTATCATTTTAATAAAATGTTAAATATAAGTGCTTTAAATAAGGTGCAGGCAGTGTTGTGGGTATTTAAAGAAGATGAGAGTTTCCTTGGTGGCTCATCAGTAAAGAATCTGCCCATCAACGCAGGAGATGTGGGTTCAATTCCTGGGTAGAGAACCCCCTCCAGTATTCTTGCCTGGGAAATCCCATGGACGGAGAAGCCTGGTGGGCTGTAGTCCATGGGGTCGCAAAAGGGTCAGAGACGACAACAACAAAGAAGATGAAGGGACTGAGTCGTCACAAATAGCTCACCTTATGGAGGTGCAGGGCTCGCCTTACTGAGTAGAAGACCTTTGAGGATGTTAAAGATTTTACCTGGAAGAGATGTTTGTGGTGAGGGTGATAAAGACGTTCCAGGCAGAAAATACAGCAAAATAGGCAGTCATGGAGATAGGAATGTCATTAAGGGAACTGGATTATCTGTTTGGACTGAAATCTAGGGTATATATAGGAAGTGATGAGCATACAGGAAATGATGAGAGTGAAAGTTGGAAACATAAACTGGGACAAAATTGGAGAATTCTTTGACTCTTTTGCCAGAGAAGGTTTTGATCTTAAATATGAGAGAGCGAGGAGGGGACTTGAGAACAGAAGCACAATGTATAGATTCACTGATAGGTGAACTAAAGTCTGGGAATCTTCCTGAGTACAATTATACTATCAACTTAGCGAGATTATCCAGTAAGCTTGGTTAAAGGTGTTTATTTTGCTAGTAGTAAGTAGAAGTATCGGAATTACAAGGAAAAGTTACAAAATCCAGTATATCCAGAAGCCTCTGGCTGTATTCACTGAAGTATTGCTGATATATTGTTCATTTCTGTCAACTTAAGAATCTGAAATAGAAAGTGAATGAATGTTACATTTCCTGTTCTGTACCTAAGAATGATAATTGTGAAAAGAAATGGACAGAGACAGCGGAATGATCTTGACAGACAGAAGCTTCAAAGTGTGTAGGTGTAAGAGCCCCCAAAGGGGTTGGCTTATTTCTTTTTTTCTCTTTTGGTTTCAAAGCAGAAATGTGGATGTTCTTTCTGCTGTGTCTCTGTCCTCAGCTTACCTCACATTTCCCTCTTATCTTACTATTTTGATGCTATTTGATGCTATGGGTAGAAGTTTTCTCTGAGGTCACCTCCTTTGCTTACTTGTCATTTGTCTTTCTACAACAGGAGTTCCATCATCTTCCTCTGAAGACCTAGCCATCTTGCTCCATGAAGGTCAGGACAGTCTGACATGCACTTGTTTCTTGCCTCTTTACCTGAAGAGTAGTCCTCTTCCATTGTGTACATTTTTTTCTTAATAGGGGAGGGGAGGGGAGAGCCAGTACCCCCCCTCCCCTTCCCTCCTTAAACCTTGGGGAAGTAACCCCCATTGCTTTCCCAAGATGGCAGACCCCATCATGGATCTGTTTGATGACCCAAATTTATTTGGTCTGGACTCTCTGACTGATGACAGCTTCAATCAGGTCACACAAGACCCTATTGAAGAAGCCCTTGGACTGCCAAGCTCTCTGGACTCCTTGGATCAGATGAACCAGGATGGTGGAGGTGGTGATGTGGCGAATTCATCAGCAAATGACTTGGTCCCCCCACCAGAGGAAACAGCCCCCACAGAACTTCCCAAAGAATCAACAGCTCCAGCTCCAGAATCTTTAACCTTGCATGATTATACCACTCAGCCCGTCAGCCAAGAGCAGCCAGCCCAACCTGTCTTACAGACACCAACGCCAACATCAGGACTTTTGCAGGTCTCCAAAAGCCAGGAGATCCTGAGCCAAGGGAATCCTTTCATGGGTGTCTCTGCCACAGCTGTCTCCTCCAGTAGTGCTGGAGGACAACCACCTCAGTCCGCCCCTAAGATTGTTATCCTTAAAGCCCCACCAAGCTCCTCAGTCACTGGTGCCCATGTGGCACAAATTCAGGCCCAAGGTATCACCAGCACAGCTCAGCCCCTCGTGGCTGGCACAGCCAATGGTGGAAAAGTCACTTTTACCAAAGTGCTAACCGGCACTCCCCTTCGACCTGGTGTTTCCATTGTCTCTGGTAATACAGTGTTGGCCGCCAAGGTCCCTGGGAACCAGGCTACAGTTCAGCGCATTGTCCAGCCCAGCCGACCAGTAAAGCAGCTGGTCCTACAGCCAGTTAAGGGTTCAGCTCCTGCTGGAAACCCTGGGGCCACAGGGCCCCCACTGAAGCCTGCAGTTACACTGACCTCTACACCCACCCAGGTGACTTGAGTGAAAGGGGGAGGTGAATTTTGGTTTAGTAGCGGGCCCAGCAACTGTGTGAGAGCAAGCACATAAGAGCTGTCTCTAGGAAATCTGCTTAAATTCCACCTGTACTTTTTATCAGTTAGTGTTGATAGCCACGTTATTTGTTACTTACAAGGTGAAAGCAGTTAGTGTTAATGCATTTTTTGAGCTCTTACTACATATTTACACTGTGCCTAGCTGGTGCTGAACAAGATAGACACAGTCCCTGTCCTCACAGAGCTCACCATCTGCCAGGAAATACAGACCTTAAGCAAGAACTCACAGTGGTGGAGGATACAAACTTACACGAGTACTGTAGGATGCAATGGGAACAAAGAATCATTTTTGAAAAACGTGTATTTATATTTGCAAGACTTAAAGAAACTATGTGTATCTTTCCTGTTCTTATTATTAAGATTGTCCTCCTCCAGCTTTGCCCAGTGAAAAGACTTGTTTCTTTTATAAGAAAATAAAGACTCTAGCCTCTGAATCAAGGGCCAGAAGAATTTGGAGGAGGGGAAGACAGTTTTCAGATAAGTAGGGCTGGTGAAGAGAAGCTCTGAGGAGGTGGATTTTAGTTTAATGTAAAGACTTTTATTCTAATAGGTTTCCAAAGAATGGAATGACTGCCTTAGGAAATAGCAAGCCTTCCAGCAGTTTTTCAAGAATAGACTTGGTACCCACTGGGCAGAGGTTATAGAAAAGATTTATCAGGACAGATAGGAAGATGAACAAAGGGGATTGTACTTTCTTTTCTGACCCTCAGTTTTTACAATTCTAGGATAAGGAAAACTGGTGTAAATATGAAGGGGTCTACCCTTCTTTAATGTCCTACCTCTCTTGCAATTTCCTCTCTTTACTCTAGGGTGAATCGAAACGCATCACACTGGTCCTCCAGCAGCCACAGTCTGGAGGTCCCCAAGGACACCGGCATGTCGTGCTAGGGAGTCTACCAGGCAAGATAGTGTTACAGGGCAACCAGCTAGCAGCCCTGACTCAAGCCAAGAATGCCCAGGGGCAGCCTGCCAAAGTAGTAACCATACAGCTGCAGGTGCAGCAACCACAGCAGAAAATCCAGATTGTACCACAGCCTCCATCATCGCAGCCACAACCCCAACAGCCACCCTCCACCCAGCCAGTGACTCTCTCCTCTGTGCAGCAGGCTCAGATAATGGGACCAGGACAGGCCCCGGGACAGAGACTTTCAGTACCCCTCAAGGTGGTACTTCAGCCACAGGTGAGACTTAACATGTTGGGATAAGAAGGCAAACACGCTCTTAGTCCCCTGACGTTATCCTCAGCAACCACTCACTGTTGAATGTGGGACCAGTCTAGATTCATATCTCTGAAGTGAGATGCAGGCTTTTCTTTCTTTCACCCATGGGAACCTTATTTTAATTATATCATGAAAAGATTTGAGGGTAATTGTTGGCTTTAGGATAAGAGATGATTTGTCTAATATTTGTCTTTAAATTGTTTTATTTACAATCTTTTCCTGATATCCTTGTGAAATGAAAATGACTGAAAATAACCCCTCATCTGAAAGATAAATAGTCTTGAAGAGGTCAAGTGCTTATCTATCTTTCCTCCCCCTACCCCCACCCCACCCCCCACTGCCCCCAGGAAGATAAAGGTAGGATAAGAATGGAATTTGAATTTTCTTAGTAGCCTAGACACTAGGGTTGTCTGTGTTGTTTGGAAATTTTATGGAATTGTGGAGATGAGTATTGACATTGACATTAGAAGCATGGCTAAAGAATATTGAAGGTTAATTTGGCACAATTGCCTTTTCTCATCCGCATCCCACCAAAAAATACTTTTTTAAAAAACAGCATGCTTCTAGGTTCAGTAAGACTTGATATGAGTCTTATTCTTAAGGAATTAGAGAACTAACGTTTCTAGTCTGTGCTTCAGGGCTGTTTGATTCAGGTCGTTTAGCTCTAAGCATGTTGAACTGTAGTGTCTTTATTTCTATAGGCCGGCTCTTCCCAAGGGGCCTCTTCTGGGCTCTCTGTAGTTAAAGTTCTCAGTGCCACTGAAGTGGCAGCCCTGTCCTCACCAGCAAGTTCTGCTCCCCATACTGGGGGCAAGACAGGAATCGAGGAAAACCGTAGGCTGGAACACCAAAAGAAGCAAGAGAAAGCAAATCGGATTGTAGCAGAGGCCATCGCGAGGGCCCGTGCTCGGGGGGAACAGAACATACCTCGCGTCCTGAATGAGGATGAGCTGCCTAGCGTCAGGCCTGAGGAGGAAGGTGAAAAGAAACGCAGGAAGAAGAGCAGTGGGGAGAGGCTCAAGGAAGAAAAGCCAAAGAAGAGCAAAACATCTGGTACCTCCAAAACCAAGGGCAAGAGTAAGCTAAAGTGAGTGCTACCCTTTGCTGTTTTGATGGGATGTTTGGGGAGAGTGCATATATGTTTAAATTCCTGTTTTTAAATTCATTCTGTATATAGCAGCTACAGAGTTCAAGGGGATCTGTCATAGAAAATAATAAGTCCTTTCTCTTCTCTGTCCCAAGTGAACATCAAGGCCTGGGAAAGACAGCCAGTCTTGAGTTAGGGGTCATGTGTAAAAGCTGTATTCTTCCTAATTTTGTATCACTGTAGTGTGAAAGACTTCTCCCTAGCCCCCTACGACCCATGCCGGTAAAAGAGAGCTGCTGCAGACATAGCTGCCCTGTTCTTGCATTTCATGTGAACTGGAGAAGATTTCAGCAGCCACTGTCAGCCATAAGCAGTCTTGACAGAACCATGGCTTGCCACATAACTTGCCACAGTTGAGTGTGCTCTCTTCCTTCCATGTCTTGTAGCTTCACTCCTTGTCTCTAGCTTCTACTCCCTGAGATGCTTCAGGCTTTGTGGTGTAATTATAATAATGCTTTATATTTGTACAAGGTTTTATAGCTTAAGAAAGCAAGTTTCATATCTGTTATTTTACTTGATCTTCAACAGCTATCACACTAGGTTTTATTATCAGTGTTTGCTAGTTAGAAAATCAATGCCGAGCTAGTGACAGAACTGGGACTAAAACGAGGCCTTGTAATTCTTAGTAAGGAACTGGTTCTGCTGTGTTATGCTACCTTCATTCAGGTATTTGTGAATACAGTGGTAGCAAAAATTTGTCAAATTTGGTATAAAAGCCAGCTGGTTGTTTAGAAACCCCAATATCTTCTTTTTTTTCAAACACCCTACCCAGACTGAATATCTAGAGCATTGGAGAAGGCAATGGCAACCCACTCCAGTGTTCTTGCCTGGAGAATCCCAGGGATGGCGGAACCTGGTGGGCTGCCATCTATGGGGTCGCACAGAGTTGGACACGACTGAAGCGACTTAGCAGCAGCAGTATTCCTGGAGGTTTCATATGTGATAGGTTAGATTAATTGTATTTTCTACTCCTAAATTTTCCTTGCCTTCACTGTAACTGAATTTGGTTTTTCCTTTTTAGCACCATCACTCCTGTGGTGGGTAAGAAGAGAAAACGTAATACCTCATCTGATAATTCAGATGTAGAAGTCATGCCTGCACAGTCACCCCGGGAAGATGAAGAAAGCAGCATTCAGGTAAAAGAATCCCTAAAAAACTTCATGAAAAGATCCTGTTTACTTCTGACAGGCAGACCAGGAATAGATAGTGAGAGACCATAAGCCTATGCATATTTCAACAGCTTTTCTAAACCAGAGGTAGGCCTAAAAAGTAAAAGAGGCAAAACCTGGTCATGGTCATGTCTTAAATTTTATTTTTTTATTTTTAGGCAAAACATGTATTACTCTAAAAATGCATATTACTCTTCAGTAGTCATTTTTTCAAATTCCAGTGTTTCAGAGACTAAGCAGATATGCAGTTACGCTGCAGTTGCTGTTTTGGGTATGTTAGTACTTTGGTCTTCCTTAGAACAGCCCAGCTGTCCTGTGTGCATTACTTCTTCTGCACTGAGGGTTTTGACTCTGTGAACTGGGGCGCTTAAGGCACAGTGTTTTTGCTACCTTTTCAAGATGAGAAACGTTGGAAAGAGAATAGAAAAAGCTGGATCAAAAGAACTTTAGTCCTTTGTCTCTGTTGCCTTATGGTACCATCTTTGACTCTAGTTTCCAACCACGGAAAGAAGAAGCTATTAATGATTCAGGATACCTATAGTACTTCTGAGTAGCTCTAATGGGTCTGGCTAGTTTACTTAGCTATATCTAAATTCCTTATCTGAAAGTGGAGGTTTGGACTAAACAAACCTCAGGTGCCTCGCTAGCTATCAGTACTTTATAAATGTCTCTCCTCTTCCTTAATATATATTCATTGCATTGACAAACTGAGACTTGGATTTTTCTGGGGAATATTAACATGTGAGGATAGCCAAGACATTTTTGAAACGGAGAGTGAAGCAAAAGCTAGATTTAACATACATTAAAGTATATTACGAAATTATAATTACCAAGAGTTTAAAGAAGAAATAGCAGAGTGAAAAATAACAGAGTCTAGAAACAGATCCAGATAGTTTTGAGACATTAGTATGTAAGTTAAAAGGCAATTTAAAACCAGTGGAGAGAATTGCATGGTGGTCCAGTGGTTAGAAGTCCACACTTTCATTGCTGAGGGCCCGAGGCTCAATTCCTGGTCAGGGAACTAGGATACTACAAGCCACATGATGCCGCCAAAAAAAGAAAAAAGATAATAAAATCAATAAAAATCAATGGAAAGAAAGATTATTTAACACATTATGTTAGGATGACTACTCATTTATGAAGAAATAAAACTGGATTTCTTGAATTACTCTTTAAGAAAAACGAATTCTAGTTTAATCAAAGGTCAAAATGTAAAAATTGAAATCATGGACCTTTATAAAATGTGAATGAGTTTATAAAATGTGAATGAGTTTTTTAAAGTAATTAAAAAATTAGGTAGATCTTTCTAAGGAGGGTATTAAAATTTCCAAGTCATAAAGGGAGAGATAGATATATTTACTATATAAAAACTATGCATATGTAGCAACAACAAAAAATGCTCTAAATAATATAGTGTTTAAGACCAAGATCATTTCTTGGGTTCTCATGTTAACTCTAGTATTTACTAATATTGTCACTTAAGGCAAGTTTACTTAACCTTGTGGTGTCTCAATTTCTTCATCTCTAAAGTACAGATAGTAATATCTACTAAGTAGAGTTGTTAGGATTAAATGTAAATGTTTACAAAGCACATAGAACAGTGTTTAGGTAAGAGAGCATAGTAAGAGTTATATATGTTTGTTAAATAAACAGAGTTAAATAAAGTGTTATATAATCAAAACACCAAGTGAGTATGGCAGAAACTATCACAGCATTGTAAAGTAATTATCCTCCAATTAAAAATAAAATTAAAACACAAACTGAAGGCAAATCTTTGTAATACAAGAAATACAAGAATTAATAAAATTAAAAAAGTGGTATATTAATTTACTAGGGTTACTATAACAAAATACCACGGGCTAGATAGTTTAAACAACAGAAATTTATTTTCTGACAGGTCTGAGGGCTAGCAGTCCAGGATCCGGAGGTCTGGTTGCCTCCGAGGCCTCTCTCCGTGGCTTACAGAGGCTGCCTCCTCACTGTGTCCCCGCGTGGTCTTCCTCAGTGCGTGTGTCCCTCTTGTCTCTGCATGTGGCCAGATTCCCTTCTCTTTTAAGGGCACTGATCCAGTAGTGCCCACCCTAACTTAATCACCTCTTTAAGGCCCTGTCTCCAGACAGTCACATTCTGAGGTACTAGGGGGTTAGGATTTTAATGTCAGACTTTGAGGAAACACAATTAATTGACCTAATTGTGTTTCCTCAAATACCAGTCTTGGCAGTGAAGGCCTCACAGTCCCCTAGTTGTCCTCCCCAGATGTAACTTCTGTTATTACTCTTGTGTATCCTTCCAGAAATATTCTTTGCTTTCACGAGCACTCTAATTCCACTTCCACTCAATGTTAGTATTCCATACCTATTCTTCTGCGCTGTACTTTCTTCTCTAACAGTGTATCTTGAATATAGTTCTTTATTGGAAAAGATAGATCTAGCCCATTCTTCCTCACACTCTTTTTTATTATGAAAAATTTGAAATAGACACCAAAGTAGAGAAATTATTTAATGAAGCCCCACGTTCCATCATCCCAGAAGGTTCCCTGGTACCCTCTTTTCAGTCAGTTCACCATCCTCTCCCTCCCATCTCCCCATAAGCAACAATTGTGCTCATTTCTGTTAACCATAGATTAAACTTAGCCTGTTCTTAAACTTCATGTAAATGGAATCACATAGTATATACTCTTGGGTCTCACTTTTTTCAGCATAGTGGTGTTCAGAATTATTCACGTTGATGTATCAGAAGTTCATTCCTTTTTTTTTTTCTTGAGAAACATTTTACTTTAGGAATATACCACAGTGTTTATTCATTCTATTAGACATTTGGTTTGTTCAGTTTGGCGCTGTTTTGAGTAAGGATGCAGTGGATAGTCTTGGTACACATGTACACATGCTTTGTGGACATAGGTTTTCGTTTCTCATAACAAAATAGCCAAGAGTTGATAGACTGTGGGGTAAACATTTGACCTTTTAACTTTATAAGAATCTGCTGCCTTCTGAAGTGATTGTCATTTTATACATCGACCAGCAGTGAGAGTTCCAGCTCCACATCTTCACTGTTCATTCTTGTTTGTCTACCCCATTCTTTTTATATAGTTCTATAGTATTCCATTTTTTGACTATAGCATAATTTGTTCAATGCAACCCTGTTGGTGGGCATTTAGGTTTTCTCTGGTCTTTTACTACCACAGATAATGCTGGCAGAGATTTGTTGTTCTTTGTTGTTGTTTAGTTGCTAAGTTGTATATAACTCTTTTGCAGCCCCATGGACTGCCAGGCTCCTCTGTCCATGGAATTTCCCAGGCAAGAATACTGGAGTGGGTTGCCCTTTCTTTCTCCAGGGAACCTTCCTAACTCAGAGATTGAGTCTCCTGCATTGGCAGGCAGGTTCTTTAACTACTGAGCCACCAGAGAATCCCACAGAGATTTGTATACATGTACAAATTTATCTGTAGGATAATATCTTCGAAGTGGAATTGTTGGGTCAATGGATAGTGTCAAATTTTGTTCTATAGAAATTTTCTGCATGCCACTGTGTACTCTCACCAGCAATGTATGAGTTCCTATTTCAAATATTTGATCAAACTCTCAGATTTTTGCCTCTCAGTTAGATGCAAAAAAAAAAAAAGGTAGTTTAGTTTTCAGTTGTAACAATTTTATTGTGAGTGTGAGCATCATTTTACATTGAAAGCCATTCGTGTTTTTTTCCTACAAAAGTTATCTGTTCATGTTATTTGCTCATATTTCTATTGTATTGATTTTTTTTCTTAGTTATACGATCAAATTGATCAGTCACTTTATCAGAAACACCTTTCCTACTCCAGGATTATTTAAAGAAAAAAATTCTTCCACATCTTTTAGAAATTTTGTCTTTTTTTAAACTTTGAAATCATTCAATCTTTTTATAAATTTGTTTCTCTAGATACAAGAAACAAATTTGTTTGGCTAGTGGTTTGTTTTCAATCCCATGTATAGAATAATCCACTGTTTCCTCACTGATTAAAAGTACTATTTTTATCATGTTCTAAATCCACCTAAGTATTTTAATCTATATTTGGACACTATTTCATTGATCTGTTTATCTCCTCTTGGAGAGGTACCAAGCTGTGTTAATCAGTATAGCTTTATATTGGCTTTAACATCTGATAAGGCCAAGTATACCTTTTCATATTTTTATGGTTATTCTTAGATGTTTAGTTCTCTGTTGAATTTTAGAATCAGCTTATCGAATTTAAAAGTTTTGTTAAATTTGTTTTTTAAATTTTGTGATTGAGGAGTTTATATGTGTATTTCATTATTTCGTACTAAATTTAATACTTAAGATGATCTTTTTTCATAAAAAGACTTTTATTGTATTTTCTGGCTTAGTCTATGTAAGAATGCCATTGATTTTTAAAAATTAACTTTATGCCAAGCAAATTTATCAAATCAATTTTAGTACAATTGATTGTACTAAATTGTACTACTAAGTACTAAAATTGAATTTACAAATCAGTTTTAGTAGTTCTGCTTTTAATGACTCATTTGATTTTGGATTTTCCAGGGGTTATAATCATTACTGAAAAATAATTTTTTCTCTCCATCCTTCCTAATTTTTATCATGAGCTGCACCTATTACTGAGATTATTTAATTAAATTTTGCTCAACCATTTGAAAGAATGAGGTAGATCTGAAATTCATTGATATGGAAAACATCTCCAAGAAAAATGTTAACAAAAAGTAAGCAGCAGAACAGTATGTGCAATATGATCCTATTTATTAAACAAACAAAACTTTAGAACTAAGACAGACAAACAATTAGAAACAATGTTTTTGTACCAGTGGACTCCAGGGCTGCTCCTGGTGTGAAGTTCATTGTACCCTGCAGGTAGAGAGTTTAAAGAGTTTTATTTCAGTTTTTCAGTGCCTCTTGCCAATAGTACCCAGGTTACTTTCAGATGGATTCTGATACTATAATGAAAGAATTCAGGAAATTAATATTTACTCAGTACTAGAATAAGTTACATGGTTTAACATCACACAATTTGATAAACAAGCTCTTTATCATCTTTTGGTTTGATTTTTCCTAGGGAATTTGGAGTCAAATCTAAGTACATGACTATAGGCAAATAGTTTTAAAGGTTTTCTCTTTGAGAGACCTAAGCAGTTATTTTGACTGTTTTTGCCCCTGTAGAAGAGGCGCTCAAACCGCCAAGTTAAGCGAAAAAAATATACAGAGGATCTGGATATAAAGATCACAGACGATGAAGAAGAAGAAGAAGTGGATGTAACTGGTCCAATCAAAACTGAGCCTATCCTTCCTGAGCCAGTGCAGGAACCAGATGGCGAGACTTTGCCTTCCATGCAGTTCTTTGTGGTAAGCTGAGAACTTAAGCAATTTGAGATGTATATCTTGCTGCTCACAATCTCTTTGTTTGACTGACTGCATCTTTTCTGCAGGAGAATCCCAGTGAAGAAGATGCTGCCATTGTAGACAAAGTGCTTTCTATGCGTATTGTGAAGAAGGAGGTGAGGCCTGTTTTCAATGTTAGCCCATAATGCTACAGTTACAGGCTTTATGTAATGAGCACTTTTGGATGTCAGTTTATATCGCTACAATGTAGTTACAAGAGATAGTGGAGAAAAGTTAGGTGTAAAGTAAGAACTGTCTTATTGCCCCTTCTTTCACTTACCTGTTTAAATCCAGAAAGGGCTTATTTTCTCCAGCTATCAGGCTTCTAGCATTAAAATGCCAGATTAAGTTCTTTAATCCTTTAGTCAGTGATATATCCTAGATGATATATTTTATTCTTGGTATGAAAGTCTACCACGTGTGCTAAAATTAAGGATTCTCTTTGACAAATGAGTTATTAATAACTGTAATTTTTTTCTTCCAGCTTCCTTCTGGACAGTATACTGAAGCAGAAGAGTTCTTTGTCAAGTACAAGAACTAGTACGTGATCTATGCAAAAAGCTTTTCACCCCAAATTCCACAGGGTTGTAAAAAGTTCTCCTGTATAGTCTATCCTGATTGGGAATGTGTCCCTTTTTTTTTTTAAATAGTTTTCCTCACCCAAATTGTTTCCAGTGAGGAAAATGTTCAGAGAGAAGCTCAGAAATTGACTGATTAATATTTGCCTACAGAAAAGTGGGGTAAGGGTGGTTGCTGATAAAATCCCATGTAATCCTGACATTAAGACCTTGCTACTCAGTGTGATCCATCGACCAGCAGAACTAGCATCATTTGGGAGCCCGTTAGAAATGTGAACTTTCAAGCCAGCCCTAGACTAAGTGGTTGGTGTAAAAAATCAAGTTGAAGAGGCACTGATCTAAGAGACTAACTCCCCATTGAAGCAACATACTCTTAGGTCTGCTTTTGGTTAATCTCCTCATCTCAGACGCTAGCTTACCAGTTCCACTTTCTCATACCATGGCTGACTATTTCCATCTTCTTTAGCTCCTATCTGCACTGTGAATGGGCTACCATCTCGCAACTGGAGAAGGATAAGAGGATCCATCAAAAACTAAAGCGCTTCAAAACCAAAATGGCTCAGATGAGACACTTCTTCCATGAGGTAATTAGGGATAGGTGTTGCTTATCATTTATTTCATAGAAGCATACATTTCTGGGGTTACCCCTGACCGTTCAAAAGACTTATAGTTGCTTTATATGTATGGTTATATAAGTTTCATTTCAGTCATTGGACTCTCCTTATTTAATTGCCCTATGCTTTGTTTTACCAGGTTAAATACAGTCTTTTTGTAAGTTATAGAATGTTTTGAAATTGAGTTGTTTGATATTCATGAAGTATTTTCAAAACAGATGATAAACTATCTGGCCCACTTCAGGCATTCTTCTCCCTCTATTGTCAGTCTTTAACAACTGATGTTATCTATAGACATAAGCAACCATATCATTAAGAGGGAACATTTATTTTCTCAAATTTCTAATCCAGTATAACTAGCAATAGTGATACAGGAACTTTAATATCTTACACCCAGTATTACTACTAGTTAAGTACTGGAGCATCTGTGAGAATCTCTTGAGCTGTATTTTAACACTCCATTTTTCTTTGAAAACTTTTTGTACATATATCTTTTCCAAAATGGGTTTTTTAAAATCTGTATTTAATATACTAAGTGCCTTGAGAAAAAGAATTCTTTTTCAAAGTTTCTTAAGACCTAAAGAAGAAGAGGTCTAATAAGAAGAATGAAAGAAAGAATAATATATAGCTTCAGCAAAAAAAAGGCCAGTTGTGGCCAAATACATCTGATGAAGCTAACTTTATATAACCAGATTTGTCAATAAGTGAGTTATATTCCACATCACTTCGAGAGAGCAAGTAGGACCATGTAGGTTTTATAATTTCTTTTTATATGAAAATAAAATAATGATTGGGTTGTGGAGGGTTTTTTTTTTTTGGCCTATCTTCTTTTAAAGCCTAATTTGTGAAATGTACAGTGAAACTGTAATTCCATTTCAGCTGATACTAGATATATAATTTGTGGCCACTGAGCCAAGCTCTGCTAATCTGACTTGTGTACCAGTCAGATTTGCCTTTATAGGTAGGTCATTTAGCCAAATCAATCACTCATTTATTCATTATTTTATGTGCTAGTCACTGCAGTTAACAGATCACACATGGTCTGTGTTCTCATATAGCTCACTGTCTAATGGGGAGGGAGAGAGAGATTTTAAAATAATTCAAATTGTGATAAGTACCAGCAAAGAAGGAGCATAGGAAGACATTAAAAAATGCCTGCTTTGGATAATCAGGGAAGGCTTCACTGAGAACTGAATTATGAAAAGAAGTTAGCAAGGCTGTAAGCACCTGTAAGTAGTACCGCTGGCATGGGAAGTAGCAATATATGAAGGCCCCGAGACAGGATGAGGAACTGAAAGCACAGTGGTATTTATATATGATAGAAGCAGGTGCCTACAGACATTTTAGTTTTGTTTTTATTCTAAGTGCAAAAGGGGAAACCATTGGACTATTTAAAACAGCCAAAGACATAAACCAGTTCTCACCTTTAAAAGATCATCTAGACTTTGGAGAATGGATGGGAGAAGAGTAAGCGTGAAAGTAGGATGAGCCGTAAGGAGGCCATTGACATTTTCTAGATGAGAAATTATCATGGCTTTATAGCAGAGTGCTTTCAGTTGTTGGAGAGAAGGGATAGATTTGAGTTTACTTTAAAGTAGGATTGATGGCAATTGGTATGATGGCTTACATAGACAGGTATTAAAGAATGGAAGATCTTAGAAGCAACTGGTTTAGGGAAAATCAAGATTTTAGTTTAGACCATGTTAAGTTTAAAATTCTGTAACATGTCTAGCAAGGAGATAGATATACAAAACTGGATTTTTTAGGCTACAATTAAAATTTGAAATGTATCAGCATATACATTGTTATTAAAGCCTTAATAACTATGCCAGAGTGATAGGAGAAATATTAGGGAAAAGATAGGCCACAAAAATCAGTGGGAAAGTGCCGTAAGAAGGAAGAATTTTTTTCCCCTAAGGTTTCTTTGAGATTTCTCTTTGGAGCCTTGGGTTATTTATCTTGGGATATCACCCAAAGTTAGATACCAGTGACTTAGGAAAAAAAGAGCCAGTAAAGGTGACTGAGAATTGACCAAAACAAAAAGTGAAACCAAAATAAGGCTACAAAAGTGAATATAGTGTCTCAGAAAAGCCTAGAGAGTGCTTTCGGGAGAAAGATGAATTGTTGAATACTTTGTAGCTATAAATTAAGGTGAGTACAGAAATGTTTCCATTGTATTTGGCAATTTGGAGATCATGAATGACCTTGATGAGTGGTTTCATTATGTGATGGAAGTATAAAGAAGAGTGGAATGAATGGACAAGTATTCAAGTGATGACATGGAGGTGCTATGTGTTTGAAACTCTTGGGAAAGTTTACGTATGAAGCAGAACAGAAGAATAGTTGCAGGGGGATGGAGAGTCAGAGAGGTCTTTTTAAGGATGTGAACTAGTAGAATATGGGAATGTTGCCCTAGAGAGGGATTCCTAAGAAGGCAGGAAGGAATGAAATCCAAAGCATATATGGAGAGAGTAGCCACTGTTCGGAGTAGTGACACTTGATCTGGTAACATGAGAAGATAGGTGCAAACACAGGTAAGTGTGTAGGATTTGATAGGGTGAAAATGGGGAACTCCCTTCTTTTTTCTTAATAAATTTTGAAGTAAGGATATCCACTAAAGGTTGGGTGGAAGGGTGAATTTCCTAGACAGTGATCTTTTTGGTTTTATTGTTTGGTTTCATAATTCCTCTAGGATGAAGAGCCCTTCAACCCAGACTATGTAGAGGTGGATAGGATATTGGATGAGTCTCACAGTATTGACAAGGACAATGGGGAGGTGAGTTGGGACGTGGAGGAACATGGAAGAAAGGCCTTAAAGATTTCTGCCTGTCTGCTTGCCCATCCTTTATATTTCAGATTTGGCTGAAAAATTCTTGGATTGAAAAGGTACTTTTGAATTTTTTCTGAGAGATCCTCAGAATAATATTGGGAAGGTAGAGGAGTACAGAGAGAGACTAAAGAGAAAGATTCTCTTGAAGTCAGATATCTGGAAGCTGTTATTTTCAAGGACTCGTTCACCTTGGTCTCATTTTCTCTCAGATTTTATATGAGAGACCCTTGACATTCAGTTGAGGGTGAGAGGTGGGGATAGAGAAAGGAATACTTTATCAATTTCCAAATATATGAATATAAAAATACTTGTATAGACTCATAGCTTTCTCTATGTTGTTGAGAATTATTTATTTCCTGAACTGGGGCTTCCCCAGTGGCTTAGTGGTAAAGAATCTGCCTGCGGTGCAGAAGCCACAGGAGACACGGGTTCTGTCCCTGGGTCTGGAAGATCCCCTGGAGGAGGAAATGGCAATCCACTCCAGTATTCTTGCCTCGGAAATCCAATGGACAGAGGAGCCGGGCGGGCTACAGTCCATAAGGTTGCAAAGAGTCAAACACGACTGAAGTGACTGAGCACACATGTGCAGCATCAGGTAAATGCATTTTCATTTGTCTCTAAAACATATACTACATTTGAATCAGTGCTGTTAAACAGGTTGTTCCCACAAGTGCAGATTTAGTACATCTAGGGTAGGACCAAGAGTTGGTTCTTCAAGGGGTTCTCATGCATAGCTTGATTTAGGAACCCCAGAACTAAAGCTTCCTAAATCCTGAAGGATGATGCTGTAAAAGTGCTGCACTCAATATCCCAGCAAATTTGGAAAACTCAGCAGTGGCCACAGGACTGGAAAAGGTCAGTTCTCATTCCAATCCCAAAGAAAGGCAATGCCAAAGAATGCTCAGACTACCGCACAATTGCACTCATCTCACACGCTAGTAAAGTAATGCTCAAAATTCTCCAAGCCAGGATTCAGCAATATGTGAACTGTGAACTTCCAGATGTTCAAGCTGGTTTTAGAAAAGGCAGAGGAACCAGAGATCAAATTGCCAACATCTGCTGGATCATGGAAAAAGCAAGAGAGTTCCAGAAAAACATCTACTTTTGCTTTATTGACTATGCCAAAGCCTTGGACTGTGTGGATCACAATAAACTGTGGAAAATTCTGAAAGAGATGGGAATACCAGACCACCTGATCTGCCTCCTGAGAAATATGTATGCAGGTCAGGAAGCAACAGAACTGGACATGGAACAACAGACTGGTTCCAAATAGGAAAAGGAGTTCGTCAAGGCTGTATATTGTCACCCTGCTTACTTAACTTCTATGCAGAGTACATCATGAGAAACACTGGACTGGAAGAAGCACAAGCTGGAATCAAGATTGCCAGGAGAAATATCAATAACCTCAGATATGCAGATGACACCACCCTTATGGCAGAAAGTGAAGAGGAACTACAAAGCCTCTTGATGAAAGTGAAAGAGGAGAGTGAAAAAGTTGGCTTAAAGCTCAACACTCAGAAAACGAAGATCATGGCATCTGGTCCCATCACTTCATGGGAAATAGATGGGGAAACAGTGGAAACAGTGTCAGACTTTATTTTTTTGGGCTCCAAAATCACTACAGATGGTGACTGCAGCCATGAAATTAAAAGACACTTACTCCTTGGAAGGAAAGTTATGACCAACCTAGATAGCATATTCAAAAGCAGAGACATTACTTTGCCAACAGAGGTCCGTCTAGTCAAGGCTATAGTTTTTCCTATTGTCATGTATGGATGTGAGAGTTGGACTGTGAAGAAGGCTGAGCACCAAAGAATTGATGGTTTTGAACTGTGGTGTTGGAGAAGACTCTTGAGAGTCCCTTGGACTGCAAGGAGGTCCAACCAGTCCATTCTGAAGGAGATCAGCCCTGGGATTTCTTTGGAAGGAATCATGCTAAAGCTGAAACTCCAGTACTTTGACCACCTCATGCGAAGAGTTGACTCACTGGAAAAGACCCTGATGCTGGGAGGGATTGGGGGCAGGAGGAGAAGGGTACAACGGAGGATGAGATGGCTGGATGGCATCACTGACTCGATGGACGTGAGTCTGAGTGAACTCCGGGAGTTGGTGATGGACAGGGAGGCCTGGCGTGCTGTGATTCCTGGGGTCACAAAGAGTCAGACACGACTGAGCGACTGAACTGAACTGACATGTTTTCTTTCATTAATCACTTTTTTTTCATTTTCCAACCAACAGTTATATAGATCTAAGCCACCAGTGAATTCAACATTGCTCTCTTTTATTCAGATTTACTTGGACCATGAACCAGCACTTTGTTAGAACTCTTCTCACTTCTAGTGTAAGTTGTTAGTTTAACATCACAGGGTCACATTTCATCAAAATTTTATCACTCAAATAGTTCCTGCTTACAGAGTGACTAGTAGGGAACAGCAGAGCCTTGAGACATCAGTGCTAGATGGCAGACTGGGTTCACTCACAAACTAAGTGACTTGCTCCCATATGTCATCCTTGTAGAAGCTTGTAGAACCTAAGAATCAAAGTCTTCCATCTGTTAAAGCCCAAGTTTGTTTTATAAGCTTTCAAGGTTACTCAGATAGAACCTTAGCTATTCAAAGTCATTATAATGCAGTGTCTTTAAATCCTAACAAGAATACCTCAGAAACCACATATTTCTGCTTTTGTGATTAGGGGTGGGAATTACTGCTTATTGTTCATTTGTGGGAGGTGACAGTGGAATGGACCAGTTATTAGTCACGACAGGTTAGCCATTGTTACATTATTCTCATTACTTTCAGCTTCTCAGCCTTCCTAGCCTTCAAAATGTTATGCTTTCTATCACTATACTTGTACTTTCATCTTCCAAAAGTAATTAGATTTTGATTAGGCCCCTCTGGAATGTTATTAGACCTGGCATGACAGATGAAAGTGTTTTAGTACCCTAATTTACACTTCTAATATTGGATAAAAACTTTGCCCATTTCCCCTGACCCAAAATGAGCTTAGTCATCCTTGTTACATTACACAGTAGTGGAAATAAGTATTATAATAAATATTAATTAAAGTTCTTGGAAAATAAGTTATGATGCTGGAAATGTGTGACCTGGACAAATGTCTTTATGTAGAAAGTGACCCGAGTCACTACAATAAAGAAAAAAGTAAAAGAGAAATTACATAGATTCTAGTTTTTCCATGATCTGTCTGTCTTAAACACTTGGCATCTTCACACTTCTTGCTGGCTATTTTAAGGAGTATTCTGTCAGTAGATGATTAGAGATTTCTTGATGATTACATTCAGTTCAGTTCAGTCGCTCAGTCGTGTCCGACTCTTTGCGACCCCATGAATCATAGCACGCCAGGCCTCCCTGTCCATCACCAACTCCCAGAGTTCACCCAAACTCATGTGCATCAAGTCTGTGATGCCATCCAGCCATCTCATCCTCTGTCATCCCCTTCTCCTCCTGCCCCCAATCCCTCCCAGCATCAGGGTCTTTTCCAATGAGTCAACTCTTCACATGAGGTGGCTGAAGTATTGGAGTTTCAGCCTCAGCATCAGTCCTTCCAATGAACACCCAGGACTGGTCTCCTTTAGGATGGACTGGTTGGATCTCCTTGCAGTCCAAGGGACTCTCTAGAGTCTTCTCCAGCACCACAGTTCAAAAGCATCAATTCTTCAGTACTCAGCTTTCTTCACAGTCCAACTCTCACATCCATACATAACCACTGGAAAACCATAGCCTTGACTAGATGGACCTTCGTTTGCAAAGTAATGTCTCTGCTTTTGAATATGCTATCTAGGTTGGTCATAACTTTTCTTCCAAGGAGTAAGCGTCTTTTAATTTCATGGCTGCAGTCACCATCTACTGTGATTTTGGAGCCCAAAAAAATAAAATCTGACACTGTTTCCACTGTTTCCCCATCTATTTCCCATGAAGTGATGGGACCAGATGCCATGATCTTCGTTTTCTGAATGTTGAGCTTTCAGCCAACTTTTTCACTCTCCTCTTTCACTTTCACCAAGAGGCTTTGTAGTTCCTCTTCATTTTCTGCCATAAGGGTGGTGTCATCTGCATATCTGAGGTTATTGATATTTCTCCTGGCAATCTTGATTCCAGCTTGTGCTTCTTCCAGCCCAACATTTCTCATGAAACACTACATATAAGTTAAGTAAGCAGGGTGACAGTATATAGCCTTGACGTACTCCTTTTCCTATTTGGAACCAGTGTGTTGTTCCATGTCCAGTTCTAACTGTTGTGTCCTGACCTGCATACAGATTTCTCAAGAGGCAGGTCAGGTGGTCTGATATTCCCATCTCTTTCAGAATTTTCCACAGTTTATTGTGATCCACGCAGTCAAAGGCTTTGGCATAGTCAATAAAGCAGAAATAGATGTTTTTATGGAACTCTCTTGCTTTTTCGATGATCCAGCAGATGTTGGCAATTTGATCTCTGGTTCCTCTGCCTTTTCTAAAACCAGCTTGAACATCTGGAAGTTCACGGTTCACATATTGCTGAAGCCTGGCTTGGAGAATTTTGAGCATTACTTTACTAGCGTGTGAGATGAGTGCAATTGTGTGGTAGTTTGAGCATTCTTTGGCATTGCCTTTCTTTGGGATTGGAATGAAAACTGACTTTTTCCAGTCTAGGCGTAGTCTAATTCTTCTTACTTCATATAAGCCCCAAATGAAAATGCAGTCAAGTCAGAAGTCATCTTAAGTACTGAGAATAGGAGCAATATTACCACTGGAATACCTGCATAGAGCATAGCAGTGTGATTGGAGCTTCAGCATCCCCTTTTCACTCTTACCTGTCTTCAGTGATACCTCTTGTAGTTATCTCCTAGCTTCCTGGGACTCACAAGGAAATCTCTTTACCACCATATGACTGCTCTTTTTTTCATGTGAAATAGCACCTGCATTCACAGCTCCAGGAACTCAGAAGCCCAGTAGTTTCAGGCCTGCTTTGTTCCTATGGATTTAAGCTGTTTCTCACTTCTAAAAGCAGCCTTGCTTCCACTGTTATTATATTGGGTGCCAGGAGGATAGTATGGAATGGGGGTACCATATCTTCTCAACACAATATAGAATTTTTTTTTTAATCTGCTTAGTTGGTGAGCGTAATGTTTCAGTGATTAGTGTTCTAGATAGTGTTGGGTAGAAATTTCTCTTCTAGATTCTGATAAGTTGTCTGGAAGCGTGATCAAAGGCACAAATAGTACAGTGCATCTGCAGGTGAGCCTATGGCTGATGTTTTCAGCCTGACATTTTGGGCACCTTTTTAGGTATTGACACTTAGTCAAATGCTTAATCTTCAAATCACAGCAGAGAACACGGCATCATTTCACTAAAGCTCTGACTTCTTCTCCCCTAGCCTGTAATTTACTACCTGGTGAAATGGTGCTCTCTACCCTATGAGGATAGTACGTGGGAGCTCAAAGAGGATGTTGACGAGGGCAAGATTCGAGAATTTAAACGCATCCAGTCAAGGCACCCAGAACTCAAAAGGGTGGTAAGTACATCTGCATTTAGAGTGTAAAGTCCATATAGGGAATGATTTTATTTTCCTCATAGAGTTTGGGCTTTCCTGATAGCTCAGTTGGTAAAGAATCCGCCTGCAATTCAGGAGACCCCAGTTTGATTCCTGGGTTGGGAAGATCTGCTGGAGAAGGGATGGGCTACCCACTCCAGTATTCTTGGACTTCCTTGGTGGCTCAGTGGGTTTTCTCTCTCTCTCTCTTTTTTTGTTATTACAGTGTCATTGTGAAGTCGTGAATTTGAATATATTTAACATGTTTAATTTAAGCAATAATGTCTTTGAATTAACTTCACCTATTAGAACTACCTAGTATTACCTAATTTCGTTAGTGCCTCCACCCCATTTATTCAAATTTGTTACTTTTTAGAATCGTCCACAGGCAAGTGCCTGGAAGAAGTTGGAGTTGTCACATGAGTATAAAAACAGAAACCAGTTACGGGAATATCAGTTGGAAGGGGTCAACTGGCTGCTCTTTAATTGGTATAACAGGTAGGAAAAGAGTGGGACCACAAGATATAGGCTTAGTCTGGGATTGTTTTTATTTATTTTCTGTAGAAACAGGTTCATTTTATGTACTTTTTATAAGATGGTCTCTTTTGACATGCTTTTCTTTTTTTGTGATGAATTGGCAGGCAGAACTGCATCCTGGCTGATGAGATGGGATTGGGCAAAACCATTCAGTCCATTGCCTTCTTGCAGGAAGTATATAATGTGGGCATCCATGGCCCTTTCCTGGTCATTGCCCCACTGTCCACAATTACTAACTGGGAGCGGGAATTCAACACATGGACAGAGATGAACACTATTGTGTACCATGGCAGTCTGGCCAGCCGGCAGATGATACAGCAATATGAAATGTACTGCAAAGATTCACGGGTGAGTTGTATATAATGCAAATCTTATGGCATGGAAAGTAGGCCAAAGTACCTGGTATTTTAGAAGCTTTTATATGAGTCAAAGACTTTTAGTGAGACTCTCTGTGATGTAAGGTGGTGTTGTCTACTTTATGCAGGACACTTTTTCGACTTTGCTGTCTTGATCCAGTGGAAATTCTGACTTTATTTATGAATATATACATTTTAAATAGAGTTTTACCAGCATTGATTAGTTTTCATCAAGAAATAATTTTCCAGAATGAAATTCATTTAGCCACTTTTAATTCCTTGATCCATAAAATGGTGAACATAAGACATTTCTTCCTTTTTTTTTTTAAGTCTGCTGAAGTTTTCATCAAGATTAGTTCTTTTTTCTATATAAGTTTGGAAAAAGTTTCTTAACATTTAGAGTTTTTTTCCTACCATTAGTTTCCCGTTTTTATTTCCCGAAACCCATGTTTATTAAAGTCATTTTGCTCTTAATTTTGTTAAGATAATTGGATTCTTTTGTCCATTTTTAGACAGTAACCAATATTACCACATACTACATTGGCTGTTTCACTTTTAGTTTTATCTTGTGTGTTTCAGCAGTGCTCAACATTTGTGGATTTTAGTGTTTACCAACAGAAGATGTAGGGCTGAAATACATGAGGTAGGCATGCAGCAAAGTCAAGAATGTCCAGCTTCTTTCAGTAAGGTCTGTGATTTTCCCAAGAAGCTGAGTGTGTTGAGGAGGCAGTGATTCAGTGATTTGACACTGTTTATCAGGAATATGAACAGTGGCAGAGGTGGATGGTGGTGCAATTTGTGTTTTCTATTAGGCCTGCCTAAATATAAAATGCAGAATATGTAGTCCAGAAGAGCTTCTCATTTAGGTACAGTTTAGGCCTTTTCTGACTTTATTGCCTTCATGCTTAGGGGCGCCTCATCCCAGGTGCATACAAGTTTGATGCCTTGATCACCACTTTTGAGATGATTTTGTCAGACTGTCCTGAGCTTCGTGAGATTGAATGGCGGTGTGTCATCATTGATGAGGCCCATCGACTAAAGAACCGTAATTGCAAACTGCTTGATAGTCTCAAGCACATGGACCTGGTGAGTTCCTCTCACTGACTTGTGGCCAGAAACACCTAGAATTAAGTAATCCTAATTCCATGTGAATTAATTTCACAGAGAAGAATCCGAATCTTGGTATTGGGTGGTGGGTGTGGCCTATGGGAATGGTAGCCTGTAAGTCATAATATTTATATAAATTTTAGAGTTAGAAGATGATTGTGGGTTAGTGGTCTCAATTGGGTGAAGAGGTGGGATGTTAAATTAGTTACTTATTTCTGCATAACAAAATACCCAAAAACCTAGTGACTTAAAACAACTATATTTTTCATGACTCTCTAGCCCAGCAACTTGGGCTGGGCTAAGTGATCTCATTCCTTCAGTGGCCTTGCCTGGAGTCAGTGATACAGCTGCAGCTGACAGTTGGTACTGGTTGTTGGCTAGGCCATCTTCCATGTGGTCTGTCACCCCTCTGTGGGCCAGACTTTGCTTCTGTACCTGGTAGAGCCAGAGCAGTGTTCCAAGAGGGTAAAGGTGGAAGGCAAGGCCTTTGAGGCTCTGAAACTCACATGGTACCCACTTCTGCTACATTCTCATTGTCAGAGCAAGTTATAAAGCACGACCATGTTCAAGTGGTGAATCTTGATAGGAAGAACTACCAAAAATCAGTGGCCATATTTAATCCCGCACAGGTACATTTCTTAGAGGGAGACATATTAATGGACCATGGGAGAGGCATATCCGTGTGGAGAGGCATATTTAATTGGAAAAAACATGTTCTAAATATTTCTTTATTGCCTTATGATATTATGCCATATGAAATTAATATGTTAAATAATATTAAGAATATTCTTGAGTATTTTGTGTTTATCAAAAGAGGCAGCAAGTAAGAGTAATCTGGTCCATTTCCATAATTTTACAGTTAAAGAAATGGAAACTAAAGTTATATATTTTATGGAAAACTCCAGAAGTCTTTTTGAGTTTTATCTTTCTTCTGTGTTCTCCATTTCTAGGAGCACAAAGTACTGCTCACAGGAACACCATTGCAAAATACTGTGGAAGAACTTTTTAGCTTGCTTCATTTCTTGGAACCATCACAGTTTCCATCAGAATCAGAATTCCTCAAAGACTTTGGGGATCTCAAAACAGAAGAACAGGTAGGAAGTTGTCTGATGTGACACTAATGCAGAATGAAAAAATTTGTACTAGAGTAGATATCTACTGTCATTGATATCCATGTTTCCATCTAATGTGAGAATGTTTGTCTTCATGTTATTATTTTTTCCTCTGTTGGTTACAGGTTCAAAAGCTACAGGCCATTCTCAAACCAATGATGCTGAGAAGACTCAAAGAAGATGTTGAAAAGAACCTGGCACCCAAACAGGAGACCATTATTGAAGTAGAGCTAACCAACATTCAGAAGAAATACTACCGGGCTATTTTGGAGAAGAATTTCTCCTTTCTTTCCAAAGGGGCAGGTCATACTAACATGCCGAATCTACTCAACACAATGATGGAGCTGCGGAAATGCTGCAACCACCCATATCTCATCAATGGTGAGAGAACTCCTGAAACACCTGCATTTCTGTGTTACCTTGATTGCTAAGTGGTGTTCCTCAGAAACAGTAGATGCGTTGGCTGATCCATCCTAGTTTGGAAATAGAGGGGATTTCTCTTTTTAAAACCATTCTCAAGGGGAACGTCTTCCTCTAGTTCTTTCTGACCCTTTGACTCTGCATGATCTCTAAAGTTAAAAAGGATTTGCTGTTACGAATTCTGTTCTGTCTTCACTGATATTCTATGTTGCTGTTTCTGTTTTGGATGGCAGTATGGTGGTAATAGTGGTTTTTGTGTACTACTCTAGTCCTTGTCCACATATTTACATATTTTACCCAATTCTTAAGCCTGACTTATGTGGAATATTTTGTATTAACAAAATTGAAGATATTTTAGGGTTTAGGGGTTGCTGAAATTCTGTTTTCAAGTAATATTGATATCAAGTCAGGTTATTTTCTTTTCTTTGCTTCCTTATCTCAGTTAAATAAACTGCAGCCTTATTATGTTTCTCTGGATCTCACCATCAGGTCTGATTTTTCTTTTGGCAGGTGCAGAAGAAAAAATCCTAACAGAGTTTCGAGAAGCTTGCCATATCATACCTCATGACTTCCACTTACAGGCCATGGTTCGTTCAGCTGGCAAATTGGTTCTTATTGACAAGTTACTTCCGAAACTTAAAGCTGGTGGCCATAAGGTTCTGATCTTCTCCCAAATGGTACGCTGCCTAGATATCCTAGAGGATTATCTAATCCAGAGAAGGTGAGAAAAAAGTCATTCCTTGCCTGTTTACTTTGTGTGTATAAAGCTGCAAAGAGTGGGAGGCCTAGGTTTAACTAAAGTTGACCAGTACTGGGCTAAGAGAAGTATTCAAGACTCTCACTTTCAACTTTCTGATAAAATTTTTGGTGAACTAGCGATACGGGGGTACTGGTATTGATCCCAGCCTGCTTTTTTGTTCTCCTTTTCTGCTCAGCTGATTAAACTTTTTTCCTGTGATTCCCGTGCAGGTACTTATATGAGCGTATTGATGGGCGAGTTAGAGGCAACCTTCGGCAAGCTGCTATTGACCGTTTTAGCAAGCCTGACTCGGACCGATTTGTCTTTCTGCTCTGCACCCGGGCTGGTGGACTTGGCATTAATCTCACAGCTGCTGATACTTGCATCATCTTTGATTCAGACTGGAATCCGCAAAATGACCTGCAGGTAGAGGAAATCATTGTCTTAGGGACTAATCACCTAACCTGAGAGGTTTTGCAACAGGATCAGGATCTCTTAGAAAGTCTTATCTTTTCAAGAGTCTGGAATTGTTTAGTTAGTTAGGTCATCAAACTTTTTCTGTACAGGGCAGATAGTTAATATTTTAGGCTGTGCAAATCAGTCTCTGTTGTAACGGTTCTCCTCTGCTCTTGTACTACAAAAAATATCTATAAGGAAATATAAATGAATGGGTAGAGCTGTGTTTCAGCAAAAACTTTATTTCTAGAAATAGGTGACCAAGATTTGCTGACACCTGGTCTGGAGGATGGGGCAGTAATTTCATCTTGAAATTGACTTTCTGAATTTGAGTTGATCTCATGGCGGCTTTATAAATGTAAATCGGTATTTTGAATGTTTTTCCTCCCCAGCCCCTCTAATGTTGTTATCTTTGCCCTTCCTTCTGTTTGTTAAAACCAGGCCCAAGCGCGTTGTCATCGAATTGGGCAGAGCAAAGCTGTGAAGGTGTACCGTCTCATCACTCGTAATTCTTACGAGAGGGAGATGTTTGATAAGGCTAGCCTCAAGTTGGGATTGGATAAAGCTGTGCTTCAGTCCATGAGTGGTCGGGATGGCAACATTACTGGAGTGAGTCTTCTTAATTTTTAGCTGTATTTGTAGTAGGTCATGGTGATAAAGGGAGGCAAAAGCTATTTTTTGTACAGGAACCTGACCCCTTGTTTGGATTCTCAATGATTATCTTTAAAATATAATAAAATATCATGATATGGTTAGATAATATTCTCTGATTTTTTTTCACCTTTCTATTGGATTTTGTAGATCCAACAGTTCTCTAAGAAGGAGATTGAAGATCTCTTACGGAAAGGAGCGTATGCAGCCATAATGGAGGAAGATGATGAGGGCTCCAAGTTTTGTGAAGAGGACATTGACCAGATCTTGTTAAGACGAACCACTACCATCACCATTGAATCTGAAGGAAAGGGTTCTACCTTTGCCAAGGTATGTTCTGTCGGTGCTAGAGGCTTTTAGCACAGAGAGACAGGAATCTCTAGAATTTAATATTTCTAAAAATATAGTTTTAAAATATACTGATTTCCCTTTACTCAAAAAAGTGGTGTAGTCAACTTTACTATTTCTTTGTTCCTCATTAGGCAAGCTTTGTGGCTTCTGAAAATAGGACTGATATTTCTCTGGATGACCCCAACTTTTGGCAAAAGTGGGCCAAAAAAGCTGATCTAGACATGGATCTACTCAATAGCAAGGTGAGCTTCCTTTTCCTTCAAGGAGGAAATATGGCAGGAAACACATTACTTTCTGGAGTCTTTACAACTGCTCTGATTCTTGAGTGCTGACCTTGGCTTATGATGGTATATCAAAGGCCATTGTAAAAGCTTTCTACATAGAGGGTCACTAAAAAATACTTAGGTAACTATCACTTAAGTTTGCTTCCTAAGTCCCTGTAGATTATCTTGCATGTCCAAAAAAGAATC
Source organism: Bos taurus (assembly GCF_002263795.3). Classification (NCBI taxonomy): domain Eukaryota; kingdom Metazoa; phylum Chordata; class Mammalia; order Artiodactyla; family Bovidae; genus Bos; species Bos taurus. The sequence goes on from NC_037337.1 coordinate 25,757,072, forward strand.
TGTCTTTGAGTATCTACAGATATTACATGCAAAGCTGTTTCAGTTTGATTATCTTTAATTCCTTTCCCATGATTATATTGTGAAAAGAGTTACTTCTCCTTCTGTTTTCTGCATAGAATAACTTGGTGATTGACACACCTAGAGTACGAAAACAGACCCGCCACTTCAGCACTCTGAAAGATGATGACCTAGTGGAATTCTCTGATTTGGAAAGTGAAGACGATGAGCGACCACGCTCTCGCCGACATGACCGTCATCATACCTATGGGCGCACTGACTGTTTTCGGGTGGAAAAGCATCTCCTGGTATATGGGTAAGACCCCACCTTGCCTCAGAGGTAGTGCATCTCCATCCTGATAGACATCTCGTTCGCTTTTTAAATTGGAAGCTATGATCAAAGAGGGAATAATGGGGAAAAATTTATTCTGTTACCATGTTTTCCCAAGATGGTTTTGTCTCCCATGATTTGGAAAGTGTGAATTTGAGGGACTGGGGTCCCTAGGAAAATATCTACATGATTGCTTTTTTTTTGTAGTTGGGGACGATGGCGAGATATTCTGTCTCATGGACGCTTCAAGCGACGGATGACTGAAAGAGATGTGGAAACAATTTGCCGGGCCATCCTCGTGTACTGTCTCTTACACTATCGTGGGGACGAAAACATCAAAGGCTTCATTTGGGACTTGATTAGCCCTGCTGAAAATGGCAAGACAAAAGAATTGCAGAATCATTCAGGTGATTATCAAGTCTTTGCTTTTGGTCTTGCTCTAGGTTACCTAATCCTTTTCAGGTCCAAGGGTTTTTCTCAATCCAAGTCTTCAATGTATCCACTTCCCCAGGTCTGTCTATCCCTGTGCCTCGTGGACGCAAGGGGAAAAAAGTAAAGTCACAAAGCACTTTTGATATCCATAAGGCAGATTGGATCCGGAAATATAATCCTGATACTCTGTTTCAAGATGAGAGTTATAAGAAGCACTTGAAACATCAGTGTAACAAGTAAGGATGGAATTTAGCAGACTAAAGCATTTTCCACCTCACGCTTTCTGCACTATTACTGAGCCAGTTCTTCCTCTCTCCCTTCTAGGGTGCTGTTGCGGGTACGAATGCTATATTATCTGAGACAGGAGGTTATTGGAGACCAGGCAGAGAAGGTGTTAGGGGGTGCAATTGCCAGGTAAAGTTATGCTTTATTTTTCTTTATGCTATGCCTTATTCCAGAATATTGGTTTACTTATTTCACTCTTAACTGTCTTTGGGATACCTGATAATTAAAATCTGTGTATCAGGTCTTCAATCCTATGCAGTTGGCCTTTTGTATCCTTGGGTTTTACATTCTTTTGATCCACAGTTGATCAAATCCATGGATATCGAGGGCCAGCTGTATTCACTGTATGATTCCATTTTATATTAGGGGCTTGAACATCAGTGGATTTTGGTGTCTGGGGTGGAACAAATCCCTTACGGATACCAGGGGACAGCTGTTCTTGATACCATTGGAAGGAAATAGGCAGATGTAGGACTATGTAAATTAATAGAGAAAAGAAGATACCTGTAATAATCTTTCCAAAGATTGTTTGCTTTTATTTCCTTCATCGCTGTGCTGACTTTGCCTTTTATACCTTCAGTGAGATTGACATATGGTTCCCAGTAGTGGATCAGCTGGAGGTTCCAACAACATGGTGGGACAGTGAGGCTGATAAGTCCCTGCTCATTGGAGTCTTTAAGCATGGTAGGTGTCTGCTCTTAGTCTGTTCTTTTCCTGTTACAGAGTTTTGTCCACAGATGAAATATTTTTCAAAGTACTTAAGACCAATAATTATGTTTGAATGGTAAACTGGTTCTCAGAAATACAGAGCAGAGCTGTTCCTATGAATAGATGGTCAGGAAAGACCAGATGGATAGTTAAATCGCAAGGTAGGGTGTCTCCCATCTGTTCTGTGATTAATCAGTTACTACGAGTCTGTATGCAGTGGTATCTAAGTTAAGGTTTGCAATCAGGGGAGATGATGCATGTCTACTCTTGTTAATAATAAACATGTTTACTTTGCATAGCTTTCCTGTGGCTTGCTGAAAATGTTCTGCTTGTATAGCGTCTTGTTTGTCTAAATATTCAGCACTCACTCTTATGTAGGTGTGAATAGCCATGCTTGAGTGAAAGAAAAATTAAAAAAAAAAAAATTTTTTTTTTTAGGCCAGTGGAAAAAACTGGCTTGAAGTAGAGTAAAAAAAGGGAGAAGACTCCCTTTTCAGTCTTGCCTAATCACAAATTCCACACATAAAAAGCAGTAAGTGCTAACTTCTAGCCTAGTGACTTAGTGAATTGGAAGATTATTTTTTGATGTACTTTTCTGTTTACTTCTATAAAATAAAAGTAATGGCACTTAATTCACATTTTTGACATGTTTAATTGGATGAGAAAAACTGTGAGCATTTGTAGTCTTAGATTTACTTGTGAGGTGCAGAAGCTTTAGAAGAGTCCAAACATCCTGAAGTACGTTCATCATTCATCCACCATTCACAGTACCTGTTTGCAGGTACAAATTTCTTATCCTTTATTTGAAAGTGCATTTCCTAGCTCTAAATTATTGGACTTTTAAAATTTCCTCACCTGTGTAGTAAGAATGATGATAAAAAATTACCTGTTAAATGGCTATGTAAATCTGTCACCATTCTGTATACACACTGATTAAATCCCTATTTTTGGTAACTAGTGATAAAACTCTTTATGACTTTGAATTGGAGTGGAAATATTAAATATCTTAATATAACCCAACAGCTGTCCAAATTAACATTTTCAGAGTACTTTACACTATGAGCAAAGTAGCCCACATTTTTATTCCAGCAGCATATGAAGTAAGCGTAAAAGCAAAATGAGTCTCTGATTTTCTTTAAATTATGGTTCTTTTTCTTCAAGGCTATGAAAAATATAATACTATGAGGGCAGACCCAGCCTTATGCTTCCTGGAGAAGGCTGGCCGACCAGATGACAAAGCCATTGCAGCAGAACATCGTGTGTTGGATAATTTTTCTGACATAGTGGAAGGGTAAGCATTGATGTTTAGTTCTCGTAAAGCTGTATCTACATTACAAAGGATATTTGTTGCTTGTGCTAAGAGATGACATAACTCTAGCCTTGACTGAATCCATTGGGATTGCTAATGGTGGTTATACTCACAAATGATAAATTCTTAACAAACAGTGCAACCAGCAGAAAGGTCTCCATAAATTGGCCTGAAACCATACATTGTCATACAGTGCAACTAAGGGGGAAAGTTACTCCCAAATGGCTTATTTGATGTTCTCTTCAGTTTTCTGTGCAGTGCTTTCAGCTACAGTAGCGGAGAAGATAACTGCTTCTCTTGAAAGATAGTAGCCGTGCAACAGTCCCATGCCACCTACGTGATAGAGCCTCAGGAAACTTAGCCTTGGTCTGTCATCTTCCAGTGTCAGCTGACCATAAAGGTGTTTACTCTGCCTGAGTCCATGCCTCAGTGATGAGTTGCCATGCTAATACTGAGCCACCAGCTAGGGCAGTGTTGCCCTGGTTTGGGTGCCAGTGAGTTTAACAAAACTTCTCATGTGGAGACCTGAGGGGCATGTGAAATATTTGACTTAGTTCATGAATACCCTCCCAGTCCCTTACGATTGAAAGATTTTTCTTCAATGATCACAACCTCAATTGCCTAGTGTAGGATCCACAGAAGAAATTAGATTTATTTATTGCAAATCATGTAATATCCTTTTGCTCAGTAGAGCAAAGTAGTAAAAATAAGCAGGCATAGATCATTCATTCCAATGAAATAATAAAAGTAGATACTAGTTGGGATGGAGAGGGAAAATGGGTTAAATAATAAAAAGCTATTAAGAAAAAGGAAATGTGCTGGTCAGAGTGTTTCATTTTAAAGTCAAGCAGTTTAGAACTCAATTTTGTCATTTTCTCATACCTCTGGATAATTTTAGGGTTGACTTTGATAAAGATTGTGAAGATCCTGAATACAAACCACTCCAGGGTCCCCCAAAGGACCAAGATGATGAGGTGAGGAATTTTCATTTGAGTCTAGTTTTTCTGTATTACTAAACAGTATTTTCCAATTCCCTGAATCATGAAGTATACTGATTAATTTATAATACAAAATGAAAAGTACCATTCGAGAATATAAAGTATTAATGGAAAGATTGTAACAGCAGCTAGGGGAGGTCAGGGATGATTTTGTGGAGGAGGTGGGACCTGAGCTGGACAATGAACTACATTATTGGACTATTTAATTCCTGAGTCTCACTGTCTTCAAGACATTGATAAGAACTGACTTTGCAGGTTATACTTTCTTATTCTTTTAATTGATTGCTTTCAGTTTTCTGTGAGGGTTCCTTTCATTAAAAAATATCTTGATACCTTGATGCCATAAAAGGACACACACATGAGTGATTTGAGAGTGCCAATTTTACCCCCTTTTCCTCCCCTCTCCATCCTGCGGGGTGGATCTCCTTCTCTAGGGTGATCCCTTGATGATGATGGATGAGGAGATCTCAGTGATAGATGGAGATGAAGGTAAACTTCTAAGTCAACTTGTATGGGTTGGTGGAATTGGGAAATTGACCAAATTCTCTCCTTTACTGGGATTTCTGAGAGCTCTGCCTTTGGGTGGGTTGAAATACCAGTATTATCTCTACTATCTTTCCTGTACTTGTTGTTTATTCTACTTTGCTTCCCACAGCCCAGGTGACCCAGCAGCCAGGCCATCTATTCTGGCCTCCAGGTTCTGCTTTGACAGCTAGGCTTCGGCGCCTAGTGACAGCCTATCAGCGCAGCTACAAGAGAGAACAGATGAAGATAGAGGCTGCAGAACGTGGGGATCGGAGAAGGCGACGTTGTGAGGCAGCCTTCAAGCTAAAAGAAATTGCACGGCGGGAGAAACAGCAACGGTAAAATGTGGCTGGGAATTTGGACTAAGCTGTAAACCTCTCTTCAACTATGGGCCCTATATTGAAAAGCATCTTAGGAAGGATTATGGCATCCCTGGTGGCTCAGACGGTAAAGAATCTGCTTACAATGCAGGAGACCTGGGTTTGATCCCTGGGTAGGGAAGATCCCCTGGAGAAGGGAATGGCTACCCATTCCAGTATTCTTGTCTGGAGAATGCCATGGACAGAGGAGCATGGAGGGCTACAGTCTATGGAGTCGCAAAGAATTGGACATGACTGAGCAACTAACACTTTGACTTTTCACAGAGGGACCACTTCTTTTGCCTTTGTTATACCCCTGCAACCCATACTTAACCCCTGTAAAACCATACTTAACCATAACTCCTGGGAAGGTCTTGTATGTAGTCATCCTCATTGAGTTTTTTGCATCATTTTCCCCCTTAGCTTGCTAATTCTTTAATTATTCCTTGTTATAAACTACCTCTTCTGCTCTACGGGGGCTCCCTGGCCCCCCACCCCGGCCAACTTTCATTTTTTGTATGTTCAAATATTCTAAGCCATACTAAGAAGTAACCAGTCCTTGGGTTCTGATCACTATTGTCTTATTCGTCTTCCCTTTGTAGATGGACAAGGCGTGAGCAAACTGATTTCTATCGAGTGGTTTCTACCTTTGGTGTGGAGTATGACCCTGATACCATGCAGTTCCATTGGGATCGCTTCCGTACTTTTGCCCGACTGGACAAAAAAACAGATGAAAGCCTTACCAAGTATTTCCATGGCTTTGTGGCCATGTGCCGCCAAGTGTGCCGCCTTCCCCCAGCAGCTGGAGATGGTAAGCAAGACTGAAGATCTTGAGTGAGTGGGCATGGATTGTGACAGAACCAGCTCTTGGTTCATTTCTTCTTCTACCCTTATCTCTTGCAGAACCCCCGGACCCTAATCTGTTTATTGAGCCCATCACTGAGGAAAGGGCCTCACGGACTCTCTACCGTATTGAATTGCTTCGGCGCTTACGGGAACAAGTTTTATGCCACCCTCTTTTGGAAGATCGGCTGGCATTATGTCAGCCTCCGGGTCCTGAATTGCCCAAGTGGTGGGAGCCCATTCGGCATGACGGGGAGCTTCTACGAGGGGCAGCCCGCCACGGGGTGAGCCAAACAGACTGCAACATCATGCAGGACCCAGACTTTTCTTTCCTGGCTGCCCGTATGAATTATATGCAGAACCATCAGGCAGGAGCACCAGCTCCATCCCTGTCACGCTGCTCTACTCCACTGCTCCACCAGCAGTACACCTCGCGCACTGCCTCACCACTGCCCCTGCGCCCAGATGCTCCTGTTGAAAAGCCACCTGAGGAGACAGCTGCCCAGGTCCCCAGTCTGGAGAGTCTGACTTTAAAGCTAGAGCATGAGGTGGTGGCCAGGAGCCGACCAACCCCACAAGACTATGACATGCGAGTAGCCCCCTCTGATACTACCCCTCTGGTCTCCCGAAGTGTTCCACCAGTCAAACTGGAGGATGAGGATGATTCAGACTCTGAGCTGGACTTGAGCAAGCTGTCACCATCATCCTCTTCTTCCTCATCCTCATCCAGCTCCAGCTCCAGCACTGATGAGAGTGAGGACGAGAAGGAAGAGAAGCTAAGTGAGTGCATGTGACAGGCTATTGGCCGTCTTCCCCATCCCCCCCTCTGCGTTTCCCTTCTTTTCTAAATGCATTTTCTAAGATTCAGATTTTAATTTGATAGAATATCAGAAGAGATCTGTTATTGTTAGGGCCTTTATTTAAAGTCCGTATAATACCATTCCTATGTAACTTTGTTCTTCCACCTTTGCTCACATGTTCTGTGTGATCGATCCCTAGCTGCTGACCAGTCCCGCTCAAAGCTCTATGATGAGGAGAGTCTCCTGTCCCTCCCTATGTCCCAAGATGGATTCCCAAATGAAGATGGAGAACAAATGACCCCTGAGCTTCTGCTGCTACAAGAAAGACAGAGAGCTTCTGAGTGGCCCAAGGTAACAGTCTCATTACTGGACATGTTGAGTCTGAAAATATAGCGTGATACAGCCACTATGGAGAATAGTATGGAGATTCTTTAAAAAACTAGGATTAAAACTACCATATGACCCAGCAATCCCACTACTGTGCATATTCCCTCAGGAAACCATAATTGAAAAAAGACACATGTATCCCAATGTTCATTGCAGCACTATTTACAATAGCTAGGACATGGAAGCAACCTAGATGTCCACCAACAGATGAATGGATAAAGACGTTGTGCTACATATATACAATGGAGTATTACTCAACCATAAAAAGGAACAGAGTTGAGACATTTCTAATGAGGTGGCTGAACCTAGAGCCTGTTCATAAAGTGAACTAAATCACAGACAGAAAGACAAATACCATATATTAACACATATATATGGAATCTAGAAAGATGGAACTAATGAAATTATTTGCAGTGCAGCAATGGAGACAAAGACATAGAGAACAGACTTTTGGTCACAGTCAGGAAGGGAGAGAGTGGGATGACTTGAGAGACTAGTGTTGAAACACTAGTTAATGTACATTACTATAAAATAGAAAGCCAGTGGGAATTTGCTGTATGATTCAGGAAACCCAAAGCCAGTGCTCTGTGACAACCTAGAGGGGTAGAGTAGGGAGGGAGGTGGGAGGGCAATTTAAGCCGGAGGGGACATATGCCTGTGGCTGATTCTTATTGATGTATGGCAGAAACCATCACAATACTATAAAGTAATTATCCTCCAATGAAAAATAAAATTATAAGAGTGACATATACAGAGAACAAGTAGATGGTTCTAGGTTTCTTTGATTATGTTAAGTGGTACATGTTTTTTCATGAAGCTCTTACCAGTCGACTTTGGGATCTGATACTCTTAACCTCCCTCATTTTTGACATATAATTTTTACTTATATTAATGATGGCACTATTACTTGTCACAGGATCACATGACTAATTGATTTCTTTTTCCCCCACTCAGGATCGTGTCCTGATAAACCGTATTGACCTCGTCTGCCAGGCTGTACTCTCAGGGAAGTGGCCTTCTAGTCGCCGGAGCCAGGAAATGGTAACAGGAGGAATTTTGGGGCCAGGCAACCACTTGCTGGACAGTCCCTCATTGACGCCAGGAGAATATGGTGACTCTCCAGTCCCCACACCACGAAGTAGCAGCGCAGCTTCCATGGCAGAGGAGGAAGTGTCTGCAGTCACCACAGCAGCAGCTCAGTTCACCAAACTTCGCCGAGGCATGGATGAGAAGGAGTTCACGGTTCAGATCAAAGATGTAAGCTGAGCATTTAGGCACTGGGAAGTGAGGAAGGAGGCTGTAATTCTTGTTAACTAGTTTTATGAACATAACATTAATATTAAGCTCATTTGGTCAGCTAACCTTAAAAATGAGAACAGAAAAAAGAAATTACAGCTCACAAAGATCCGTTGAGGAAAAGTCACTAAAGTAAAGGAAGGGATCTTGTGTTGACTTGTATCTCTTGTGTGTGCTTTAGTCACTCAGTTGTCTCCGACTCTTTGTGACCCCATAGACTGTAGCCTGCCAGGCTCCTCTGTCCATGGGGATTCTCCAGACAAGAATACTGTAGTGGGTTGCCATGCCCTCCTCCAGGGGATCTTCCCAACCCAGGGATCAAACCCCGGTCTCCCACATTGCAGGTGGATTCTTTATCATCTGAGCTACCAGGGAAATCCCAAGAATACTGGGGTGGGTAACCTATCCCTCCTCCAAGGGATCTTCCCAACCCAGGAATCGAACTGGGGTCTCCTGCATTGTAGGCAGATTTTTTACCAGCTGAGCTACCAGGGAAGCCCTTGTATCTCTTAGTGGCTAGATTAAAAGGGTTCTTTTGAGTGGCTTGCTTGTAGATCCTAGAAACCTAGTTTTTAAAAATTGAAATCAAATTGTGGAAAAGCTATTAAAATGATACTAAAGTGTTATGGGCCTTATTAAGTTAAAAATAAAAAGAAATTATTCCTACTGAAATTAAATCAGTATTGTGTGAAAAATGGATGGAAATTTTTATTTTTCCCGATGCTCTTCCCTAATGAACCCTAGCAGGTGGTCATTAAGTATTCAACGAGAAAATTGTTTTAGTTACATGACAGGAATATCAGGATTTTGCCCCTGTGATGAGTTGCCATGCTAATTCTGAGACACCAGGTAGGGGATTTTTCCCTGCATTGGGTGTTACTGAGATAAATTCTACTTCTCTTAAATCAGACTGAGGGGCACTGAGTCAAGAAATGAAGTCTTTCTAAGGAAAAATATATAAGTCTTATTGTATTTCTAGTTTGTACCCATTAGTCAGATGGCCTTCCTTCTCACCCATCATTGAACCAGGGGATGACCCTTATTTAATTCCCTCTGAAGTTAATCTTCATTTTAAAAACATGCTATGTGACGTCTTGGATGGGTGGGGTGTCTTTCTAGGAGGAAGGATTGAAGTTAACATTCCAAAAGCACAAGTTGATGGCTAATGGAGTAATGGGAGATGGACATCCTCTTTTTCATAAGAAGAAAGGGAACAGAAAGAAGCTAGTTGAGGTAAGTGGTAGAGAAAGTCTTTAACATGATGATTAGATAAAATCTTTCTGTTGCCAGTAACTGATGAAGGCAGTTGGGATTGAGGGAGTAGAGGATACTATTTTCTGGCTACCATTGGCTCTGCTCCCCCTCCCTCCCTACTCATAAGAAGAGTATGTGCTCATGGGGGTGGATTCTGGGTTTGCAGCTGGAGGTGGAGTGCATGGAAGAGCCTAATCACCTTGATGTGGACCTGGAGACCCGGATCCCTGTCATCAATAAGGTGGATGGTACTTTGCTCGTGGGTGAGGATGCCCCTCGCCGGGCTGAACTGGAGATGTGGTTACAGGGTCATCCAGAGTTCGCTGTCGATCCCCGATTTCTAGCGGTGAGTGGCAGTTCCATCCAGCAAGATTTAAAGTCATTCCCTTGATATTTAAGCTGTGTGAGAGGGAAGAAGCATGCAATATTATGTCATTGTTTCTGCATCGGCAAAGTAAGAGTAATTATACTCAGTCTTCCTATTTCACAGAGTTGTTGTGAGGATCAAAATAATGTTCCAGTACTTGTTAAACTAAATGCTAGGCACTGAACTAGTATATAATCACCTAATTTTTTTTGGAGACGTCTGCTTAATGGCAGTTTTCCACTAGGATTAATCCTTTATTCACACAATAAGCATTTATGGCCAGAATAGACACTAGTACCTTAATAATTACTCCAGAGAAGTTTTATTCTTTTAGGATAATTGCAACTTTTCTCTTATAGTATATGGAGGATCGCAGAAAACAGAAATGGCAGAGATATAAAAAAAATAATAAGGCAGAATTGAACTGTTTGGGAATAGAACCAGTACAGATGGCTAACTCTAGGAATGGAAAAAAGGTGAGTGAAACTGAGATATTACCACTCTGTTCCCAGGCTAGATATGACTAGAGAAATTATTTAATGTTGTTTATCTTTTTTTACCCTGTATGTTTGAGAAAATTTATCCTCAGTTCACAAAGAAACCATAATATTTTTATTGATATTTTTATAGTCCTGTAGTATCATCTGTAGAAGAGCCTGAAATTCTAAAAGCTAACTTTAGCACTTCAAGCATATTAAAATGTAAGAATTAGTAAGACATGTTAGACAATTCAGTGCTTTATCCTGCTTTTCTACTGACTAAGGGATTTTTGGCAAATCCTTTTAACTTTTTCAATTTGTATATCCTAAAAAATTGAAGGTTTGGGAGCAGATAATCTCTTAAAAGTTTTGTATTTTAGAAGTGATTTGGGAAATTCTCTAGCAGTCCAGTGGTTAGGACTCTGCGCTTTCACTGCTGAGGGCCTGGGGTTCAATCCCTGATGGGGGAACCTGCAAAGCTGCACAGCACAGCCCCCCTCAAGAAGTGATTTGGAACCTATTAAAATAGCCATGTTTTAATAGGCTTCTCAACATAGAAGATGTTGAGAATCATTAATAATATGCCAGTAGTGGAAAAAGACAGGAAATCATATTCTATAGTTTACAACAACAATTTTGGTCATTATGTTATTCCATGATTTGCAAGTGTACTTATATGTTTGTATGGTTATAGATTTGGTGGATTAAGAACCCATAATCCTTTCCATCAAAATATAACTGCAAAAGTTTCCCTTGGCTATGTTTCCCTTACTTTGGACAATAGTTGTGTAAATATAAACATATAAATCAGGGTTTGGTAAACATTTAAATGGATTAATACTTTGTATACTCACTTTAATCATTCCCCTTTTGATCTTCTATATACACCTTTATATATATGTGGTGTGTGTGTGTGTGTGTGTGTATATAAAACCACATGGTTTATCTTTTAACAAAATTTCCAAATGAAAAATATCTATCATTTGCATTTAACAAATTCTGAGAACATTATTTTGCCCATAAGATATATATATTTGTGAGGTGAATTTATAAGGCTTTTTGTTTTTATACTGGGTGAAAGTTGTTTCATACAAATATTGTTGCCATGGAAGAATGTTTTTTCTCTCTTATCCTCCATGGCCCCAAGGGTATGATAAGCAGAGTGGTTGATATGGGAGGCTGATGGTAAAGAAGGCTTTTTCTCCAGGATTACCTATTTTTGCCTCAAGTACTTCTGCTCTTCTTTATAATCAGTTGTCAACTCTAAGAAAGAAAAAGATCATAGCAAATCACAGAAAATTATACTGTGATTAGTATAATATTCTTACTGCAGAATTGATCATGTATCTAGCATTGTATTATATTGCATCCTAATGTGATTTGGTGCTGTTATGTGAAAGTATGTTAGTTGCTCATTCGTGTCCAACTCTCTTTGACCCCATGGACTAGCCCACCAGGCTCCTCTGTCCATGGGGTTTTTCCAGGCAAAAATACTGGAGTGGGTTGCCATTCTCTTCTCTGGGGGTTCTTCCTGACCCAGGGGATCGAACCTGGGTCTCCTGCATTGCAGGCAGATTATTTACCATCTGAGCTACCAAAGAAGCTCTGGTAGTTATTATAGTTACATTTTAAAAGCCTAAAAAATTAAGTATTGAGATGTTTGTAACTGTCTGAGTTTAATGCCAGTTTACTCAGTATTGTACTTAGGTCTAGTAATTTCCAGCTTCAGTGAACTTAACCAGAATTTATAGTGAGCCCATTTACATGAAGCAATTCAAAATTCAGCAGATATGTAAGTTTATTATAGTGCAGAAAAAAATTATTTTAGTAAATTTGCTAAAGAGCTAACCCTTAGTCTTTTTGGCGTTCTAGACATCCAGACTCTTAATCTAGTCTGTCTTGAGTTTACCCCATTCTGATGCAATAATGAAGGATAATATTGTATATGTCAGTATGGTTGTACTGTCCTTCACATGGTAAGATCATGTGAACAATCTGCCATCAGGAGAGCATACTGTATAAGTACTGATTCATTCATTGTCTTACTCAGGCTTCTTATTAACAAAAGTAAGCAATTTTGAAACGGTTGGCTAGAGTAAAGGTATAGTGTAGTCGTGGGAAAAAAAGCTCTGGTTCAGATGAGTGTCAGTGTCAAATCTTTGCTTTTAGCTTCAGCTCATAATGTTTCAACCTGCTACATACAGCTTTACCTCGTCCCCATTACCATCAAGTCTGGTTGGACTATACTTACTTTGCCCCTCCTAAAGATAGTTCAGTGAAAAAGCATTTGCAAGCTAGGACTTTGTTGACTTCTATTTTGTTTTTTCTTCCTTTTACTATCTTCTGTTCCTTCTTCCCAGGGTCATCATGCTGAAACTGTGTTGAACCGGGTTTTGCCAGGGCCTATTGCACCTGACAGCAGCAAGAAGCGGGCCCGTAGGACGCGACCAGACCTTTCTAAGATGATGGCCCTGATGCAGGGTGGAGGCACTGGCTCCCTGTCTCTGCATAATACCTTCCAACACAGCAGTAGTGGCCTGCAATCTGTATCATCTCTGGGTCACAGCAGTGCCACTTCTGCATCTTTGCCTTTTATGCCGTTTGTGATGGGTGGTGCAGCATCATCCCCTCATGTAGACTCCAGCACCATGCTTCATCACCACCACCACCACCCCCACCCCCACCATCACCACCATCACCATCCAGGCCTGAGAGCCACTGGCTACCCTTCTTCACCAGCCACTACCACCTCTGCTACTGCCTTGAGGTTGCCACCACTGCAGCCTGAGGAGGATGAGGACGATGAGGATGAAGATGATGATGATGATTTATCTCAGGGCTATGATAGCTCAGAAAGGGACTTCTCACTCATTGATGATCCTATGATGCCAGCCAACTCAGACTCCAGCGAAGATGCTGATGACTGAAGACCCAGCATGGTCCCCATTGCTTGGGTGGCTGCTGTATTTCATTTACTCTGGCCCTTGGACTATGGAAAAGTGGGAGGGGCAGGGGAGATGTGGGGAGACCCAGGACTCCAGGAGGTGAAAAGGAAAAAGAACACTTGTACCTGATTGCTTCCAAATTTGAGAGGATTGGGTGGGTAGGGGAACTCCTAAAATAATACACGATTACTTCCTCGGTTCTGGGGAAGGAAAGGAGACTAGAGCAGCCAATGTGCTCACCCCTCCCTAGACACCTCCATTAACCACAGACTATGTAGCGCTGGCACTAGCCTCTGGCAGAGCCTGTTCCTGACCGAACTGTGGATACAGCTGGAGGGTCAGGAACTGTTACCTTCCTTCCCCTTGGCATTAATAAATTTAAGTTAATCCTTTCCCACTCTTCCCTCGTTCTATATTTGCTCAAACCCAATATAAATATTACCAGTTGATGTTCATGATGGGTAATTTCAACACCACTTTCTTAAAGTTCCTTACTGTTAATGTGTGAAGTTACCTTGGATAGGGCAGACAAGTCATCCGTACTCCGTGAAAAGCTTGTACATAAGCGTAGGCTTTCCACCTTGCCAAATGATCTAAGCTAAAATAGTAGGCAAAATGTTCCCAGATTCAAAATCCCAAGTTCTCGAAGAGAGAAGAATTTCCATCAAGACCCACGTATGTTTTGTCTTGAATTAACTGAAATTGTTTCGGGGAAGGTGTAAAAATGGTGTCACTTAATGAACTGTGGCAAGAGGACTGGCTGACTGGAAAGGATGCTGTCATGATTTGAGCTCGCATTTGTTTCCTATGACCCCTCCCCTACCGTCCTAGCGCTCAAATGAAGCCTGGGCATTTAATTTCTCTTTCAAAGGCTAAGTCCTTTCCCCGTAGCACCGGTCTAAGTTCAGTTTATCCGCAGGGTGGGCTCCCTCTTACCGGCTTGAGCTCCCTGTCTGCCTGGAGCCCCTAGGCCAGCGTCCTAGCACGGAGGATCCTTCCAGGCCTGGAGCGGCAGAGGCTTTTGCTTCCCCATATTTTCTAGGAGAGAGAAATCCAGTTATGCTGTAGGCTTCCTGCTCCCACCCCAGATCCCTGTCTCCGTTTCCCCTTCCTTTGCCTATGGGCGGGGCCATTGCACCCGCGCGCGGCAGTTTGTGTGGGGCGGGGCCGGCACGTCAGGACTCCCGCCTCAGTGTCCAGTCGCCGCCGCCTCGACAAGGAATCGGAGCTCCTGGAGACCTCGGCCCCGGGGAGAGTAAGGGCGGGGGCAGAGCATCACGTGATGACGTCGACTCGCGTGCGGCTGTTGCTAAGTTGACAAGAAAACCCCGCGAAACTCTGGACTCTTTTTGCGTTGCACGTTTTGTTGCTTTCCCCCCTCTTCCTTCCTCTCCTCCCCGTAACCTCCGGAGGAAGGATTTTTTTAAAAAAGAATTCCGATCGCTGCCGGGACCCGGAAGCGGAAAGGGCATCTTTGAGGTCGATACTTCCGGGTCACTGGGAGAGTGCGGGATTCCGGGGCCGAGAGAGGGTGGCGGAGCCGGGACCTCGCGTGATTCTCGGAACCCGAGGAGAAGCGGCGTCTGTGGCTATGGCTGTAACTCTCGACAAAGACGCTTATTATCGACGAGTGAAGAGACTGTACAGCAATTGGAGGGTGAGATAGATCCCGTAATTTCCCCAGGGACCCCCCTTTGCCATCCCATAATAACCCCGTTTCTCGGCGCCTTTTTTCCCCTTTCCGTCAGGAATTCCCGGGTTCAGGGTCGTGCCCATTTAGTTGCTCCAGGATCATTCACCGTAGGCGACCCCAAGCGCCACCCTGTAGTAGGGAATCCCCCCCCCCCGTAATCCCCTTACCCCGCGGCCCCCACCATCTTCCCCGCGTGCCTGCCCCCGTCATGCATAACAGCCACCTCTCGTAGTTTCTTCCCGCCCTAGAAGAGGCATCATCATTCTTCCCTCCCACTCCGTGATCACGTCTTGCTGCCCCCTCCTGCAGTGTTCATACACACCCACGCACTCGCTCTGTCCTTCCAGAACCAGAGTGTTGTGCCCCAGGTCCCGCCAGAATTACAACTATTTCGTCAAGGATGGATGGAGGGGCCAGAAGGATGAGAATCGGGCTCTTGGCGTTTACCATTTGCGTTGCTCTTGCTGGAGTTAAAAAAAGACATACTGCTCACGCGCAACCGCCTCCTGTTCTAGGCCTGCCGTGGGTAACACAGAAATCTAACGCTGAAAACCTGCAGGTTTTGGTAATGCAGAAAAACGATGTGATGCTTAAAACCTTACTAGTTTTCTCCGTGGTTGAGGATCCAGGGCACGTGTTTAGAAAAAGAGCTGTTACCGTTTCTAGTCTAAGGATTGGGCATTTTTGATTGCTTGAAAAAGTCCACAATTAAAATTTTATTTTTGTGATGGTAATTTATCAGTTCAAACATTTGATTGCATCCTGTGGTGTCTTCTGAGCTATCCAGCTGAAGTATGACCTCTGAACTGTTGTCATTCAGGAAAGATAAAGCTAAAGAGGGCTTTTTAAAACCTGAAGAGCGTCCTGACAAAAATGATCAGTTCTGACTTCAGCATTGTAAATTGCCTTTGAAACTGATCTACTAAAAACTAAGCTATTAAAATTGATCATTTGCCTACCATTCATACTAAAGGTTCCTGTGCAAGTTTTATCTTTTGAGCATAAGTGCATTAGATGATTGAAAATAAAATGGGTTTTAGGCATTTTATAAGCACAACTAAGGACTATGCTAGACAAAATCTGAACATAATTTATTTTTTTAAAATTTATTGGTTAATTTCTACCAGATGTTTTTATAAGTTCTCTCACTGTCATGTTTTAAAGTTTGAACGTGATCCATATTAGAAATACTTTTGTAAATGCCCAGATATTTCCTGAAGATTAATAAGTACTATGATATGAGTAATAATCAAATGCCTGCTCTTCTGCTCATAGACCCCCCCAAGTCACACACCTTTGCTGTAGTGGTTGTTTCTAGTCCTGGTGATTCAGAAGTTGATCAAATAAGCCTATCTAGACCATTCCTTGAAGCTAAAATTAATTTAGAGCTCAAAGTTCCCATCAGATCAGATCAGTCGCTCAGTCGTGTCCGACTCTTTGCAACCCCATGAATCGCAGCACGCCAGGCCTCCCTGTCCATCACCAACTCCCGGAGTTCCCATACATGGTAGATAAACGCAAAGCATTAGACTAGGGAAATACTTGAGGCCTAAAGACCCATTGGTAAACTTAATGTCAATGACAGTCTTTAAATCCATGAAAGTTAAGTTATTGGCCCCATTTTTTGTTTGTTTCTCAAATACTAAAATTTATCTTGGCCCCTCTTATCATTTGAAAGGAGCATGTTAAATGATAAGATCCTGATCTTACAAAGTTACAAGCCAATATAAAAATGTACTTAGCAAAATTTATGTCATGTCATTATGAAAAATCTTATTTGAATAGACTTCCTGCTTTGTTATAACTGTGAGTTTTAATAACTGTGCTTAGACCCCACCTGTTGAATTGCTTTATGCATTATCTTTTCCAGGTTACAGCAACTTTCATTCCGACCTGCTTAACTAACGATTGTAGTTTCCGGAATAAGTTCTGGTTGCTTATCCTCTTAGGTGCAGCAGGAAAATAGTGAAATATGCAGGTGCAAGCTATATTTGCTTTTCTATACTTATTCCTTTTTTGAGTAAGAAAATTGGCCTTGAAATAAGAATAACTTGTAGTTAACTATAGAAATCCCAAACCTTGTGTTGTCCACTCCCATCCTCAAAGAAGACAAAAATTAACTAAAAAACTAGTTTAGGCTCCACACCCACTTTAAGGGTTTTAAATACCCTTAAAGCATTAGCCTTACCGAATGGTGTGGTTGCTTCTTGTAACTCCAGTGCTGTTCACACAACTATCTATAGAGTTGTAGAGCATGAAAAGGCTATTTTTTTTTTTAAATAAGAGTAGGAACTAATGTGTTTCCTTACCTCATTTATCTGCAAGTTGACTTTAAGGTACTCTTTGTGAGGCTATTCTAAATAAGATATATCTTAATTACAGTTTTCATAACTATGTCCCCAAAAGAGTTGGATTATCACACACTTCCTTTTTTGAGTAGAAATTTCTCAAACATTAAACCTTATACCTGAGTGAATAGTGTCATTTTAGGGATAAGATAATGGGCTTTTTTTTTTTTTTTTTAAATGAGAACTGCTACAGCAGGAAGAGTTTGCAGCACCTTTCTGTCTCTGCAGTAGAGACCCCTAGGTAGTGACCCTGGGTGGTGAGCATGAGCTTCTCCCCTGTCTTCTTATACTTACCGGGTCCTTATTCAGAGCTTCCCAGTCTTTTCATGACTGTGATTGTTTTTAACCAAGTGATAGGATTAGTGCTTCATGGGGGTACAAGTGGGGAGGTTACCCACCATCCTGGGATCCCAGCTACTTTGAGAACTGAGGGGAGATTGTATCCATGCACACCTGTAACTCATTTGAGACCTAACTGTTGGGACATGCTGCTGTGTGTGAACCTTGACTTCAGTCATCTGCCTTTTAACCCAAAAGAATTCCATTTAAAAAATCAGAATGGTAGCTGTTTTCCAATGGAATGCTGATCCATTGCATTCATTCATGTGGCACTACACTACCCATCAGGACTGGGGAGGTGAGTGGCCCCAGCCTCAAAAAGGAAGTTTGTGCCTATGGAGAAAACTAAGAACCTATAGTGTCGGTATTTCTCTTGAGTGGTGATTTCTGGCTCTTTGCTGATTTTTGTTGTGGACAATTTCTTGTTCTGGATTGCCCTCTAAGACTAGGCAGTGACTTTTGTGGCTTGGGAAGGTTCTTTGAAATATGGGCAATTTTCATACTACTTTTAACAAGATGACAGTTTGCTTCTACCCATCTCGGTTGCTCACTTATCTCTGGAGTGAACTAGAGAAAGGTGCTTTGGTTTCTTGAGTAAAAAGGAAGGCTAGATAGAAGTAAATGCCTGGGCAGGTTGAGATACGTTTATTCTTTCTTACTGATTTTTGTTTATTTTTTTTGCCACTATTACAAGTGCAGTGCCTGGCATGTAGTAGGCACTGATTAAATGCTGATAATTTGATTTTTGAGCTTTCATTCGTCCCCATCTTGGTTTGAAGAGGTTTTTATGGAGGCTGTACTTAGTGTGATCATAAGTCTTGCCTTTTCTGAAACTGTCTACCTGTTGGCCCAGTGTAATTAATGGCATACCTTTTTATTCTCAGAGTTGTATCAGTCTGGGTGATGAGTTAGATTGGTATCCTTGGTATAACTAGAGACTTAAAAAATGTTTTCTCTTTTAATGCAGTACCCTTTTGGTTTCAGAGGAAGATAGTTGTTCCTCTGCTGCGGTATTCTCCCAGCTTTTATCATTCAGGTACCACTGTCACAGTTTTTGCTGATTCCTTAACGCTTGTATTATTGATATTTACCTTGCATTAAAGAAAAAATCCATTTTAGTCAAGTAATACATACGTTTTAAAATACCAAATTGTTCTAAAAGCCCTAGCATAGGAAACTGTCACCTGCCACAGAAGCACGCACTTTCCAGTTCTTTACTTCCTTTCATATTTTAAAGTAATATCTATATACTGTTATCAATATTTCTTGGTTTATCAGTTTTAGATATTAACTTTTATTTAGGTAGAATGAGGATTTAAATTTAACTTACACCATAACATTTCAATTTCCCTTCCTCCTGATACTTCCTGTAAATTTCTTGACATAGTTAGGAAATATTTCAGCCTACAGAAAGGTAAAAGAAATTTCCAGTGAGAACTCATGTGCCTCCTCATCTAGTTTATATAATTAATATTTTTATCATACTTACTTTATCACATATCCATCCCTCTGTGATTTTTTTTTTCACAGTTTTTAGTAAAATCAGTTTACATTGTTATACTCATGTAACTATTTTCACTGCTGGGTGAAGTAATAAAGTATAATTAAGTTACTATTAAGTTTTTTAATTTTTCCTGGCATTAATGATTACTTCAGTTTTTCTCCTCTTTTAAATGTCCTTAGCCTTAATTTTTTCCTGTAGATCTGTCATAATCTCATCAGTCTTTTATTCTAAAATTTTCATGCTCGACAGATATTTATGTTTTTGTTTTTAACCACCACCACCCACTCCACCTTATCTTATTCTGCTCTGTCTGTGCAGGTTGCCCTCCAGTCTGTTGAACCTTGGAACTTCCAGTGTCCCCTATATGCAGCAGTCCATGTTGTGATTTTTTTTTTTCTTTTGTTTTGTTTGAGCATTTCTCTAAGAGGTTCTTAGGAAAGGATACGGAGAATAGATGTTTCTTGAGCCATTATGTGTCTTAAAAAGTTTTATTCTGTCTCTACTTTTCGTTAATAATAATAGTTCAGTTAGTATAAAATTCAAGGTTGAAAATCACTGAGAATTCTGTTCAGAATTTGTCAACTATTTGTCAGCCTTCAAGCATTCAGTGTTTCTTTTGAGAAGGGTGATGTGATTCTATTTCCTGTTCTAATATATATGGCCTATTGTTCTCTGTAAAACATCTCTTTATTCCTCATGTTTTGATATTTCACTGCCTTGGTATGAATCCTTTTTTTTTTAACCCTTTGCATTGAGTTGGGAAGTGGGGGGCCATTTTAGTCTGAAGACTCATATCTGTCAGTGCTGGAATTTTGCATTCTTTGATCATTTTCTCCCCTCCATTTCCTCAGTGATCTGTTCCTCCCCTGCCCCCCCAGAAATTCCTATTTAGTGGGGTTTAGAACTTTTTGCTTAAATTTGTTATCTTTTTCATTTCGTTTTCTCTTTATTGTCTACTTCCAGATGCTGTTTCTTAACTTCATCACATTTTTTTTCCTAAGTTCTTCCTTATCCCCTATTTTTTCTTGTTTCATGGATATACTATATTTATTTCTTATATGGGGGGTGTTTTATTTTTATCTTCTGTCCTCTGCCATGTCTGTTTCCCCTGGATTTCTTTGCTTTCTCTCTTACGTGTTGAACACTTCACAAAAATCAAATTGAGCCTTGGCTACTCATTTGTATTAAGAATATAGTAATAAGAAACTGGTGGGAAGCTCTGCATGAATAGGGTCTCTCAACTAGTAGAGAGGTTATGGTAGAGTAAATAGGTTAGCTTATTCCCTGGAGAACCCCTCAGATACTGGCAGTATCCTCAAGTATTTTCTGTGAATTTGGTGGTGACCAAAGAAAAACTCTCTAATTCTTGTCTTTGGGGCAGTTGTCATTCAAAAAAACAGACTTTCTGGAGGAGGAAATGGCAACCCACTCCAGTTTTCTTGCCTGGAAAATCCCATGAACAGAGGAGCCTGGAGGGATCTCAAAGAAGCAGACAGGACTTAGCAACTGTGCATGCATACACAGGAAATGTGCTCTTGGCATTTATTAAGGTGAGGGAAAGACATGGTCAATTGAAAGACAATTGACTATTTTCTACCAAACAGTGTTTGAACTAAGCTCTGTCTTCTTATTTCTAAAAGTAACTACATTTAAAAAGTCCACTTAGGATTCAATGCAAGAAAAATTTCTGCTAATAAAATTGCACTCTTTCTATTAAACTAAGAGAACAATTTAACCTACTATTTCCATTTTGGTCTTGTCTCCTAGGAGTCTCAGAACTAAAATAATGTTTAATTTCTGCTATGATTCTCAATATCTACATAATTATTAGATTCTAGCCTAATAATTTTGAATTTCGCTATTATCTCTGTTTTAATACCAGAAGCCACCTCCATTTATGTTTTGATAATACAGAATATATGTTAAAATCAATTAAATCATTGACTTAAAAAAAAAAAGACTTTCATTGAATTCCTCAGCATTTATTAATTGCCTTCTGCTGGACCTAGTATCTAGAGCTTTTTGAGCCCCTTTCTTCAGAGAATGCATTAAATGTTTTTGTGGGAGGATTAGTTTTCTCGGGGCTTCCATGAACTAGGGACTTAAGCTTGCTGACCAGACTTCTGTTCTTAGCCCTGAACTTACCATGTATGATATGTCCCTTTTCCCTTCTCTAATACTTGGTGCCTCCTGAATCCTGAGCCCATAAGGGCTTTACGAGATACACACACTTAACATCAGTATCTTCTGGTTAAGAATGCTTAACAGGCACTTAGTCATTTACCACTCTCTCATCTTCCAAAAAACTCTAACCTTAGTACATAATGCTTTCCAAGTCTGTCTGTGGTGTTGGAGATGGAAAAATTTCATTCATTTTTAATGACTGAGTATAGTATTTCATTGTATATGGGGTGTGTATGTACACCCCACATCTTTATCTGTTCATCTATTGACAGACACTTAGGTTGCTTCCATATCTTGGCTGTTGTAAATAATTCTGCAGTGAACATGGGGGTACATATATCTTTTCAAAGTAATACTTTCATTTTCTTCAGATACATACCCAGGAATAGAATTGTTGATCATATGATAGTTCTAATTTTTGTTTTTTGGGGAACCTCCATACCGTACAGTGGCTGCACAAATTTACATTCCCACCAATGGATTATACAAGGGTTCCTTTTTTTCCACATCCTTGTCAGCATTTGTTATTTGTGTTCTTTTTGGTGATAGCCATTCTGGCTGGTGTGAGAATATCTCATTGTGGTTTTGATTTGCAATTCTCTAATGATTAATGATGTTAAAACTTCTTCATGTCGGCCATGTGTGTGTCTATTTTGGAAAAATGGTCTTCTGCCCATTTTCTAATTGGGTCGTTTGTGTTTTTTTTGATATTGAGTTGTGTGAACTGTTTATCTATTTTGAATATATATATATTAGTTCATATCATTTGTAAATGTTTTCTCCCATTTAAAAGGTTTTCTTTTTATTTTGTCAGTGGTTTGCTGTGCAAAAGCTTTTAGTTTAATTAGGTCTCATTTGTTTATTTTTCCTTGTGTTTCCTTTGCTTTAGGAGAGAGATCCAAAAAAATATATTGCTGTAATTTATGTGAGAGTGTTTTGCCTGTGTTTCTCCTACATTTCGGTCTTTAATAATGATGACGGCAGACACACAGTAGTTACTGTGAGCTAGGCACTGCTCTAAGTATTTCATGTGCATCTGCTAGTTTAACTCTCACAGCAACACTTACAGATGTGAAGATGTAGGAGACTGGAACACAGAAAGGTTGGATCACAATAAAGGGTGAGGTCATGGGTTTGAGCCCAGGCAGTCTGTCTTCAGAGTGAGCCCTCACCCAGTAGGCTTACTGTCTCTCTAAATGTAAAAGGCAGAAAAGTTAGTCAAATGATCCTAGGTCTTCTTGTAGATAAAAATCAGGAACTTCCCAAAGAAATTCATTTTTATCTTTAGGACCCTAATGAAAGTATCCTTGCCTCTGTTCTTTTAACTGAAAGAGACAGAGGTAGTAGAAAAGTATATCTTTATACTGTTATAATAATTGTATCCTAATGAAAAATATCCATCTTAATATGTATATTTTAATTAGAATTTCAGCACCTCTTTTTTTAAAAGCTAAATCATCATTAGTGTGAGAACTGCCTATGTGTTTGTGTGGGAGTTTTGAGTGTGCTAGGTCTTGATTGGGGCTTTTGAATATGATGATGCCTACTGCAGCTAAAGTTTTATCATGAGGCTTACAGATTACATACAGAAAGTGCCTGCTCAGTAGATACTGTTCCCATCTGAAACACCTGTTTCAGCAACACTTGACTGTTAAGTGGACCAGACAGACTGGAAAGTGGGAGAATTTGGTGACAGAGCGGATTGGGTGAATGTTGAGAGTCTGCACACCAGGAGTCACTGCTGTAAAATGGTTCATCTCAAAAACGGAGCACAGGAGTTTGTCTAGATTTGACAAGGGGCCAAGTCTGAGTCCTAAAGATCTCCCAAGCAGAAGAGGTTAGGTGGGAATCTCAGACTGTTTAAGCAATAGAGTTGAGCCCCAGCTGTCTCAAATAGCCAGTGCTTGGAACTGACTGTACAACTGGTCCTGGGGCAGCAGCAGCTTAGCCTCGTGGCTTTTTTTTTTTTTTGCCACCCCCTCCCAGTATTTTTTTGTTATTCATTTGTTTATTTATTTATTCATTTATTTTTTTGGCCACACTGTGCAGCATGTAGAATCTTAGTACCCTGACCAGGAATCAAACCCATGCTCCTTGCAGTGGCAGCATGGAGTCTTACCCACTGGACCACCGGGAAAGTCCCCCACTCCAGTATTTTAAAACAAATTCCAGGCATAAGTTAATCTGAAAATATTTTAGTATTGTATATAAGTTATTAAAATGTTACTGTTGGTAACATGTTATTTTTAATTTGTGTTTAATTGGAGGATAATTGCTTTGTAATGTTGCATTGGTTTTAGCTGTACAACGAATGAATCAACTACAGGTATACATATAACCCCTCCTTCTTGAGCTTCACTCCTACCCCACTCCCATCATGGAAGTTTTACAAGCAGATTATTAATCTCCCACAGTTTCAGAAGACTATTTTCAGATTTAATCTGTATTTATACGCCTTACAAGATTTGAAAGTACAAAATAGTGTCCAAGGCTTTGCTGTCAAAATTGTTGACTATTGTAATCCTTTGTATTGAATCACATTTTAAGAAAAAACTTTAAGTTTATTATCTTTAGATATTCTGTATTTCTCCTGGTGTTTATAAAGAATCAGTCAAAAATATTCTATGAAATGGTCAAAGCAGCTGGGTTCCAAGAGAGATTAGGATTAATCCTCTTACATTTTTGATGGACAATAGAAAACCAGACATTTTATATTAATGGAAATCCTTGAAATTTGATGGATTGGTTTCCTGTATCCTCATAAAAAAGCTGAGTACATAGGTCTTTTTTCCTCTCTTCCTATTTTCAGTTTTACTGAGATAACTTTGTATGGTTTTCCTATGTTGTTAATGATTAATATGTAATTATATTCTTTGTATATCACTAACTCAATGGACATGAATTTGAGCAAGGTCTGGGAGATAGTGGAAGAAGAGGAGCCTGGTGTGCTGCAGTCCATGGGATTGTAAAGAATCAGACACAACTTGGTGACTGAACAACTTTTAAAAAATTTATTACAGTGTATTTTGAATTTTTGTGCATGTTGATATCCTTTTCTTTGTGGAAAAATTTTGACTAAGATTTTAAGTATCAAAAAATACTAAAAGGGACTTTTTGGTTAGTTTCAGTGGTATTTTTGAAGATGTGTTTAGGGAAAAAATTTACGTATTGGTAGCCAAAACACATAGGGGAGTACCTATTGCTAATTTTGGGGGGTAATCAAGGTACTAGTAATACTGTTGCCACAGAATCCATGTTCACTGAAGAATTGGAATGTACGTGGCAAAGCGGGGAGGAGAGACAACCTGATGCCAGAGTTAGTGTTAATCCATGTCAGGGATCACAGGACAGTGGTTCCCAACTCTGATAACAGGACCCTTTTACAGTCTTAAATTATTCAGCTCCCCACAACCTTTCTTTATATAGGTTTGATCAAGTATATAAAGAAATTTGGCTTCGTACATACATAAAGTTGGAAAAGAGAAATTTTAATAAACTCTTCAGATAACTGTGGATATTCTTTGTTACTACACTAAAACTCTGGAAGTAGTTAATTGTTCTCTCTCTCTCTTTTTGTTTTGGCCTCTCAGCTTGTGGGATCTTAATTCTCCAACCAGGGTTTGAACCTGGGCCCTTGGCAGTAAAAGCACTGAGTCCTAACCACTGGACTGCCAGGGAATTCCCTGGAAGTGGTTATCTCTTGAAAGTTAGTTGTAATGTGGAATTTAAAGCCACAACAGTGAACTTTTCATACTCAAGTTACGATTTTGTAACATCATCTGCTGGTTATTTGGAAAATATTGTTCCCTCAGTTGTATACATCTGGTAAATGTACACGCTTCATTATATGATGTTGGAGAATTGTGTATGTTAATATTCTGCTGATATCATCAGCAAAGTTCTTGAATAAGTAGAGAAGTTGTCAAGTTCACAATGGTGAGTACAAGGTTTTCCAATTTTGATTTCTGTTTGAAGGCTCAAATTTCATCATTAACAACACATTTCTTTCATTTTCCTTGAAGTGATAGACTCACTTCATTCATTTTCAAGAAAATGTATGCTAGATATCCAAGTCTGTGACTAGTTTAATTTATTACTGGAATAATTGAATTGATACAAATGCTTTTCCTTGAGACAGCTGTCATACTTTAGTGTACACACAGAAGTGCTTTGGATGTGCTTTCCATTTCTTTACACAGACTATTAAAAAGACATATACTCAAAGGTTAGGATTTTATAATATTCGTCATTTTTACTGTATTAAGGACATTTTCTAAGTGAAACTGGCTTTTTTTTCTTTCTGTTGAGTGTGTAGTAGTGATGAACGTAGCTTGGTACCACTACCTTGACTTATGCTAAGGCACTAGCAGTTTTAATTACCATTGCTTTTGCATCATCAGTGGGAACTAATGATAAAATCTTACCAACCTGAAGGTCAACATTTTCTCAGTGAAAATCAGTGAGGGAATGCATAAGGTTACTATATAGTAACTCCTTTGGGTTATATATTTTGTTTTGCTAGAGAAATGCAGCAGAACCCTCAATTGCTATTTTATTTGGATCCAAATTGGCATCCAGAAGTCTTAAAATGTGGAAGAATCTTAAATACATTTTTTAAAAATTGAGATATTATTGATTTATAGCATTATGTATGTAGGTTTTATTTTTTGTTTTGTTTTGTTTTGACCATGCCACATGTCTTGTAGGATCTTGGTTTCCCAACCAGGGATCGAACCAAGGCCCCTACAGTGGAAGCTCAGAGTCCTAACCACTGTACCACCAGGGCATTCCCTGTAGATATTTTTCTTGACTTTATAGAGAAATCAGAGATTTGACCTTATAGGTCACAGTTATCAGTGCTTTGGTCTTACAGAACAGTTCAGGAGTAGCTAATCGTTGGAGGACTCACAGATCTCAATTTCAGGACTTAATACAAAGCTGCAGTAATCAAAGCAATGTACTAATGTTTAAGGGCAGACATGTAACTCAGTGAAATAAAATTGAGAATCCAGAAATGAACCTTCACATTTACATCATTTCTTTTTTGACGTGGTGCCAAGACAGTGTGGGGACAGGAAATGAGTTTAGGGCCCTTCTTTCATACACAAACTTTACTCAAAATGAAGCATAAATGTAAATATAAGAGCTAAAACTATAAAACTTATATAGAAGAAAGTATAGTTATATCTTCGTGTCCTTGGGTTAGGCAAAGCCACCTTACATGTGACATCAAAAGCACAAGAAAAGGATTTGGACTTATTCAGAATAAAAAACTTTTGTGCTTCAAAGGACATCCATACAAAAGTGAAAGGAAAATCCATTGAACAGGAGAAAAAAATGCAAACCATATCTGATAAAGAGACTTTTACGTGTAAAAAAGAACTCTTACGCCTTAGTAATAAAGCAATAACCCAGAGTGGGAAAAGGATCTGAACACACACTTCCCCAAATAGGTATACAAATCATCAGAATCACGTGACTGGGAGCTCAGTCAAGATCATTGACCTTTGTGGAAATACAAATCAAAACTGCAGTGAGATACTTTGTACCCATTGGATGGCTATAATGAAGCTAAGTGTTGATCAGCATGTGGAGAAACTAGAACCCTCACATGTTACTTTTGGGAAAGAAATTTGTGAAATAGTGCAGGCACTTTAGAAAACAGTCTTGTGTTTCCTCAGAAAGTTAAATACAGAGTTACTGTATAACTAGCAATTCCTCACCTAGGTATATACTCAAGAGAAATATGCACACACAAAAACTTACTAATGTTTATAGCAGCATTATTCATAATAGCCAAAAAATGGAAACAACTCAAATGTCCAACAGTTGAATGGATACAATGTAGTATATCCACATAATGGAATATTACTTAGCAATAAAATGGAATGTGGTATTGATACATGATAAAACATATGAACCGTGAAAGAAGCCAGACACAAATGCCATGTATTATGAGTCCATTTATGTTACGTGTCCATAATAGACAAATCCTTAGGGACAAATGAGATTAGTGGTTGCTAGGACTGAGTGGAGGTAGATAATTATTGCTAATGGGTTTTGGCAGGGAGAGATAAAAATGTCCTAAAATTAGATTGTGATGGTTGTATAACTGAATACACTGAAAACCACTGATTTTACACTTAAAGTTGGTGAACTGTATATGAATTTTGTCTCAGAAAGCTGTTTAAAAAATAGAATAAGTAATGACTGTAAGGTTGCCAAGTATACATATACCTTAAACTTTGAATTTCCATTAGGAAAAAATTATATGTATCTTGGATATATTCCTATTGTACTTGCATGAAAAGAAAATGACCAAATTATCTACTCTGCCTTTCAGAAAGGAGAAGATGAGTATGCCAACGTTGATGCCATTGTTGTATCAGTGGGTGTTGATGAAGAAATTGTTTATGCCAAATCAACTGCCTTACAGGTGAGAAGTTTACAGCAGTGTTTAGCTCTGAGAGTCATTGAATCAGCTACTAATCAGTATAGTAGCCACTAGCCACATTAAAATTTCAGCTCCTCAGTCTCAAGTACTCTGTAGTGGCTATCAGAGGATGTGTAGAATAGTTCTTTCACAAAAAGTTCAGTGAACAGTACTGACTAATCTCATTTCATTGGAATCTATATCCAGGTTCTCACACTACAAGATTATTTTGAAGTTAATTCCAGATACTTTATTTCATATGTATAAATACATTGATTTTTTTGTATCTGTTCACACTGTTGTCTTTTCCCATAGACGTGGCTCTTTGGTTATGAACTAACTGATACTATCATGGTATTCTGTGATGACAAAATCATCTTTATGGCCAGCAAGAAAAAAGTGGAGTTCCTGAAACAGATTGCCAACACGAAGGGCAACGAGAACGCTAACGGGGCGCCTGCCATCACACTGCTTGTACGAGAAAAGGTCAGAATGAGCAGAATGCGTCATTAATAGGAAAGAGTGTTTAAAAGCGGTAAACAGAAAAGCCTTCTAGGAATTCAAAAATACAAGGGGAAGATTTTAGCTAACTGTCATTTGTTAGAAAGAAAGAAAAGAGTTCAATAATCCTATCAGTTTGCAGTAACACAAATGGGTAATGAAATTACTGTGAATACTAACTTTATCCATTCTTGAGGATACTTCTCTTAGTATCTTTTTTTTTATTATTATTATTTTTTTACTTTACAATATTGTATTGGTTTTGCCATACATCAACATGCATCTGCCACGGGTATACACGTGTTCCCCATCCTGAACCCCCCTCCCGCCTCCCTCCCTATACCATCCCTCTGGGTCATCCCAGTGCACCAGCCCCAAGCTTCCTGTATCCTGCATCTAACCTGGACTGGCAATTCGTTTCTTATATGATATTATACATGTTTCAATGCCATTCTCCCAAATCATCCCCCCTTCCCTCCCACAGAGTCCAAAAGACTGTTCTATACATCTATATCTCTTTTGCTTTCTCTTAGTATCTTAATTAGAATAAAAATCTTTAAATATCCTTAAGGAAAGGTATACCTCATTTCTGATTTTTATCAAATGTAATCTTTTTTTATTATATTGCCCACCTGACAAAGATTTCTTTTCAGAATGTTGTTCACCTTTGTATTTCAGTTTCTTAGCTTTTCCTGAAGTAAAGAATAGTCTTCTCAGCTTATGTGGCACTTCACTTAAGCATATAAATATATCAAAAGAAATTTTGTGTAACCTTTTGGTATACTACAGTCTTCCCTAAAGAAATAGGTAGGAAAAGGGGAGATAGAATTTGTTTCTTTCCATAGTTTAGAATATTCTCTACCTAGTACTAGTAGAACATAGATGTCTAATTCTTAAACTAAACCCCCTTTTATTCCCTGTGGCACTGACAGAATGAAAGTAACAAGAGCAGCTTTGACAAAATGATTGAAGCCATTAAAGAAAGCAAGAATGGCAAGAAGATTGGAGTGTTCAGCAAAGACAAATTTCCAGGAGAGTTCATGAAGAGCTGGAATGACTGCCTCAACAAAGAGGGCTTTGACAAAGTAAGAATATTCTGGAAACAAGCACATTGAGAGTTGAGAAGACAAAATTGTGAGGGGCTTTCACAACTGATAGTGCAGAGACTTTGTTTTGAGAAAGCTGTATATTCATTCACATTTCCATTTTCAGTTCCTGTGGCTGAGTAGTAAACCAGTTCACTTTTCAGTTAGGAGTGAGGCATTCAGGAGACAGTTCAGCTACTCCAGAGGGAAATTGAGGAAAATCTCTTGTCCAGAAAAGTTTTCTTTTCTGTCTGCCTCCTTCAGCCTTTATGGAAATCTCAAGAGAGGCATTTACATTTACACTTTAAACGATGTGTTAGTTCATTGCCTCTTAGAATACACCAATGACCTGGTAAAGAGTTCTTTCAGATGTTTATTCAATCCAAGAAGAGAATATTTAGATATTCTGCAAACTGCTGATGAATAGTTTGCTAAATAACCAGACATAGTCACTGATAATATTTGAACTGGGGGAGAGAGATTTCTTTAGCAGTTCTGTGTCTGCATGTTAGGAACTGTTTATCCCTTTGACTGCAGATAGACATCAGTGCAGTTGTGGCCTATACCATTGCTGTAAAGGAGGATGGAGAGCTCAATCTAATGAAGAAAGCAGCTAGCATCACCTCTGAGGTCTTCAACAAATTCTTCAAGGAAAGAGTCATGGAAATAGTAGATGCAGATGAGGTAAATTGGGGGTGGGAGTGTCTTTTTACTGTTTTAATGAAGTCAGTCCATCCCATGCAGTGTTTTTTTAGGTTGTGTTCAGCTTCCTTTGGTAGTTAAGTTGGTGGTGCCAACTGTCTTTGAGAATAACTATAAACGTCCACTGTAGTTTCTGGAGCTTACCCAGTATGTCACTTGAGAATTCTTTGAATAGCTGCAAATTGCACATATTTCTCTAAATTTGCTTTTGTGTGTACACCAGTGTGTTATCTGGTGCATAAACCACTTCATAAGACTCCTTTGGCATCCTATATGATATCAGGACGTATGTTGTCTTCAAATGGTCATGTCCAAAAACCCAACACCCTTCTGCCACCCTATAGTAAATATTGTTTTATTTCTGGGTATTTTTATAGAAAGTTCGACACAGCAAACTGGCTGAGTCTGTGGAAAAGGCCATAGAAGAGAAAAAATACCTAGCTGGGGCAGACCCTTCTACTGTGGAAATGTGTTACCCTCCTATCATTCAGAGTGGTGGCAACTATAATCTCAAGTTCAGTGTGGTGAGGTGAGTATGAGAATTTCAAAACATAAAACAACCAGAGCACTTCAGCCTTTGGCCTGTTTTTTCTTAGACTCAACTCTGGGATTCAAAAAAATAGGAAGAAAAAAAATAACCATTCGCCTGCCTCCTGCATTATCTTTTTGTCTTATTCTATGTATAATTTAATTTTATTTCACATAGTTATTCATTTCTTACTTGAGTATTTGATTGTAAGCATTTTCCAGATGATTAAAAATAACAAGAAAAAAATGAAAAACATGTTTAAAAAATAAAAATCTTGCTAGATATATCATAATTATTCCCCTTCTAATTTTTAAAAATACCGTAAAGAATGCTATTCATCGGGGCTGGTGGAAAGGTGATGGCTTACCATCATACTATTAGATTATAATGCATAAAATTCAGTTTAACTTTTGCATATTTGGGATACAACTTTCCAGAGCCTTTATAGACTGACTTGGTTTAAAAAAAAAAAAAAAAGTTTAGGTCATTTTTTTCTGCTTCAGCTTTGGGATATAGCAGATCAAAATTGTGATTACAGATGTGTATGCTAGGTATGCTAAGGACTTCACAAGTTTGTGTAATGAGATGCTTTCTCCCTTTGGTCTCTAGTGACAAGAATCATATGCATTTTGGGGCCATTACCTGTGCCATGGGTATTCGCTTCAAATCTTACTGCTCCAACCTTGTTCGCACTTTGATGGTTGATCCTTCTCAGGAGGTTCAAGAAAATTACAACTTTTTGCTTCAGCTGCAAGAGGAGCTGCTAAAGGAACTAAGACATGGTAATGTGTGCCTTAGATAAGGTTTAGAAATTATGTAACAAAAATGTAGCATTCGTGGGACTGTTTATCCCTGAGGCTCTTGTACTGTAAATAGAATTAGATTTTACTAACCTCCAATCATCCTAGCATTTAGTTCTTCAGTGTACTTTTCGTTTATGCAGGAATGGTTACTGTGGTTTTATATTGATGTTTACAGAAACCTCTCTGACTGGTTAGGACTCTGTGTTCAGATCTTCATAAAATACCATGCTCTTACTACTTTTCTTTAGAAAGTTCTGAGAAGTAGTATCTCTCCCAACAGACTATGTAATGTTAATCCTATATTGAATGAATACCAGGAATCTTAGTTTGAGAGCAGAGCTAATGGCAACCCTGCTAAGCAAGCTGCTGCTGCTAAGTCACTTCAGTCGTGTCCAACTCTGTGCGACCCCATAGACAAGCAAACTACTGTCTACTTAAAAGGAGAGCATTTGGCACCTCTTTTGCCTTGAGACTCCTCACTCTCATTTAAATGGGACTTTTATGTTTGCCGCCTTTAAACAACTTTGTAAGCCCACTTAAAGTTTCCCAGAGCTTCCAGACACCATTCCCTCCTGATACCTCAGGTCAGTCTTGAGAAATCCAACTGGCAATCCATAGTCCTAGGTTGTTCATTGAGAATAAAAACTTCTCTGAGGCTACAGTATTTGAACTACTCTGGCTTGAAATACGTGTTCATATCCTAAACCTTGAAAAATTAAGTCCAGCATTCTTCCAACAGTAATTCACCCGTTCAGTAGTCTTGTTCTTCAAAATGTATAGTAAATTTAATGTAATGCCATTTATCAACTCTTAAATTATTTCACTGGGACCAGCTAGGGTTCCACAGTCCCCGTGGAGTGATTCTCAGTGTAATTAAAGAATGACTGGGTGGATTGTTTTTTAAAATGCACATTTCTAAGCCCTGCCAGCCCTGCAACTGTATTCCTTATTGTGTGTTTTGAGAAACCCTGCTTTAGGTGACTTAACAAGTGAAAATAGTGTTGATTTTAAAAATGTGATTTGTGGTTTTTTCCTGAAAGATACTTTAATGTCCCATCTGTCTTGTCATTAGGCGTGAAGATATGTGATGTATATAATGCTGTCATGGATGTGGTTAAAAAGCAGAAGCCAGAGCTGCTGAACAAAATTACCAAAAACCTAGGGTAAGATGCTGTGATATACATTGTCACTGTGTCAGTTTTCATGACTGGCAGTCATGGTGATTCAACCAATGTTTGTGGACTATTCAACATAACTGTGTGCCAGACACATTATGTTATCAGAGAATGTATGTAAGTTCATGGAGATGTTTTCAGACCAATGTTGTAGATGTTTTAGGCTTAAATTACAAATGTGAAGAGACATTATATACAATATTTCCTCTCTTAGAACAACTCAATTCATATTTGCAAAATAAGTACTCTGAGATATCCAGCTATTTAAATTCTTTTTTTTTTTTCTCCAGTGTTTCTCAAGTGTATTTGATGATTGAACC
This sequence comes from Bos taurus, assembly GCF_002263795.3. Taxonomy (NCBI): domain Eukaryota; kingdom Metazoa; phylum Chordata; class Mammalia; order Artiodactyla; family Bovidae; genus Bos; species Bos taurus. Next base: position 25,790,003 of record NC_037337.1, read on the forward strand.
ACCTAGATATATTACTAACATATTATAGAACCGAAGACATTTGAGAAACAAAAGCTCTAGGCATGCTCCTTAGATGAAGCTAGTTGGGATTTATTGTTTATTTCTGGACTTCTGTGATGGACAAGAGGAAATACATTGACCTATACCGAGTTTTGGCCTTAAGAGACTTAGTAAATCCAGTTATCAACAATCTATTAGAAATTATCTCTTATTCCAGTTGTTAAACGTTCTTGGTAGTGTGCCCTTTAATAACTCATCAGTAGTGGCAAATTACTCAGCTTGTTTGCCTGCCTTACCTTGAAAATCAAAATAGGATATCGTGTACCTGACTCAGGTTAGAGGCCTTTTAGCCTATTGTTGAAGTTTCCTTCATTTCTTTTTTAGGTTTGGAATGGGCATTGAATTCCGTGAAGGTTCTTTAGTAATTAATAGTAAAAATCAGTACAAACTAAAGAAAGGTGAGTTTTACATGCATACATTAGAAAAATACCTTTTAAAATACTTTCCCTTAGTTTCATCTCCCTCTGTTCTGTATAAAATCACACTTCAAACTTTCACAGTCATTCACTGATTCCTGTTTTGCTGGTTTAGGGATGGTTTTCAGCATCAATTTGGGATTCTCAGATTTGACTAACAAGGAAGGGAAGAAACCAGAAGAGAAAACCTATGCCCTGTTCATTGGAGACACAGTGCTTGTGGATGAGGTATATATTGCTTCTTTCATGAATTGAATATTGAAGTGCATTTTTAACCCTATGGTTCCCCCTCCCTTTTTTTTTTAAATGAAAGTGTAGTTGATTTTTCCAGTAGTCATGTGTGGATGTGAGAGTTGGGCCATAACAAAGGCTGAGCGCTGAAGAATTGATGCTTTCAAACTGTGATATTCAAGATTCTTGAGAATCCCTTGGACTGCAAGTAGGTCAAACCAGTCAATTCTAAAGGAGATCAATCCTGAATATTCATTAGAAGGACTGATGCTGAAGCTCCAATACTTTGGCCACCTGATGCAAAGATCCAACTTACTGGAAAAGACCCTGATGCTGGGAAAGATTGAAGGCAGGAGGAGGAGGAGACAATAGAGGACAAGATGGTTGGATGGCATCACCAACTCAATGAATATGAGTTTGAGCAAGCTCCGGGAGATGGTGAAGGACAGGGAAACCTGGCGTGCTGCAGCCCATGGGGTCACAAAGAGTCAGACATGACTGAGGGACTGAGCAACAACAAATAGTTGATTTACAATATCATGTTAGTTTCAGGTGTATAGCAGAATGATTCAGTTTTTTATATTTATATATAAATTTTTTCATATTATTTTCCATTTTAAGTTATTAGAAGATAGTATAGTTCTGTGTGCTATATAGTAAATCCTTATTTACTGTTTATTGCTTATCTATGTTATGTGGTGTTTTTTCTTTTTATCATTTGTTAAATGCTAGCTAAGAGGAATTAAAGATGCCTATGAAAGTCTGACCTAGTACAGCCAGGAATACAGATTGTTTAAATAAACTCTATCACATTGTGGCTTGAACCTTGATTATGATACTGTCAGGAACTGATTCTATAACAGAGCTGATTTTTTTTCTTTTGTAATGGTTTTAACAGTTTACATACCATGCAATTAAAGTGTACAATTGTGACTTTTAGTATCTTTACAGTTAATGCAACTGTCACCATAGTCTAGTTTTAGAACATTTTTATCACCTCAGAAAGAAACACTGTGTCCATTAGCAGTCACTCCTCATTTCCCTCCCAGGCCTAGGCAGTGACTTTTCTTTTTCTAAGGATTTGCCTTTTCTGAGTATTTAGGGGTTTTTTGTGACTGGTTTCTTTAACTTAGCAGGAACTGATTTTTTTTTTTTTTTTTTGCCACTTTATTTTTAAATAGAAGGATAATTGCTTTACAGAACTTTGTTGTTTTCTGTCAAACATCAACAAGCATCAGCCATAGGTACATCCGGTCCCCTCCCTCCCATCTGCTTCCCTGGCCCACCCTTCTATATTGTCACAGAGCCCCTGTTGATTCTTAATGGTAGTAAATATTTCAGTGTTCTTACATGAACACATTTATACATTAATTCATTGAATCCTTATAATAATTCTATGAAGTAGATACTCTTGTCCAAATATGTAGATAAAGCAACTGAGGCACAAAAAAGTATATGTACCTTGCCAGATGTCACAGAGCTAAGAGTGAGTGAGCCAGGTTTCAAATCAAGCCAGTATTCTTACTCATTATCCCATTGTTGCCTCCCAAATTGCAGTTCCTGATGTGCATTTGGGAAGATAACTGGTTTTATGTGTTGTCAAAGACTTGTTTAGTGCCATAAGATTCAAAGCATGGCCCAGCTAGGTACTGGGTTCGAAAGTGAAAGTATATCATTTAAATGCTCTTAGAGATGTCTCACTTGCTCTTTGTATTCCAGGATGGCCCAGCTACCGTTCTCACTTCTGTGAAGAAGAAAGTGAAGAACGTAGGGATTTTTCTAAAGGTAAGAAGAAGATAAAAATGAGTGGTGAAAAGTTTGCTACAATGAAAAAGTAAACAATAATGGCTAAAATAATTAAGACTTGAATTCCTGATGATGATTTTTCCCCCCCATAGAATGAGGATGAGGAAGAAGAGGAAGAGGAGAAAGATGAAGCTGAGGACCTGTTGGGAAGAGGTTCCAGAGCAGCTTTACTTACAGAAAGAACACGAGTAAGTTTACTGTTTGAAAACTACTTCGATTTCCTATTTGTCACGGTTCACAGGTCCTGATAACTTCAGTTTTCCCTTCTTTAGAATGAGATGACTGCAGAAGAGAAGCGAAGAGCCCATCAAAAAGAACTGGCAGCTCAACTCAACGAGGAAGCAAAGAGGCGATTAACTGAACAGAAAGGGGAACAGCAGATTCAGAAGTAAGAGTTTGCATGGAGTAGTGAGATTGTCTTAGGGTTATATGTGATTTGCAGAAATTTCTCAAGAACATTTTTTTATTCCCACTCCAGAGCTCGTAAATCTAATGTGTCCTATAAAAACCCATCTTTGATGCCTAAGGAACCACACATACGGGAAATGAAGATCTATATTGATAAAAAATACGAGACTGTAATAATGCCTGTGTTTGGCATTGCAACACCTTTTCACATTGCCACAATCAAGGTACTGACGTTGAATCAGGCTTCATTCGAATAATTCCTTAAAATAATTGTGCTTACCATAGATGGCTGTCCTGACTGCATGTCTCTGCTATTCTGTGCTCCTCCTGACTCTGCCTTTCCCATGTTCCTGACTCCCTGCCCCACTCCCTAATCTCCTGCTGTCATTTTCCTTCCTTTCCCGTTTGCGCTTTGGAGAAAATTTAAATGACCTAGTGTATAATCATACTTCGCTTGTTTCTCTTTGAACTTGAACTTTGTAACCTGTTGTCATAAACATGGCACCGGAAAAGAACTTTAGGAACTCAGTGATTCTTTTAGAAACACACATTGGTCATATAAAAAAGTAAGCTAAATATGTAGCTTATTAGTTTTAGAGTAAGGATTACAGGTTAGGTTTAGCTGTCAGTTTGTAACTACTAACTTAATTTTAGCATGTCTATAGCTACTTACCTTCATCTAGGAAAGAAATCTGTCTGGTTTCTTTGCTAATGCTTTTCATTTCTTTGAACAGAATATAAGTATGTCTGTGGAAGGAGATTATACTTACTTGCGAATCAACTTCTATTGCCCAGGCAGTGCTCTGGGCAGAAATGAGGGCAACATCTTTCCCAACCCAGAAGCTACTTTTGTCAAGGAAATGTGAGTTCTCAGGGAAACAACCACCCCCAAATCCCTGCTGGTCGGAGCAGTACCCTCAGAGACCCAGAGAGTGCTGTGTTCTCCCGCATCCTAGTGAATGGCGGCACCTTCCTCAGTGGTACTTGATTAGGAGGATCACCTTAATAACCTTGTACTGTTTTGAGGTTGGAACCTAATTTAAATCCTCATAAAGATATTTTATTCTCACTTGATATATTTGTTGATAAAATATCAGATGTGTGCTGCACTGGAGTCTGTTTATTCTTGAAGTGAAATAGGATCATTTGGGGAAGTTTATGCAGAATTTGAAATATAGGTATGACTCCCACACTCAGTGGATTAGCTATAACATCTGTTTAAGAGAGAGGAAGGATTTTTTCATCTTTCCAGACATTATTTCAGCACTCAGTGGTACCTTTTTCTCCTAAAAGGTATTAAGCCAGTTGTAAAACATAGTAATGGGTGTGGGTTACTTTGCATGATAAAGAAATTACATAGGTGCTCCCCCTTTTCTGTAGTACATACCGAGCTTCAAATATGAAGGCACCTGGAGAACAGACAGTTCCAGCCTTGAACCTTCAGAACGCTTTCCGAATTATAAAAGAAGTGCAGAAGCGTTACAAGACTCGGGAAGCGGAAGAGAAAGAGAAGGAGGTGAGCCGGAACAACGGCAAAGTGCCTTTGTGCCAAAGGACACATGAAGGTTTGGGGACATAGAAAGATCTGTGAGAATTCACGTTGATTTTCATTCTGCTTAGGGCATTGTGAAACAAGATTCACTGGTGATCAATCTAAACCGGAGTAATCCCAAACTGAAAGATCTGTACATTCGCCCAAACATTGCCCAAAAGAGGATGCAAGGCTCACTGGAGGCCCATGTCAATGGTATGAATGATCTCTCATGTGCCTGGGCTTTGTCTTTGGAGGCACATCTGTAGTAATGACAGACCAGATAACATAGTAGGAAGTGCTGGGAGGAGTCTACTTTGACATGAAAGGAAAGGAAAGCTCCGTACCTTGCTGGCATTCCCTCTGACCCTATTCAGATCAGCCAGAAAAGATGCAGTACCTTTTGGGCTAACCTGATGATGTACCTTCATACTTAGCTGCTTCCTCCATTCCCCCACCTAGGTTTTCGCTTCACGTCTGTCCGAGGAGACAAAGTGGATATTTTGTACAATAACATCAAGCATGCTTTATTCCAGCCATGTGATGGGGAAATGATTATTGTCTTGCACTTTCACCTCAAGGTATATCTTTATCAGCTAGCTGTGAGCTCTTGGGCAAGATCTTACTATCACAGTGTTTCTTTTAAAATAGTGATGAAAAATATCACCTGTCACATAAGATCATTAAGGGCACTGAATAAAATAATGCTTATAAAGCCCCCAGTGCCTGACATCTCAAAGATGCTAATCATGTTTGTTCCTTGGTGTGATACATAATGATCTCCAATACATATAGGTCTGTTCCACATTCGTGTTTCTGAAACAGAAAGTTTTTGCTTTAGACAATTATCAACATAATCTCCAAAGTCCATTCTAGTAAGTAGGAAAACTTTAAAAAATTTATACTCTTTTATATTCCCAAATGTCATTATGATGCCACCTGGAGTGGTTTAACTATTCTTACATAAATGCTATGATTTCTAGCATAGATATTTTAATATTTTCATGTTTTGTTGTTATTTTGCCTGTGTAGACTTCTTTGCGAAATAAGTCTTAAAATTTCTTGTTCTTTCTACTTTCGGTCTTTAGAATGCCATCATGTTTGGGAAGAAGCGGCATACAGATGTGCAGTTCTACACAGAAGTCGGGGAGATCACCACAGACTTGGGGAAACATCAGCATATGCATGACCGAGATGACCTCTATGCTGAGCAGGTGAAATCTGGTATTTTATTTATAGGGTAGGGAGGTAGGATTCAGGCTTCCATGGTGTCTCAGCAGTAAAGGAATCTCCTGCAGTGCAGGAGACACAGGAGATGTGAGTTCGATCCCTGGGTCAGGAAGATCCCCTGGAGAAGGGCATGGCAACCCACTCAGTATTCCTGCCTGGAGAATCCCATGGACAGAGGAGCTTAGAAGCAAAGAGTTGGACACGACTAAAGTGACTGAGCATGAGCTAGGACTCAGCCCAGATCTGAGCTCAATAATTGTCATATATTTTATAAACCACTCCAGAAACTATGTAGAACTTCTCAAGTATCTGCTGGGATGGTGTAGTATGTTGACTATGAATTAGACTTAATTCATAGGCATAACTCTACAATTAATTTTAGCAGCCTGTGATAAAATATCCATGTTAGTATCATAGTTAACAGAATTCAGGACTACAAAAGCACTTCATGGTTTTTGAAGGGATTACTGTTAATAAATAAAGTGATAACTATAGTTAATTTGTATTTCTTCTACAGATGGAAAGAGAAATGAGGCACAAACTGAAAACAGCCTTTAAAAATTTCATTGAAAAAGTAGAGGCTCTAACCAAGGAGGAACTGGAATTTGAAGTGCCTTTTAGGGACTTGGGGTAATGTGTCATCTTCTTTTTGGCCTTCAGAAAAATTAGTTATTCTTCCTTTAATAATAACTTAGCATAACATATCATGTTCTTTTTTCTATGGACATCCATTATCTCTTGGAAATGTTCAAGGGCTGGGTGAATAGCTAAGACTGAGAGCCTCCCTCTGGAAGTGCATTTCCAGCGAGTGTGCTGGAGTTTTGTTTGGAATGGGAAAGGAGAGAAGCCTGTTGGGACGGCAGCAGTTTCTCTTGCAGTGAACCCCACCTTATGTGAGTCTCTTATTGTCTTTCAGGTTTAATGGTGCTCCCTATAGGAGCACCTGCCTCCTTCAGCCTACTAGCAGTGCGCTGGTAAACGCTACAGAATGGGTGAGTGTTTCTGACCTCTTTTTAGGAAGAAAATTGTTAGAGAAAAGAAATCAAGAAGGTAGATGTTTTGAAAACTAAATCCTTATTATATCCTAGTATTTTAATTTTTTATATTTACTTACCTTGGGTATAAAAATTGAACAAATGATTCTTTAAAAGTCTCTTTAGTTTTTAGAGACAGTTGCTTTGCATAGTTTCCTTAAATGAATTCTCCCTGAGGGAGGCTTTCAATCTTGCAGATCCTTTGACACGGGCTTCTTGGTATGTTTTATCACTTTTAGTCTTTGCCCCCAAAAAACAAAAAAAAAAAACCAGTTTAGTTATCCTTTGTGTGGTAGTTTTTAGATCCTGAAAGCATTTGAAAATGCTAGTGTTTTGTGGGAAGTATTTTTATGAAAATAGTTCCTTTCTTCCCTGACAGCCACCTTTTGTGGTAACGTTGGATGAAGTGGAGCTGATTCACTTTGAGCGAGTCCAGTTTCACCTGAAGAACTTTGACATGGTGATCGTCTACAAGGACTACAGCAAGAAAGTGACAATGATCAATGCGATTCCTGTTGCCTCTCTTGACCCCATCAAGGAATGGTTAAAGTAAGTAAACCTGCCAGCAATCTCCTGTCCTACGAACACAGTTTTCTAGAATATGAATGTGGTATGTTATATGTAAAATCTGTTGGTATACTTAATGAAACTGCCTTTGGGTTGTTACCAACCAGGACTTGAAAATTTGGGATCTGTTAGACATAGAGCCACTTTTTCCTGAATACCCAACAGTAGTTCATACATGCATGTGAGTGAAGTCACTTCAGTCCTGTCCAACTCCTTGCAACCCATGTATTCAGCACATATCAAGCTTTGGAGCAGAGGCAGGGGGAGGAGAGCAAATGCACAGGGTTCAGTCAGTTCAGTTTAGTCGCTCAGTCGTGTCCGACTTTTTGCGACCCCATGGACTGCAGCACACCAGGCTTCCTTGTCCATCACCAACTCCCGGAGCTTGCTCAAATTCATGTCCATTAAGTCGGTGATGCCATCCAACCATCTCATCCCCTGTTGTCCCTTTCTGCCTTCAACCTTTCCCAGCATCAGAGTCTTTTCCAGTGAGTCAGTTCTTTGCATCAGGTGGCCAAAGTATTGGAGTTTCAGCTTCTGGATCAGTCGTTCCAATGAATATTCAGGGTTGATTTCCTTTAGGACGGACTGGTTGGATCTCCTTGCAGTCCAAGGGACTCTGAACAGTCTTTTCCAGCACCACAATTCAAAAGTATCAATTCTTTGGCACTCAGCTTGCTTTATAGTCCAACTCTCAACATCCATATGTGACTACTGGAAAAACCATAGCTTTGACTAGATGGACCTTTGTTGACAAAGTAATATCTCTGCTTTTTAATATGCTGTCTAGGTTGGTCATAGCTTGTCTTCCAAGGAGCAAGGAAGGATCTTTTAATTTCATGGCTGCAGTCACCACCTGCAGTGATTTTGGCATCCAAGAAAACAAAGTCTGTCTCTGTTTCCACTGTTTCCCCATCTATTTGCCATGAAGTGATGGGACCAGATGGCCATGATCTTAGTTTTCTGAATGTTGAGGGTTTTATTTATTTATTTTATTTTATTTTTAAACTTTACAATATTGTATTGGTTTTGCCAAATATCGAAATGAATCCACCACAGGTATACATGTGTTCCCCATCCTGAACCCTCCTCCCTCCTCCCTCCCCATACCATCCCTCTGGGTCGTCGCAATGCACCAGCCTCAAGCATCCAGTATTGTGCATCGAACCTGGACTGGTGACTCGTTTCATACATGATATTCTACATGTTTCAATGCCATTCTCCTGAATCTTCCCACCCTCTCTTTAAGCCAACTTTTTCACTCTCTTCTTTCACTTTCATCAAGAGGCTCTTTAGTTCTTCCTCAGTTTCTGCACTGGGTTAGAATAACTGAATTAAGGGCAAGATCTCTGGGCTCTCCTCCTAGCTCAAGAGTCTAAGTCTCTGCCTAAGACTGCCTTCTTTAAATGGAGAGTACTCAAAGTTCATATGATACAGAAGAGGCTGCATGTGACCTTGCATATGCTTAACTCTGTTGTTGATCAACTAAGTTTCAAATGAACTAGTATTAACTGAACAACCACTCTCTGCTTAAGTCATTGGCTGCCAAAGGGTGGCTTTAGCCCCTGCATTATCTTCACTGGCTGTGTGTTCATGCTAAGTCGCTTCAGTCATGTCTGACTCTGCAACCCTATGGACTATAGCCCACCAGGCCCCTCTGTTCATGGGATTGTCCAGGCAAGAATACTGGAGTGGGTTGCCATGCCCTCCTCCAGGGGATCATCCCAACCCAGGAATCGAACCCGTGTCTCTTAGGTCTCCTGCATTGGCGGGTGGATTCTTTACCGCTAGCGCCACTGAAAATCAGAGTCTGAGATCTTTTTTGACTACTTAATGGATGTATCAAATTTCTTACTAGTTCTCTGTTTTTATTAAAATATGAGATACAATACATATTTATTTTAGCTTTTACCTTTCACACACTTACACTTCAGCTAAAAGAATTCCTCATAGATATGCCAGAACCCCAATAAAAAGGGAGATGTCACTTCGTGGGAAAAGTGTGAGGTATGTGTGGCCATGAGTATAGTTTGCTCTGCCCTGCTTCCTCCTTCCAATTATCTGTAGGGGAAGGCACTGCAAATACAAAACTTCTCTTAAGAAACGGTTGAGAGAGCTTAAAAACAGCCTGTGAGAAAGATCCAACTTTATAGTTTCCATGAGGGTTTTCCTTGAAAACATTTGCAGGTAAGTAACATGGTATCAAAAATATTTATAGATTTATGTGACTCTTTTTGGCTGTGCTAGGTCTTCGTTACTGCACAGGTTTTTCTCTAGTTTCACAGAGTGGAGACTACTCTAGTTGAGGTGTGCGGCCTTCTCGTGGTGGCTTCTCTTACTCCGGAGCCCGCCTGGGCTTCAGTAGTTGGGCTCCTGTGCTCTAGAGTGCAGGCCCAGTAGTCGTAGTGCGTGGGCTTACTTGCTCCACAGCATGTGGGATCTTTCTTCCTGCATGAGGGACTGAACTTGTGTCTCCTGCATTGGCGGGCAGATTCTTTATCACTGAGCCACCAGGGAAGCCCCTGTATGATTTTTAAAATCCTCTTTATTGAGGTACAATTTACGTGTAATAAAATTCATCAATTTAAGTATATGATTTGATGAATTGTAACAAATGTATATAGTCTTGTATCTACCATCATAATGGGAATATGGAACATTTCCTTTACTCCCCAAAGTCCTCCTACCCTTTCAGAGTCAGTCCTCTCCCTTCAACCTTGTCACTGGTTTCTTTCACTGTACAGTTTGCTTCATCTAGAATTTCACATAAATGGAATTATACAAGTGTGTAGTGTTTTATATCTTGTTTTATCTTTCACTTGGCATACTGCTTTTGAAATTTACTCAAGTTGTTGTGCACATCATTAGCATACTCCTTTTTATTACAGAGGAGTTCCCCATTGTCTGGAGAGTCCCTGCTTTATTTATCCATCTACCAGTTAATAGACATTAAGATTGTTTCCCTTTGGGGACTCTTAGGAATAGCTGTTATAAACACTATGTACAGGTCTTTGTATGGACATACGTTTTCATTTCTCTTGGATAAAGACCTAAGAGTGGGATTGCTGTGTCATACGGTTTATGGTTAAGTATATGTTTAGCTTTATAAGAAACTACCAAATCCTTTGCCAGAGTGGCTGGAAAATGTGTAGTATGTGAGAATTGTAGTTGCTCCACATCCTCACCAACACTGGTGTTATCAGTCTTTTCATTATTGGCCATTGTGGTGGACAGCTTTCTCACTGTGGTTTCAGTTTGCATTTCCAAGATTACTGTTGATTTTGAGCATTTTTTCATAGGCTGTGTGTCATTCTATACTTTGATGAAGTATATTCATGTTTTTTGCCCATGTTAAGAATCAGATTGCTTTACTACTGAATTTTAAGAATTTTTTAGGCTAAATAAAGTCCCTCCTAAAACACATTTTGCATATATTTTCTTCCAGTAGTTTCTATGTCTTTTCATTTTCTTAAAATATCATTTGAAGATCAAAAGTGTAAATTTTCCATGAAAGATGTTTAATCAACTTTTTCTTTTGTAATTTCTGCTTTTTATGGCTTTATGTGGTAAATTTTGCCTAACCCAAAGTCATAAAACTTTTCTAGAGGTCCATAGGTTTAGGTCTTATATTTATGTCTGTGATCCATTTTGAGTTAATTTTTTTTTTACTGTGGTGTTAGGATGAAGGTTTGTACTTTGTGTATATGTAGCCAGTTATTCTAGTTATCATTTTTTGAAAACATTATTCCTTACCCATTGAATTACTTGGCATGTTTGTTTAAAAAAAGAATGTGTAGGAGAGGCTGTTTCTGGATGGTGTTTTCTGCTCCATTGGTTTGTGTGTGTTCTTACACTGATCCTGTAGTGAATACTGTAGCTTTATAATGAATCTTGAAATCAGGTAGTGTAAGTCCTCCCATTTTGTTCTTTTTCAAAGTTGGCTATTATTATTTTGACTATTCTACATAAATTCAACTTGTATCTTTCAACAAACTGGTTTATTTTGTCGAAGCTGTCAACTCTAGTATTTGTGCAATACTTTTACCCCTTTCGTTCCTAACATTAATAGTTTCCTCTTTTTGTTGGTCAGTCTAGAGGTTTATCAACTTTTATTGAATTTTATTCTCCATCGTTATGAAATGTCCTTTCTTTTTCTAGTAATAGTCCTTGTTTTGAAATCTACATAGTATGCTATTACTATAGACTTGTAGCTTTATTAATTTTTTACTTTGTATTAGGGTATAGCCATTTTACAATGTTGTAGTAGTTTCAGGTGAACAGCAAAGGGATTCAGCCATATATATACACACATGTATCCATTCAACCGCAGAACTCCCCTCCCATATAGGCAGCCATATAATACTGGGCAGAGTTCCATGTGCTATATGGTAGGTCCTTGTTGGTTATCCATTTTAAATACAGCAATGTGTACATGTCTATCCCAAACTCCCTAACTATCCATAACTTATTATGGCAGCCATAATAAGTTTGTTCTCTTAAGTCTGTGAGTCTGTTTTGTAAGTTCATCTGTATCATGTCTTTTTAGATTCCACATATAAAGGGATGTCATATGATATTTCTTTCTCTGACTTGCTTCAGTCAGTATGACAATCTGGTTGCATCCATGTTGCTGCAAATGGCATTATTTCATTCTTTTTAATGGCTGAGATATTCCATTGTATATATGTACCACATTTTCTTTGTCTATTCCTCTGTTGGTGGACATTGAGGTTGCATTCATGCCTTGGCTTTTTTTTAATCCATTGAGAATGTCTACCTTTTAATCTGTGTCTCTCTTGCTGTCTTGCATATAGGGTTGTCATTACTATTTTTCTAAATTCCATATATATGTGTTAATATACTGTATTGGTGTTTTTCTTTCTGACTTACTTCACTCTGTACAATAGGCTCCAGTTTCATTCACCTCATTAGAACTGACTCAGATGCGTTCTTTTTAATAGCTGATAAACAGTTATTGGGGTACACGTGTCTCTTTCAATTCTGGTTTCCTCAGTGTATATGCCCAGCAGTGGGATTGCTGGGTCATATGGCAGTTCTATTTCGTTTTTTAAGGAATCTCCACACTGTTCTCCATAGTGGCTGTACTAGTTTGCATTCCTACCAACAGTCTAAGAGCATTCCCTTTCCTCCACACCCTCTCCAGCCTTTACCGTTTGTACACTTTTTGATGGCAGCTATTCTGACCAGCATGAGATGGTACCTCATTGTGGTTTTGATTTGCATTTCTCTGATAATGAGTCATGTTGGGTGTCTTTTCATGTGTTTGTTAGCCATCTGTATGTCTTCTTTGGAGAAATGTCTGTTTAGTTCTTTGATCCATTTTTTGATTGGGTCACTTATTTTTCTGGTATTAAGCTGCATGAGCTGCTTGTATATTTTGGAGATTAATTCTTTGTTGGTTGTTTCATTTGCTGTTATTTTCTCCCATTCTGAAGGCTGTCTTTTCACCTTGCTTATAGTTTCTTTCATGTGCAAAAGCATTTAATTAGGTCCCATTTGTTTATTTTTGCTTTTATTTCCATTACTCTGGGAGGAAGTTCATAGAGGATCTTACTGTGATTTATGTCAGAGAGTGTTCTGCCTATGTTTTCCTCTAGGAGTTTTATAGTTTCTGGTCTTACATTTAGATCTTTAATCCATTTTGAGTTTACTTTTGTGCATGGTGTTAGAAAGTGTTCTAGTTTCATTCTTTTACAGGTGGTTGACCAGTTTTCCTAGCCCCACTTGTTAGAGATTGTCCTTTCTCCATTGTATGTTTCTGCCTCCTTTGTCAAAGATAAGCTTTTCTTCTTTTTATGCCTGCTTTTAATTTTATGATTCTTTACAGTCATTTTCCTAGTTTGCTGATGAGCTACACCTCTAACTTGTCAGAGTCTGCATTCAGATAATAGACCATGTCTGTTAGAAGGTTCTTATGCTTCCATTTCTCTCCTTCTATCCTGTTATTACCACCATACATTTTGCTTTTAATATGCTATGAATTCCACAGTTGTCATTATTGTGGCTTCAAAACAGCTATTCCTGAATTTACAAAATGAGGAGAAAGTCTTACTTATTTAACCATTCCCGTTGCTGTTCATTCCATTGGGATTTTAGTCTAGTGCTGCTTAGTATCTAGTGTTTGAAAACTGTTGTTCCATACTTTGTTCAGTTTTCTGGTTGTTTGGGTGAAAAGGTAAATCTAATCCTTGTCACTTCCATCATAGCTAGAAGCAAAAGCTTCAGTGTATATGATTGTGCCCATAATGGATTTATGCTGGAATCTCTGGTTTTATGGCTTCCCTGGTGGCGCAGATGGTAAAGAATTTGCCTGCTACGTGGGAGACCTGGGTTTGATCCCTGGGTTGGGAAAATCCCCTGGAGGAGGGCATGGCAACCCACTCCAGTATTCCTGCCTGGAGAATCCTCTTAGACTGGGGAGCCTGGCGGGCTACAGTCCATGGGGTTGCAAAGAGTCTAACACGACTGAGTGACTAAGCACATGCTCAGGTTTTGTGCTAATGGTTTCTTCTTATGGCCCTTACCATTACTGTGTTCTGCTTTTTTTTTTTCCCCCACCCATATTGATTGTTCACCTCAACAGAAGTGGATAAATGTCATTTGAACATTTCTTAACACAAGGCACGTTAAGTAGTTTTTTTTTTAATGGGGTTCTGTCGTGAGCACTAGTGCTCTGGGAGACCAGATATCAGCTCTTTGGCGGTATGTTCTGGTGGGATAGTGCCAAGAGTACCTGCTCTCACATATGAAAAGGGTACTGCTCTTCCACGATGCTAATGACCAACATGACACTGGATGTTCTCACAAAGTATAGAGGTGGGATTTCCTTGGTGGTCCAGTGGTTAAGACTCTGCTCTTTTGGCATGGCCAAACCAAAAAAAAAAAAACACCCAAAAGCTGAGTATGGAGGATTGATTTTTTTTTACTGTATGATGTTATTTTTCTTTAGTTCCTGTGACCTAAAATACACAGAAGGAGTACAGTCCCTCAACTGGACTAAAATTATGAAGACCATTGTTGATGACCCTGAGGGCTTCTTTGAACAAGGTGGCTGGTCTTTCCTGGAACCTGAGGGTGAGGTGCGTGAGTGTGGGGTTTCTTTTCTGACGCACAGTGTTGCCCATTATCATTTGGGCAGTTAGGAGAATGCCATATGAACAGTACGTAAGGGACCAATCAAATGGGAGAAGTTCTGAGCATAACTTGGTATTGTTTCTTCAAGTTAGTTTTACAGGTAAATGATAAATTAATTGGGCATTGGTAGCCACTCACAAGGTTTCTTTGAAATTACAAAAACTACTGTTTGAATGAATTTTTTAGTTTTCAGGGAAAATACTTCAAATCGTCTTGCAAAAGTTATCTAATTATTATATCTTACAAGTAATTTTAATTGTTTTTTTATCTCTTGGTTACTCAGAGGGTTAGGTCTTTTTTATTTCATTTTTCATATAAAATAGAAATAATGCTGGTGCACTCAGTGGATTGAATTAATTAAGTTATTAATGAAGTAAATTAAAAAAAAAAAAAACACCCAGTATTTAGTATTATGCTCCAACTCACCAGGGGAGTGATGCTGAGGAAGGGGATTCCGAGTCTGAAATCGAAGATGAGACTTTTAATCCTTCAGAGGAAGACTATGAAGAGGAGGAGGAGGACAGTGATGAAGATTATTCATCAGAAGCTGAAGAATCAGGTGAGTCTTCATAGGGACAAATGTTCATGACTTCCTAACCTTAGGCAATTTCTACAGGCTTTTGAAGGGAATAATTTTATCATTCCATTCCGTTTCCAGTCTAGTAATTCATGCTTAATATTATTCCAGATTATTCCAAGGAATCATTGGGCAGTGAAGAAGAGAGTGGAAAGGATTGGGACGAACTGGAGGAAGAAGCCCGAAAAGGTAAATTTTTTTGTTTTATTTTTTGAGGCACAAATTTCAGTATTTTGAGGTATTATTTGCCTGATAAAAGTAACATAAGAACAGTGTAAAGCTGATGTGGAGTCACAGCTACAGCGTCATTGACCAGAAGAGCAAATGAGGTCTGGAATGCACCTGTACTCTCCGGGGGGCACAACCCTGCCGACTTGGAGGATTTTTTCATCTGCTCAGCTCCCTCAGTGGGTCCTTAGCCAGGATAGTCTTGTCAGACTCCAAAATTAGGCTGTTTGGTTTCCAAATCTAAGTCAGATAGTAGTCTAGCTTTATGGCCCTCTTCCAGGTTAAGAATGTTTTTGTAGTACTAGTTTTAACTACTCTGAAACCAAATACCAAATGTAAGTTACATACTACTGTACTGTATAGCCCAAGCATAGTGATAGGTCCTTTGCATAGATTACCTTTAAGCCTAAAACAGTTTTCCATTTTATAAGTAAATCAAGGTTCAGAAAGGTTAAGTACTTGCCCAAGATCATACAACTAATAAGCAACTGAGAAAAGATTAAAAGTTAAGTCTGACTCCAAAGTACGTTCTCTGCATTATTTCATGCTGTGTACAATAGCGTTAAGATACCTAAAGCTAACATCTAGATAACTAGTGCCTCGTTCTTCTGTTCAGCCGACCGTGAAAGCCGCTATGAGGAAGAAGAAGAACAGAGTCGAAGTATGAGCCGAAAGAGGAAGGCATCTGTGCACAGTTCAGGCCGAGGCTCTAACCGAGGTTCCAGACACAGCTCTGCGCCTCCCAAGAAAAAGAGGAAGTAACTTCAGAACTTTGGCCCTCAGCTCCATTCTTCCTACAGCCAATCCCTGAAAATTTTACATGACATAGAAACTGTATTTTTTCCTTTTTTTTTTTTCTTTTGAAGTTTTGCCATTTGTGTATGGGTTTAGGGGGCCATTTGTGTGGACCAAGCTACTCGGGGAATTCCAGGCCCACCAGGACACGTGCCAATGGCCCCATCCAGATGGCAAGGGAGGAGGTGTTCTTGAAGAAGGGCAGAGGCTTCCGCTGTTAATAAATACCGTTTCATTCCTCTCTCTTCCTGTCACCTTCTGCCAGGACATTGTTGGCTTCTGACATCTTATTCTTCGATGTCTTAAAGCTATATTTCCAAGACATTGGTACAAGGTGACCTTTGCTGCCTGTACCATGGCTCTTGACCAGCAGATGCGATCCTCCCATCTTACCCGCCTGCCATGACCTTCCTCACGTCTCTTTAAGACACATCTTTGCAGAACTCAAGAAAAGGTTCTTGGAATTTGCTAATGGTGTAAGCAATACAACTTGAGATAGGCTGATCAGGCTGGTATCTCCGTCTAAGTTTTCCTGCTTTCTTGCCTCAGGCAGATTCTGAGGTATTTTTACTGCCTTGGAAGACGTAAGAAGCAGTGATACTCCCTGGCTCAGTTTCATCTTCCTTACAAATTCACACATGGTACAATGGTGGAAGCAAAATTACCATTGTTTCTTTTGTGATGTATGAGGAAAGAATGGCTGTGCCTCATGTACTGCTTCTAGTGAAATCTAGAAGGAGGTCAAAGGAGTCAACATTTAGATCTGGAAGGGGCAAGTCATGCCTTGGGCCTAGAATACCCTGATGAGAAAAGAGAAGAGGAAGGGAGGCCACATCTGCAACACAGCCTCTCGTCACTGCTGCTCCTTGTTTTTACTTGTCTTGCATTGTCCTGTATTTATCACAGTTTCTGTTGAACAGCTTTTTAAGTATTTGGGGAGTTTATCTTGCCATCCTCCCTCCTGGTTCTCTGCACCCACCTGTCCCACTGCAGTTCCTTCTGTGTTCTGTGACTTTAAGAGAAGAGGGGGGAGGGGTCTCGGATTTTTGTTCATTTGTTTGTTTATTTTCTCCTTAGCAGTAGGACTTGATATTTTCAATTTTGGAAAAACTAAAAGATAAATAAACTGTGGTTTTTTTTTTGTTGTTGTTTTGTTTTTATAAATTTACTTTCTGTGACAATTCTTTTGCAGTTCAGTTCCTAAAAACAAGCCTGCTTCTCTCCTAAAAAAGTGCTAAGGCATAGAGAATAATTCTCTTTACCCAGCTAGTATCACAAAAAGGAACTTTTATCACTCTAAACTTTCATGATTAGGTTGAGATATCACAGTAAACCAAATTCATAGTAGAGCAAGTTACTTTATAAGAGACTTTTGACTATGGTTCCCTCAGGGTTTAGAATGGACTAGCACTTGTTCCATCAGGAACACAAATCTTCAGTCATCTCCTTGTAAATAGCTTGGAGGGCAGCAGCAGCTTGAAGAGACACCTTGAGCTTTCCTATGGGGGTAGCCTGATCTTCAGGGCCAACAACTGTTGGGAAAGGAAAAAAACACCAGACATCTGTATCATTCAACTGAAAAACACTTAAATAATATTTTATATTAAATTATTTTCTACATTAGGTGCTGGGGATACTATACAAGGTTACTACCTCCCATTTTAGCGGGACTCATTCTGATGGAAGATGATGGAAAACAATCATTACAATATAGTATAGCTGGTGCTGGGATGAAAACTCAGGGTGCTTTGGGAACACAGACCTGGCACCTCATCCAGAATGGAAGAATCAGAAAAGGCCTTCTGAAGACAATCCCTTTGTCTTCAAAAAGTAAAAGATACTCTAAGCATGTACATGTGCCAAGATTGGAAAACAAGTTTGGCAGAAATGAAGCTATATTGATAAGCAGGATCTAGATCGTAACAGGCCATTTGTCTTGTAAAAAATGTGATTTTAATTGATGGTATTAGAAATGACAGTTTCTTATTTGGGTTCCAAAAAAGTGACTCCACTCTGAGGAATATATTCTAAGGGGGCATGAGTAAATCAGGGAAGGTAGTTTATGAGGTTATTGCAGTAATTCAGGAGAGAAAAGGGTTCTGAAGTTTCTACAGTGGAGGTAGGGACAGATTCAGAACACTTAATGTTGGGACAAAGTCATTATTAGTCAAAGAGGACCATTTTGGATGGGTTAGGGGAAATGCACAGTAGATAGACAGTTTCAGAACAGATTGGATAAGGGAGGTCAGAAAGGCTGATGTTTAAATTTGCTTGAAAGTAAAACTCTCTTTTCAAAATCTCCCTGTCTCAAATACTGGAGATTGATAATAGGTGCTAGTTGCCAGGAGATATATGGGAGAAGATACACAACTGAGGAATGATTTAGAAAAACAGCAGTAGGGGTTTCAATCCAAATTGTCTCATCAACTAGTAATTATGTATTAAAAGTCAAAAGTATTCATTATTAGGATTATTCCCTTAGATATAAGTAGAACTGAGAGCACCAAAATGTATGACTCACTGTCTAGATCTTGCTCTAGGATGTCTCTTCCTGATACCAGCATCGGCCACAGCTCCAGATATGCGTAGCCTACTTCTTGACATTCTTTCTTTTCCTCCTCAATAGGATCACTTACTACTGTAAACTTTAAACTAAAGGAGAAAATACCCATTTAACTCAGTACTACTGATAGACTTAAAAAAGGGATAAAAGTAATCATAAATTATACACTGTATTTCCTGAATCACTCTTCCTCCATCTTATAAGAATGCAATGGCAAAAGACTAAGAAATTGGTATGACTTACAAAGGAACAACAGGCTTGGAGGGAACTAAGACTTGAGGTAAAGTAATTGATTACATTTTCTCAAAACTATTGAGAGATACATTTCCTTGTAAAATGGTTTACAGCTTTGCTGAAAGATTAGAAATGGGCAGTGGAGGTGTTACACAAAAAAACAAGGTTATGGAAATTAGAAGAGGTTTTTATATTTGTAAATAACAGTCTAATACCAAGCCTGAGCAGAGTAAAGGAAACAATACAGAATTACAAAATGAAGATAAAAAAGTAAGAGTTGTAAATCTTGGAAGATGATACATATCATACATATCACATATCACAGTATATCACTGTATAAAGATCATACATATCACAGTTCCTCCCAAGCAGTGAGCAATTAACAACTATAGAATCCACCTCAGATACTAAAATCCACA